>NW_025222233.1:1856064-2093564 GCF_014066325.1 Apis laboriosa
TCGATATCTCGGAGTCGAATAGTTTGGAGTCGAATGGTAAGCCAGAACTCGAAGAAAGTTTCGAATTCTCGAAGGGATCGTGTCTCGAGGTCAGCTCGGAAAACGGTTACTTCCGGCGCTAACTTTTCTCATGATTGAGATTTTCTCTTTCCTTCGTCCCATTGCTCGCTTTTAACGGGAAGCTGGCTAGGAAATCGCTCCATTTCGCGAATCGTTCGCCCATTGTTCCTCGTCGAGAGATCTACCGTAAACAGCTTTTGCACGTAGGTACGTAGGTATAGTAGTAAAAATCAACGTTGCCGCGGGCGCGATAAACGATTGTTAGCGATCGAAGCTTTTTAATATTCAAAATATTCGGTGTCTCCATCGGAAACTTTGGCTTCTTCCCTGACTCGACCATTCTCGTTTCATATATATATATATTTTAAAAACGAAAGATCGATGAAGGATATAAATATTCGGGAGTTTTCTTCGATTTTTCGCCGGCATTTGCTCGCGGCCTTCCAGCGGACAAAAAGCGATCATCCTTTCGCAGTGTATTTCCACAATCCTCCACGGCGGCAATGGGATCCGAGGATCGTTGGATTTAAAAGCCAGCTTAATTACCGTAAGATCGTATTCTCTTCCCTCCGGTTATTAATTCCAACTACTGGACGTCGTATATCTCGCGCTCGCCGCGGCTCGAGCGGCCCTCCTCATTGTTACCCTCCGCGAGCAACGATAAATCGCGTCCCGTTAGCCCTGGCCCCAACCACCCACGGCCGCATTCCCACGAATTAAAAGCTCGCCGCTCTCTCCTCCCTCTCTCTCTCTCCCCGCCGCTGTTTCTCCAACGCTTCCCAAGATAATCTTGTTATTACCGGAAAACCGTAGGGAAGGCCAGGACGGGCTTTCACGTCGTTTAAAATAGGTGGCATCGAGGAAGTGGAGCATCACATCCTCTCGCATTAAATTAGTCGCCTCGTCTCCCCCTCCCCTCCCCTCCCTGCTTTCCCTATTAGTTGGCAGACCGAGCGGACCGAGCGCTCTCTCGCTCCTCCTTTTTCCTTCGGGTTCCTCGTTTGTCTGTCGCCCGATTCGATCTTCGCCTCTCGAAATTTATTTCTTTTTTTAATGAATAATCTCTGCAAAAACCGAGATAATACGAGTTTGGAAATCGAGATTCCAACGCGATACGCGTTGGTCGTCCGTTTACGAGAATACGAGATTGAGAGGTTTATTTCGGATTAAGGTGTGTTTTCTTCTTCGTGTAACATGCACGCAGGAAACGTCCAAGTTAACGACGCCGAGCTCCGAATTTTGGACAGCGTTCGAGTTTCTTGGAAGCGATGGGGATGTCCCCTCCTCGCCCCTCGCTCTATGCTGACGCCAGCACGCGTTTCCATCAATTACGAAGGGACAAGACAACCGGATCTCGTTACAAACGGCCGTGTTCCACGACCAATGATCGGGGATCGATCGTTTCTCCCACCGTTCAACCCGTAATCGTTTGGACTTTCGGACGAAACGCCAAAACGTCCGACATTGATCAGGGGAGGAGAGGGGACACGAAGGATTCGCCGCGACGATATGTGGCGTTCGATCGGTCGGAATAATTCAGATCGCGGCCCCGTCCCCCTCGTTTCGAAAGGGAATGAGGGGAGGGAGGGAGGGAGATACGAGTGGAGATACACCGTCCGTTCGTCATTTTTCATCCGAACAGCCGGTGTTGCGTAACGTCCATCTCGTCGATCATCCTGGCGCGACGCGGAACAGAAGCGGAAGATGGAACGAGGGTATCCCTTTTCCTTCCAGCGAGGACGTTCATCCCTCCGAATTTCGTTCGAAGGAGACCGACGACAACGCATGTCTCGTCCTCCCCGCGAAAGGAAAGGAAAGGAAAGGAAAGGGCGAGGCGAGGCAGAAATCACGCATCCGCCAGGCACCGGTCGCGTTATGGACCGAGGGGCGAAGAAAAGGACGCCGCTCCTTTCCTCCTCCGTTTCCTTCTCCGTTCCCGTTTACGAGATGGTGGCTCGCAGACGAGATCGATCGCGTCGGGCGCCAGAAAGACGCGACGCGGCTTGTACGAATCGCTCGTGTGTACGCACCCCCGCCCTTAAGCCCCCCTTTTATCGCCTCTATTTCTCTTCCGTTCGAAAGGGTCTCCATTCGTCCCTTCCCTCTCTCTCTCTCTCTCTCTCTCCTCTCTCTTCTCGTTTCCTCTACTCTCCTCTCGGCGTGATTAAAGTTTCGATTCGATCGATTCGAAAGATTCGTTTTTTCACCCCCACGTGTCGCGTTCGTTTCGTTTCTTTTTAAACGGTGGCCGACCACGTGGCGGGGATAAACGTTACACGGTGGGTTTAGCGGAAAGCCGAGTCGCGCGGCGCGGCTTTTTTTCAGAGGAGAATCGCGTTAAAAGTCGGGGTGGCGGGAACAATCGCGCGGTTGCTCGCCAAAGCTGTTGATTTTTTTCTCCCTCCCTCCCTCTCTCTCTCTCTCTCTCCCCGGTAATCCTCTTACCGGGATATGCCGCGGGCGTTAAATCACACCTATAACGATATTTCTTCCCGCATTGAAACTGGTAATACGATACCGGAGCTATCTCACGCGCTGAAAACTCTATTCTCTGGCCCGGCCTATATTCACGCCCGGCCCCCTTTTTTTTCGAAATCGCGCCAAAGGACGCGATACCTGAATTTCCACGCTCCGCGCTTTCCTCTACGCTTAAACCCTGAACCGTTTATTCTTATTCTTATCGATAGGCCAGAAGAGTCTATCTGAGAAATTCTCTATCGGAAGGAATCCAAAAGAGGAAGAGAATGTTGAATTCTTTTTCTTTCTTTCTGGTAAATCTCTAATAACAAATCGATGAAAAGAAGAAAAAATCCGCGACGAATAATCGGATAAACACGCGCGGCGCGATAAATCTCGCCTAGGTTTCCGCTCCCGCCACTTTGGTCCCCTTTCCTTTCTCCGATAGACGCCTCGACGAGAGAGAGAGAAAGAGAGAGAGAGAAAGGGTGAGGAGAAGGCGGTTTGGGTTGCACGGCTACGAGGCAATTAAAAACTAGGGCTCGCCTCGAGAGGGCTTGTTACGGCCAAGGCTTCACATTTATCATTTTTCCGCCGGACTCGCGGTGGTGCGCCAAGCCAAGCCAAGCCAAGCCAAGCCAAGCCAAGCCACCGCTCCCGGCTTAGTTGAATTTCATTGTTTCTCTTTGGCCCGATAAATCGGCGCTGAGCGTTTTTCAATGGCGCCTCGGAGAATGGATCGGTCCGCGGCTCGAATAAAGAAGGAATCTGGTGGAGGAATCGCGCCCCGCTATAAATTCTACCAATTATTACGTCCTTATCCTCCCCCTTTTCCAATCGATACGTATCGAGCACGTTTTTACTCGTTTAGCGGGTTAAAGCGAAACTGATCCCTCTCGAATCTGTAGAAATCGGTGCATTTTTCCTTTCGACGCGATGTTTTTCTAAATCTAAGAGATTTTACAATAACGATGCTTCGCGTTTTCCGTGACTCTGTCCATATCAAGGACATTCCTCTCGACTTTCAAAATTCGCACACCCGTTTGAAATTTCGTCGAATCGGTGTATAAATAACCGATCGAGTGAGCGCATCGAAAAGCGTCGCGGCACGAAACTTGATTCTCGAACTCGATCCACCATCGAAAGTGCAAACTGTCGCGAGTCTTAATGAAATCTGTAAGCGGGGGATATGCAGATGTCACAATCAAGGTAGGGATGGGCAATACGTCGAAGATGTAATCAAGGTGGGCTTAGTTAATCAGACGTAATGTAGTCGCCAAATAGAGATAAGTCAAAGCAAACGGCGCGTCTGCGTGAGCGATATCGAGACGATACACGGATACGATGATTTGTATCCCAGGAGGGGAGGATAAACGAAAGAGCAGACGTAGATTCCGACTAACGACCAACGACCTCGTCAGGAGCTCCACTCCTCCGCGACGAATTGGATATACATATTCCCCCTTACCCTAACGCGAAACATATTCCCCCTTACCCTACGATTGTCACGAGACTCGTCCCTCGATGGAACTACACGGTTCGAACGATTTCTAAAAATTAACCGAGAGAGACGAGGAGAAGAGAAAAGAGTCGATCTCCTCGACTTCCCTACGCTGCGACTTAATCTCGATTAATCGACGGTAAACGAGATCCAACGTAACGAGAGGTGGCGAGGAAGATACCTTCCGAGGAGAGGATTGAAACCGGCCAGGACAGATTTATCCGTGAGATAATTAGAAATGCCGGCACGAGTGGGATCGGCAGTACAATTGCCGTTACGGATAATCCCAGCATCCGTTGCGTCTACCTAGCAGCCGAGGGAGGCCGGCTCGACAGACTCGATACATTACCGAACCCGATGTATACGCAATCGAGCAGGAGACAAGACAAAGCCCGGCCGAATATACTCGACTCGCCTCGGCATTAGTTCTATCTTCGGATCTACAATTTCCTTTCCTTCCCGAATATATACAAACCGAATGTAAATATATTTTCGCCCAGATAAACTCTACGCGAGGAAGGGGAGGGGGGAACGTCGATAATACGATCCATCCAAGGATCTTTTCTATCATCGATATGAATGGAGTTACGTTAGATTTCTTTCCCTTTTTTTTCAAATCGTAAACGAGAGAATCGCATCCCATCGCCGTAAAAAAACTCTTTCTTTTTCCTCTACGTATGATCCAATAGGGATAGGCGAATAGGGCAATAAAAGCGATAGCTGGGAAGTTCACGAGCGTGCGACGTTAATTCGAGTCGATGTAATGTGCGTAGCGATGACCAGATACCCTGATAGACGGAGGAAGATTCGATGGATTCGATGGCAGAGAGAGAGAGAGAGAGAGAGAGAGTTTCGTTTAAGACACACCCCGCTCCGACGAGATCGAGATCGCCGGGTCCCGCGAGGAGAGAGAGAGAGAGAGCGGAGTCCTTTCCTTGGTGGATACGATGGAACCGCCCACGACAAGGCGCGTTATCGTAGCAGCAGGGTACGAGGGGGACGAAGCCGTTTCGCATCGTGAAACGGGACTCACGTCGGGCTAACAAGCTCCTCCATTAACGGTACGTTAGACGTGACACGTTACGCGAATTTCGAAACACCGATCCGGAACTGTTACCCCTCCCCTCCCCTCCCTCCCCCCCGCGGCTGTCGTCTTACCCCCCGACACCGATCACCCTTTGAACGCCCTCTCCTTGATGGACGCGGAACGCCCTCCTCCGCTTCCAACGGAATTGCCCTTTGTGCGTGGAATCGGTGGTGCGGTTTGCACGCGACAACCACCCCCAATGTTAAAATATATCGAAGAAGAAGAGGAAGAAGAAGAAGAAGAAGAAGAAGAAGAAGAAGACGAGGAAGAAGCATTCGTTCTTAGACTTCTTCTTATACCGAGATCTCGAAAGAGAGTTTGTTTCGGATCGAAGATTCTTTTTTCCCCGATTTCTCCTGCCGATTCACGATTCTCGCACGATATCCGATACGATGATAAAAGTTCGTAGCATAATCGTAGCGGAATCATAGATAATCGTAGGCGTTGTGGACAAACGGGAAAAGAAAGGTGTTCCCGTCAAAGAGAAGACGATACTCGGGCCAAACTTAATCAGACTTAGGAAGACTTACCACCTCCCTCCCGCTTAAGGGCGCCCTCCAAACTCCCCGGAGTAGTTTCTCCACCCCTGGACCTACATAAGCCGCTGATTCAATGAGCCGCGTTGCCGCCAAGTTCCGGTTTAATGCGCGCTGCGCAAAGTCAATATACCGAACAAGAAAACGCCCTTCTGCGAGGGGGCAGGAAAGAAGGGGGTGAGTCGTCGAGGCGAGGTATATACGAGGGGAGGATCGTGGTGTCGCGGTCGTTACTACACGGTCAAGAGGAGGGAGGGGGATGGGATGGACGAATGCAAACCGTTTCGAGTTGGACGTGACACGGAAGAGGACACGGAGTACGACACTCCGTGGGGGAGGATGCCTGTAGGGGTCGTTACTAACGACCGTGCCACCGGGATATACCTGTCGGACGGTGCGTCGCGCGTCTAATTGCTGGAAAATACGACGTAGACTCGCCGCCACGCGAAACGGACGTCCGTCCAGGACGTCCGCCGAAGAATAGGAATAGGCCTCGGATCCACCGCCTCGGTTTTCCATCCCCGCCCCCGTGACGATATATCGAAAATGGAATTTCTCACGGGGGGATATTATACACGCGGTGGATACACGTGAATGCACGTTTCGTTATTAAATCCATTATTATTACTCCTGTTAATTACATCGAGGAGGAGGAGGAGGAGGAGGAGGAGGAGGAGGAGGAGAGGCGAAATCAACCGATTCGACCAACGTGCACGAATTCGGGGGAGGAGGGGTGGAGGAATTCAAATTATATAACTCGTCTCGTCGCCGAGTTGTTTGTTAATTGCTATGCGCGGTTGGACGAAAATTAGCGAGGACCAGGAATTCGTCGTCCGCGATATACAGGGAGAGGTGAGCACGATCGCGATACATCCCCCTCCCCCATTTCCAGACGATCGTTTCGACGATCGTTTCGCTGGGGCGTCTGCTCCACGGAATATTTTCCTGACAGAGAGAGAGAGAGAGGGAAAGAGAGGTTTGAAACATCGCCAAACATTAGTAGTATTCCGGGGCGGCGGGTAAAGGCAACGCGCGCGTGTTGCGAGAAGCTTTCAACTGTCAGCCACGGGAACATATACCCAAGGAGTTTGAATTTTATTGCGGGAGTATCTAAGTACGGAGGTACGTATGGCCTGGCGGAATCGAAAATGAGACGTGCGCTACGCGTAATAACTCTAACCGCATAAGCCGCCGCATACTCCGCTAAACTTCTGCTGAATTTCAACATCTAACGCGTTCCGACGCCTCCGTGGGAAGGGAGGCTGCCGTGAAAGCCGCGTTTTTGGCGGAACGTGACGTTAACGATCCCTCTCCCTCCCCCCTCACACACACACACACACACACACACACACACACACTTGCCACTTAACCGAAACGGAGAAGATGTAGAAATTTCACGTGTAAATCGGCTTATCGCGGGAATCTACTTTTATCCATTAACGGATCCGATGCTAACCGACCCGAGAGTCGATCGGCCGCGAAACGGCTCTCATCGCGGATAAACGTCTCTCCCGCGAGAATCCGGGCCGCTCTTAACAGGCGCCATAAATTTCCAACGAAACGTTTGTTTCGTTTCGGCCAGCCAACTCGTATGTACACGTTCTCCGACGTTTCGATCGATGGAACAATCAGTTGTGATCGGTCGCCTTTCGCGCGACCGTACAATTAATCTCGATAGAAGAATCTTCGACACTTCCTTTCGCTCGAAATCGCGCGTTTAGAGGATTTCGAAAGACAGATTCGGGTGAGATCGTCCCTCGGAGGGGAGTCATCGAGACACAGTTCGAGTTTTTTCGCTTCGTTCTGTCCAAAATGTGAAACGGGCTTCGAAACGAGCTGAGCTTTCTTTCTTTCCTTCTTTCTTTCTTTTTTTACTTCTTCCGCGGCAAGATAGGTTTTTATCCAAAGATCTCGTATAAGGGCAACGCCTGGAAAGCAACAGACGCCGATTGCAGCGGCGTTTCTCGCGTGGATGTGCACCATTCAGAGGTTTCGTGGCTTTGATGGGTCTCAGACCGCCCCTTTCCTGTAGACCACCCTCTCGACCCCGATGGAAGAAGCTTCTCCTCTAAAAAGCCACACCATCCGCGTTTTTATCCCCCTCCCCGGGGACCGTCTCCGTTTCACAAGTGCCGCCTCCGAGGTGTCTGCGTTTCTGCGGCTAGCTCGATTCCCGATCCCGATATGGAATTTCTATTCCTCCCTCCCTCGCCCTCTCCCCCTTCCCTCCTCGCTTTTTCCTTCCTTCCCCTATCCTCCACCGACTATCGATCGACTATCGTGCGTCTCGCGGACTTTCGGACCCTCTCCTCTCCCCCAATTTCCCCGTCCAACCACTCGATACTTGCGAAACAATTCTTACGAAAGGAAAGTTTGTTCTGGAATCGCGACCGGCCATAAGAAGAGGTAAACTCGGCTACTCGAGTTTCGAAGATGCAAACTGGTCGGGCGAGGCCGACCCAGGAGAGGCGCCACGCCACGTCGTTTTGACGACGGCATATGAGGGGGGAGGGTGGACGGAGGGTGCGGTTAAATGGAATTTTTATTGCGTGGAAAAAAAAGAAAGAAGGAAAGGAGGAAAGAAAGGAAAAAAGAGGAGCGGGAGCGAATCGATCGAAGGGAAACAATGATGGCGCGCGGGAACATCCCTTATCGACGGTGCGAATACCGGGTATCGGAAATTGGCTCGATGTTTGCTCTTTTCAGCGGGGGCACAATTGGTTACATTTGTACGCGAATCGCGAGGGGTTGAAGGTTGGATCATCGAGAGCGTTTCGAGGGAAACCGCCAATCAACGGAAGGGGTGAGATATCGGTTCGCTTTGGAAAACGGGCTCGAATTAGGCTCGAGAACTCGCGCGCTTTGATTATCAAAGAATCTCTCGGAATCGCGTGAGAGAGAGAGAGAGAGAGCCCTCCCACGCTCGTGTCGCAATTTGACAATTATCGGGATACCCTTTCGCGGGGATGGAGGAAAAAAGAAAAAAATAAAAAGTAAGAAAAAAAGTGGAATCGAGTTCCTCCACTCGGAATAAACATCGAAAGTTGGTGAAAAGTGGACCAGTCGCCGGTTGACCGCCAACGATTCAATTATCTGCCGTTGATTAATTCGCGTCCACTTAACACGGGGAACGCGATTCACCCAATTAAAGGACGATCGAGTGGTCCATCGGCTCGTACCACTCGCTTCCATCCTCCGTGCAATAACCGTCACCCCTCCAATCACCACCAACGAACATCGTCTCGCCAGCGAGAACATCTCATTTCCAAGCCGAGGAGGAGACAAACTAATTCCTTTTCTCTTTCTTTTTTTCTTTTTCCTTTTTTTCCTTCGAAAGGGGAAGTCTCGCGAGAGAATTGAATCGATCGTCGACAATAATCTTTCCTCTCGAGCCTCGAAACCGAGACAACGAAACCGTGCTCGAGGATGGACAGCGAACTAGCCAACTTTCCACCAAGTGTGCGGTGAAATTTTAAATCTGGATTTCATCCACTCGTCCGTAACGCTCCCAATTTCGTCCCTTCTCCATCGAACAAAGAAAGTACTTCACCGCTTTGACAAAATCCGAACCTCCGTATTTAGATAAATTTTCCAATAGCTACCTAGTTTCGCAGCCACGCGAACGACGAAACGAAGATTCGTATCTACGCGAACGAATTCTCCCAACGCGAAACACACACACACACACACACACACGTATACACGCGTGCGGAGAGGCATCGTCAGGCTGTTTATAATTAAATTCCCGATTAGTCCGCGATTATCCACTTAGTCGAGGATTCGTCGGGGAGGCAATCCGGCGTGAATAAATCTGGCGATCGAATCTCGGCCCCCCCGATATCGATCCCCGAGGGCGGCTTAAGACGCTTAGGAGGGAGCTTGCGAGTCCGTTCGCATCGCTCTCCTCGAACCGGTCGTGCACCGGCCCAATTGCCATTCATTGCCGCCAATTTATCTCGCCGGACGCGGCAGGCGTGGCCCCTCCCCCCTCGACTTAAGCGCGCTCGCTTAATTGTACGCCGGTACTAATTAAGCGACGACGAGAGGAATCAGCGAGCGATCGAGACTCGAGACGAGAGAGAGAGAGAGAGAGAGATCCCCTCGTTACGCGATCCTGGGAATCGTATCCGATGGGTTTCTCTTCTCCGCGACCGGATCCCTCTTTGGAAAGGGGTTAAAAAAGAAGAAAAGGAAGGAAAAGTTACACCTCGAGCGAAATCGAGAACGAGATCGAAGGGAGACGAGCGAACGTCTCATCGTCGCTTCGCCTCTTTCCGCCATATTTCTTTTTTTCTTTCTTTCGATAATCCATAGATAACCGTGGACGGTGGTAGGTATCGATCGGGAATTCATCGGTTGCGAATTTCCATTACACGAGTCCCGGTCCTATTTAACGCGGCACAGTGTGCCGCGTCAAAGATCGCGGGCGAAGTGGGGAAGAGGGTCGATCAGCGGGCCGATGAAAGGGTAGTTACCATCGCTTTCCTCGATCAATTACTTAAACCAGATTACGCTCACGCGTTATCGATCGAACTCCCCATCGTCCCCCCCTCCGTCGTCCTCCCTCGTTCCGCTCGATTCGAAACGAAAATTCTCCTTCCTCTCCCCCTCCCTTTCCCCCTATTTCGGGCCCGGATCATCACCGATCGACACCGATCATCTTTACCTCGGCCTCCCTTCGAAACGTCGTTTCAACCGTTTCGTCAAGTTAAGTTTCGTTCCAACGATGGATGGATGGATGGATGGAAGGAAGAGCCGGGCAACGGGACAGTATCCGCGTGGATATCGATTGCACCCGGTTTCCTGGCAATAACAAAGCAGGAGATACGGTCGAGGAGAGAGAGAGTGTGTGTGTGTGTGTGTGTGTGTGTGTGTATGTGTGTGTGCGGGATCCGCGGCGACGGTGCGTCGGGCACGAGGGGGGCAGGGACAGGAACAGAGGGGGGAGGTCTCTCTCTCTCTCTCTCTCTCTTCGGATCGGAAGCTAAGTATAGCGAGCGGGCCGATCGCGTCCGCGTCACCGTTAATTAAATCCAGGCCGGTGATTCAGGAGGGACGACCTTTCGCCGGGAGACGACGAGCAAGCCGTTTGTGCACGCCGGCTTCCTCCGTCCATTGCTTTCAGGTGGCGTTCCCATAGTCGATGAGGTTTGCCAGCGGCCGGCCACGCGTCGAATAATTGCTTTATGTCCGCTCCCCGATCGATACCGACCGCGGAACAACCAAATTTCTCATTACACGCCGCCGGCCGAAACGTCGATACATCCGGGACAGTGGTACTACGGATTTACGTGGACAATTTACGTGGATCTTGTCGTCGAACCGATATCGTTCCCTCCTACGATTCTGAAACGATCCCAGAGACGGATCGATGGTAAAAATTGGGAGCTCTCGTCGAGCCCCTGTCGATTCATATCTTCTTATAAACGTCGTATATTTAAAATACAGAAGGAGATTCGTCAAAGATTTTCTCTAAGATTCGACGAGAAATCCGTTCGGATCGATTTTTTATTACGGGATATATTCATATATTTTATTCGACAGAGTATGACGAAGCGTGAGAAAGAAATGTGAAGAAATAGAGGAAGGAAATATTCGATGGATGTATTCTTTCCTTTCGATATACTTGAGCGATAACTATTCTTAGCTAGGCAAACTTCCATTCCATCGGTATCTCTCGCCGATTTTTAAAAATTGTTTCTTCCATCCCTCCACCCCGCTTGATATCCCGCGATATCCCGCGATCAATTATCTATAGACGGGTGTATATTTAAAAAAAAAAAAAAAAAAAAAAGAGAGAGAGAAAAAAAAACGAAGCTTCAAAGCTTTTTCAAGCTGCGACAAACAACGACCAAAATGAGACGAAAAAACGAAAGTATTTCATTAACAAATACCTCTTGCCCCCTCTTGCAGCGAGAGTGAATTACCGATGAAAGAAAATTTGATACAGTTATATGATCCCCCGGGGACGCGCCTCCCCGTCTGGATCGATCGGTCGATCCATCGATCTTTCCACGATCGATCGCAATTACGTCCGCGCTCGCGTACGTAACTGGATGCTAACGGGTACACGGGACGGCGATAAATTTCAACGAGAGAACGCCTCGCGCCCCCGCCGATCTTTTATCCCGGCCCCGGATTTAATTTGACGCGTTCGCGAGCCGCCGTGACACCGGAATTATTAAAACGGGCGAAACGCGGATCCCGGAGAATTCCGCGCATACCTTCCGGATCACGACTCAATTATACACCTTCATCGACAAACGTGTCCCCGATCCGAGGGGGAGAAAAAAAAAAATCCACCCTCCGATTTCTCCGTCTGTCGAAAACAGATTTTTCCAATTGTCGTCGACGGTTTATAACGACGGTCGGCTTTGCGGGTCGAAAATTATTGTTATTGTTGTTGTTGTTGTTGTTGTTGTTTTGTACATGGAACACGAAGAGACGTGGCAAGTAACGTGGAACGCGATGAGGTAATCACAGTGATAACGAATCGAAATAATGAAAAATGTTTCGCGTAAATGGAAGGCAATTAATTAAACGGGAGAATGAAGAATGAAAAGGGGAAGTTATCGTTGTTATTTTATGTATTTATCGAGGGGTCGAGTAATGAAGTGGGATGGCGGATGAGAATGGATTAGAAATAAACGTTATCCTTTCAAGTAATTTTCCTCGATTTAATTATTTCCGTGCGGAAGCGAGGAGCAACGATATTTAAATTTTCCTTACCATACATAAAAATGATCCGGCTTCCTATCTCATATCTCTTTGAAAAGGATATTTCAACGTCGAAATCTCTCTCCACTCGTAAATCCCAAGAGAGCTTCTTCCTCGACACGTGCCTTGGATTAATTCGTTTCAACGCGTAAAATAGAACATTATTACCGTTCAACAAACTTCTCCCTCCCCCCCATGGATCATCGCTTATTCCTTAAGCGAGGCGAGCCACCGCTTCTCAGTCACCGAGTTAACTCGACTATCGCAAAGAGGAATTGAAAAATAAAGGTGTTAAGAATAAAGGAGCAAGAAGAATTGGCGGGCCACCTCTGCGTCGCGTGAGAATCCTTCCCCGGAATAAACAAATCAATTCCGCCTCGGGGACACGTACGTATGTCCCCGATCGTAAATTATCATTAAGGTGATTGCCTGCCTCGACACACACACACACACACACACACACACAGAGGAGGTTGCACGACGCTGCGTGCGGCGCGGAAAGCCAGTGTAATCCAGTAAACGCACGCAAACCCGCGGAGTCCAACCTCTTGCGCTCGCCCCCCCGCGCTTAAACGCCATCAGTCGATTAAATCTTCCGTCTTGCTTCGGCTCGCGCTCGGTGCAGGTGCCCACCGGCTGATCGACCGTGCGCATCTGTCGATTGCTTATGGAAATGCGCACCGTCCCCCCTCTCTCCCTCCCCTCACAGAGACACTCTCGAGCTGCTCCTTTTTCGCCGAAATGGAATTATATACACGGCGAGCGAACGATCGATTTTACGATTTAAGAGACGAGAAAAATTCGCGAGGGAAAAAAAAATTCCTTTCTCCCTCCCCTCCCTCCGTTTTGGTTTTGGAAAATTTAAACAATTGGACGAGGATGGGAAACAACACGCGTACCAACAACACGTCGTCGGATTTTCGATAATCGAGGAGGGGGAGGGGGGGAGGGGGTTTCGAGCGGCGGCCTGGTCCGGGACATCTCATTTCCGCGAGCTTTGAAAAATGGCTGCAGACTTCCGCAGACCGGTTATCCCAAAGGGTGTGCAAGAAACCGGGTGTAAAAAACAAGGGAAGGGCGATAAATGCCATGGAAACGTCGACTCCGCCACTTTGTCGAGGGTTCGGAAGGATCACGCCGCTTATATTTCTTCCAACATTTTTCCTTCCAAGTTTTTTTCCTTGCAATGCAACACTCGATGCGGTATTTCAAGAGGTAGAGTTGTATATTTTCGTACGCATTTATATAATATACGCTTTTTTTCTTTTTTTTGACAGATTTAACGGTCGACGAGATTTAATTCGACGGGGAACGAGGATCGCGCCTCCCGGTAATCAGGATAGAGGGTGCATTTTTCCTTCAATTTACGTGCTAATAAATCGATTATTGGGAGGGGGAGGGGGCGAGATCGGAGTTTTAATAGGTTTCGGGTAGACAGGTCGATTCGATTCGTAGGTGCGCATCTTGGTCGACCGATATCTCGTTGCTTCGGGACGGTATAATGGAGAGAGCCACCCTTTAACTGGAACGAGGCGGAAAATCGGCAGCGCCGGATTCAATATTCGGCTCCCCACCACCAGCCCCGGCGCTGGATTTTCCGCGGAATTTTTTATTTCGAGCCGAGCGACCCCGTCGCATCTGCCAATACCAACCGCCCCGTGTAATTCGAATCGCTTTTATTACGCGGTCACTGTCGCGGTGCTGCGAATTGGTCAACTCGAAAACGGGATGCAGAGAGAGAGAGAGAGAGAGAAAAAGGATCGCTCTTGAATAACCATCTTCCTCCTTTCGCTCTTCGCGTTTCAAATAATTTCGAAAAATCTTAAAAGATATTTCTATGTACAAAGAATTCTAATAAAAGCATACACGTTTGAGAAATTTCCTTGGAGAAACGAATGTCGCAAGCACGAGCAATTACGACGCTCTCCCAATTCTAGATGGAATAATATCACGGCTATTAATTACGCGATTGGTATTTTCTCGAGTAGGTGTCGATACGCTTCTTCTTCGTTTCCCTTTAATGGAGTCTTGTGAACGTAGCGTAACAATTACCGATAATTCAATTTAGACGAGGCTCCATTCAAACGTATACCCGATACAGGGAAGCTCGGGATAAGTTGGAGAGGTATCGGGAAAGGAGAGAAATTCGTTCGAAATTTGTTCCATCTTGGCCAGCTTTGTTTTCGAGAGGCGTCGATTTGGCAGGAATCCAGTCGACTACTCGCGAATACCGCGAAGAGGTATACTCGCGAAATCGACGAGACGAGATTCCCGTTCGAATATTTCGTTCGAGAGAGAAAGTAGCGAGGGATTTGTACGATCCTACGCTTTGTATTTGTCCGCGACAATTGAAATCGTTAAAAATATCGCTTTAAATAATCGCGAATAAACGAAGCGGCGCGAGCCAACGAACGCCGTTTATACCGCTCTTTCGTATTCGCATTATCGTTGTGAAACGATTCTCCAACGAGGCTCGATGCTCAAATTCGCGCCACGAAAATATCGTTGGCGCAATAATCATTTCGAACCGGGAAATGATTTCATAATTTTCACTTACCACTCACCGGCGGTATACCAAATTAGCGGGGAGCTTTCATTCGAATTTTCATTCGATTCCACCCCCGGCGCGTTTCGAAGCGCAAGTGGCGACGCTCCCGGAGGAGTCCTTCCGAGCGAAACGACGCTCGTCTCGAACTCGACGCGCAACTCTGAATGTTCTCGTATTACGGAGAATTCTCTCTATCGCGATATTCCCAAAATGCTTGGTATTATTGAAAAAAAAATTACACGATTCGGACGGACTCGACGAGACGTTGAGAGGTGGCCTGCTTTTTTAATGAAAATTTCATTTCGTATATTCGGTAACGATTCCGTCACTCGTCGTCGAAACGCTTTCAGCGTTCGTCAGCGTCTTTCTCCCCGGCTCGTGCCACGTCGGAATTCGAATTTTTCATTCGCGCGCCCCTGAATTATATAAGCGTTGAAGATTTCTCGAGACGACTGCCGCGAGGCACGCCAACGTTCGCCCCAACGAAAATGCGTCGGAGGTTGAAACCCGTCCCCTCCTCCCTCGAGCGCCCTTCTTCTTCTCGCGTCTATCACTTTTTTCAAAACCGTTTGAAAAATTCCCGAGAGGGAGAGAGATAGAGAGAGAGAGAGAGAGATAGCGACGCGGAATCGAGAGAAGATATTTACGCGCAACGACGGAAGAGCGAAGGGTGCGATTTTTCAGAAAAGTTTCGTGACCTCCGGTTACGCGACAACCAACGCCGACGGACGAGCCGGCAATTTTCCATCGTTGCGCGAGTTTACCTATGCGAATAACTCGTCGTAAATTACAGGAGAGGAGGGGGTCGCGAATTTTTTCACAACGACTCCGTCCGATGGAGGAGTTAATAATCAAGCAATAATTGCCAATAGTCGGTCCCTCCCCAATTTTCCCAACGACTTCCAATTAACGAGTAGAAGGGTGTGTGTGTGTGTGTGTGTGCGCGCGCTGAAAATAGATCGAGGAGGAGATCGATTTTTTTCCGAGACCGCCTTCCTTGAACTCGAGCGGGAGACGAGCGTATATCCTCCTCGGGGGATACTCCTTAATTCAGCAGGGCGCGCCAACTTTCCATAACGTTGTCACGCGAAGTCAGATTAACGGGCGCAATAGTTGATATCGCCGGCACGCGGTGATACAAACGTAACGCGCGATCCGTCGCATGCATACTTAATAATTCCACGGCGATCGATAGCTCCACGCCAACGAGGAGAAGCCCCCCCCTCCCCCTCCTCTCCCCCTCTCGTATAATGCGTCCAATCTACGGGGACATAACAATATTTCGCCCCGTGATTAACGGCTACCGATGAACACCGTGTCCCCGACGTAAATGACTCGTTAGAAATTCCGTGTCCCGATAAGGGGCGCCGTACGATCGTACGTTTCTTCTCCCGTGGCTCTTCTCTTCGAAAAAAAAAAGAAAAAAGGGAAAAAGAGAAAAAGAAAAGGACGATTCCCCGTTAATCGCGATTCGTTTATACACGCGATCGAGACTCCTCGATTCGATTCGATTCGATTCGATTCGATTCGATTCGATCCTGCCTCGTAAATTATATACAATTTCGAAATTACGGAAAAGAGGAAGGGGGTGTAAGAAGATAGAAAGTAATCGAGTGTGTAAGCGAGGATTTGTTCCGCGAGGAGATGCTAAAGTTTGCACTAAAGGGGGAGGGTAAAAATAGGGAGAGGAGGAGAATCGAAATCTCTTTACACGGAGAAACAAACTTTTTGGAGTGGGAAGAGAGGTGTTTCGGTGGTATCGAGTAGGGTGCGAATCCCGGATTCGCCTCTTCCCAACGTTTCACGAATCCCTGCTTCTCCTCTCCGTTTGTTCGTTTTTGTAACGAGAAGGCGGAGAAGTCTTTCCTCTTGCGTCCGGAACGAAAGACGACCCCGAATTTTTCGCGACGAGGTTTTTGAGAACGGTAAGAGAGAGAGAGCGGCGTGGCGTCTCAAAGTGAAAAGTTGTCGCGGCTAAGCCATTGTTGGTTAACGAGGTAACTCGACACGTTCAAAGATAGCAGGGTTCGTGCTCCGCAAAAAGGGTTCGGGGCCCGCGCCACGCCACGCGAGAATCCCTTCGCCTTCTCTCGAGTTATGAGCACGGTTTGCGGAAATCGAATCGAGCTCGCATCCCTCGTGGATAAGAGCAGAGAGAAACAGTTCCTTCTATCCCATAACCCTCGAAAGCCGATTGGACGTTGGGATTTTTAAAGGAATTTACTCGAACCCCTTGAATCGTCTTATCCTTCCAGCGTTTCGGACTCTCGAGAAGAGAGAGAGAGAGAGAGAGAGAGAAAGAGCTTGGAAAACTTCAAACTCTCGTCGAGTATAGACTCGTGGACGGAGAAGGCAAAAGGAAAATTTTATAAATATTGGATCGGAGAACTCTATCTCTTTATCCGAAATGGTTAAACAATCTTCTATAACCGATAAACCGATCCCTATCCACGAGATCCACTTCAAATCGCGATAATCGATCCTGCGATTTGCGCGACAAATTCCCACCAACTCGAACGAGGGTTATAATGACTCGATTCTGGGACGATTTCCGCGAAACGGCACGCCGGTTCTCCTCGGAGAAACATCAGTTAGACATCGACGAAATAATCGCTAACCGTTCGTACACGTGGCAATTGCACCGAGTTAAATTATCAACTCGATTTCCACCACGGGATTCTTATTACACTCGTTAATACACTCGCGAGAGACAAGCGAGTTGAGTAGTACTCGCAGTACAGTTTGATTTTTTTTTTTTTTTTTTTTTTTCAGTCGAGCACCCTTGCTCGAACGCGTGCCCCCAATTTTTTCCTTTTTTTTTTTTTTTTTTTTTTTTTTTTACATGTTTTTACATCTCGAATGTTGCGAGAACAAGTTTCGTAAAAGTTTAATTTCCGAGTATGGCACTCGATAACCTCCGATTACAAATTCGAGAGGGAAAAGTGGCGCAAACATCCCTCGAATCGAATCGAATCGAATCGAATCGAATCGAGAATTCGAGATAAACAGTGTGTACGTAATTAACGTAATTCAGAAGAAGTGTATGCGTAGTGGGGGTAAAGGATGCCTGCTTAATTTTAATGCCGGCGATTTTTATCTACCTCAACTTTCGAATAACCGCGATATTTCGAGTTTAGCGACGGAAGGGGGGAGGGGAGGTAAAAGTAGGTAGTTTATCCAAGCGGTTAATTACTTGGCGCATTAATAAAGCACGCGGATAATCTCTGCAGTCCGCGTTAATGAGTATGTAAGAGAGCGACCACCACCACCATCGCGCTCCCTCTGGATTACTTTAACAAGGAACGGGAGATTTGCGTGAAGAGCATAGGTGGTGAATGAAATTTACGCGCTTTTTCGTATCCCGTCCCGTCCGTGGGAAAAGAAAAGAGGAAAATATACATACATATATATATACGCATATATATTCGAAAGCTTTGCGATTTAATCCTTATAAATTCGTGCGTGTACCTTCTAGCTACTACCCCCTCTCCTCTCCACCTTCCCTTTCGAGGCTGGGTAAAACGGGAGCAAAGACGAAACTGTACCGAAACATTTTAACCTTTCACCTTGGCTACCGCCAGCTGGATCCGTCGGCTGGCCGTCGGTTGTTAACAAGGCCGACGCAGGGGAGAGGGAGAGGAGCTAAAATTGTGGGCGAAATAAAATTATAGCGGTAGCGCTAACAAGGCAACTACTACTTTTCCCGCCCGCGGAACATTGTTTCGTTAAATTATTAAAAGCACCGCGAATACCCCAGTTGAGTTGCACAATCGCGGAGAGGGAAGGGCAGGGGTGAAAGCGCGAAAGTTTGAAACTGAGGAGGGGAACGCGGAGAGTGGTTTCTCGAAAGAAAAAAAAAAAAAAAAAAAAAAAAAAAAGAGAGAAAAAAGGAGAACTTTTACGTAGGAGAAAGGAGGAAGGAAGAAAAGGGGGCCGCGACCTTTTCCTTCCCCCTCTTCTCTTCCCCCGAACAACCCGCTGATTACTTTGCGCTCAGAGCGTTCGCATTAACTTAATCGCGTCTCCCGCGGAATTGTCTCGGCAAGATTCGCGGGGTTGGTTGAAGAAGGGGGATAAAGGCGAGGCGATACGAAGGCGCGTAATGCCAACAATTTACGCAAAATTTGCATAAGTCGTGGTAATGCCTGGTAGCGAATGGTGGGAGAAGAGACGGAGACGAGAGCCGTAGTGAGCAGCTCGTCGAGGTGTTCCTCGATGCTCTTGGTGTCCTCGCTCCTCGGGGGATTGATCCTTGGAAAGCTCCCCCCTCCCCTGCTTTAATTCGTATACTTGGTGGGTAACGGTCTGGTAAAATGGTTACGGGAGTGAAACCACCCCTGTAATTTATTCCTCGAGCAAGGTGTCGGAGGTGTAACCTCCTCGAGTCCTCGAGTGGCGCCGATAGGAAGACTCGCACGCTTTTCTCCCCACCTTCTATCGAATCGTTCGAGAATCGTATATCTCTCTATATTCATCGGAGTTTCGGCGTGAATCGAAAATTAAAATCGAATCGGGGTGGAGATTTCTCTCTCTCTCTCTCTCTCTCTCTCTCTCTTTTCTTCCTTCTTTTTCCCCGTGGCTCGTTCGATTTAAACGAACATCTTGACATTTAATTCTCCTGAGAAATTGAAGGAGGGGAATAAAATCGAGCGATATTAGTTGCTGGCCTCTTTTCTCTTCCGGCGCACTTCCGCAAATGACCGGTCCGCCCGTAAGGTTTCCTTCGAGGCGAGGCCTTCCAGGTTGGGAATAATTCGCGGAATAATCGTCCCTGGTGGGACGAAGACGTAACACGATTTTCCGCGATCCCCGTTTTATTCGAAATATCGGGGGAGAGGAGAGGAGGGGGCTTTTATAAAATTGGATGACCCCGCCCGCTCGCGCGTTCCGCTTCGGTTTCGTTCCCTCTTCCCTTGGTCTCGCGGTATGGGAAGCGGCGCCACGAGTCCTCCTCGAGTCCTCCTATTCCCTCCCTGGATGGAAATCGCGAGGGACCTGGCGGGAAATGGATCGCCTCGCCTCGACGTTGTCCCCAATTGTCCCCTGCGTTTCCAAGATGAACACGATGGAATTTCGAATTACCGAGTATCGAAATGGAATAATATAATAGGGAAGGTGGCCCCTTTCGGAATATTTTCGTATATTATCCTCCTTCGAATTAAGCGTTAAATATAATCCTATCTCTATTTCCTATTATCCAAATTCGAAATTCGAAATTCGAACGGGGAGGGAGAAAAAAGATCGAGGAGAAAGAAGTTGTCGCGAGGAAGGGTGTTGGAGAATCCGCGCGGCGAATCCTTTCTCCCTCGATAAAATATTTTTCCCGGGGAAAAGACATATTGCCGGAGGGGGAGGTCGACGACCATCAACCTCCCTCCCCCCTCCGGCCATAGTTCGGGTAATATTTTCGTTTGCCGCGAAAACGTTCTCGTTCCCGTAATAAAACGCGACCGTCTACCCGGTGCCGCATTTCACGTTTCACTGTTTTACACGAAACAGAGATTGGAATTTCTAATAAATTACTGCCGCGTTTCCCTCGTCTACGTTCTTTTTTTTTTTTTTTTCCCTCCGCGTTTTCCTCGTCCCTGGTTACCTGGTTTAAATTTTCCTCCCCTCTCCTCCTCCTCCCCGATCGATCGAAAAATGAGACGAGATTCGTTTCTACGAATCTCTCTCTCTCTCTCTCTCTCTTTCCCCTCCGCAAAAACGAACTTCGTCGAGTTGGAGGAGGAAACAAAGGTGGTGGAACGTTCTCCAATTACTGGACCGACTTTGGCGGGATTACGGGCGGGAGTGGAATTTTCCCAGAATAATCTTGATCGAGCAAAGAGATCCATAAAGATCCATAAAGCGCGCGTGTCTCGGCCGTTTCACGATTACACGGCGTTTAAATGGAGGCGGGATTCCGGACGACAACGTGGTGGTGGTGATGGTGGTGATGGCTCGAAAATCTCCCGAAGTGGAAATCTCTTCTTATCCACCTCGAAATGGGATCGAGCCACGACGAGATCCTTCTCGACACTTGTCGAAGCGATACGAAAATGGAAATCAGTGTTATTCCGACGAGATCGCTTTTTTTTTTTTAGGGGACAATCAAGATCTTGGGCCGTGTATCCGATCCATCGGCCCGATTGAATCCAACCGTCCGTTCTTTCTTTCCGTCCGTGTGGATTAACTTCTCGCTCGGGAGGGAACGAGAAATCGTTGGACGAATACCTCGTTGGCAACGAAGACGTTTATCCGAGAGGTGAGCGTTAACTTCGTAAATAAACGTTGATAAAAACGTATCGTGCAAACGTACGTATCCCGGAAACGCGTTGATTCGAATCGAACGGGAGGTGAGGGAGGGAGGGGGGGGGGGTCCCGTCCACGTCTGGAATTTCTCGGATATTAAAAGTTTTAATTAAATTCCGGGGGAAAGCGAGGCGAGTCCGCTCCCGTGACAGGTGAACGCGTTCGAGGGGACCATCCCCTTCCCCCTTCCTCGGATCTGTAAACAGGGGAAGAAGAAACGAGAGATCGGAATCGGAATTGGGAAGAAGGAGAAGCGAAAAAGTAAGTTTTCGACGGTGGAAACCGAGAGTGGACAAGCGGCGGGAATCAATAAAAGTGTCGCTTCGCTCGTCTACTAATTGCGACAATTTCTCGATTGCGCCAATTACCGTTATCCTCTCTCTCTCTCTCTCTCCCTCCCTCCCTCCCTTCCTCAGTGCAAAACTGTACGTGTAATTATCGGGCAGCGGCCGGGACATTTAAACAGGATTTCGAACCGTGGGGGAATATCGAGAATAATCTCGATAACAGATTGCCGATTTGTTATCTCGCCGATTTATGATATTAGCGCGGCCGCATCGACGCGCGGTCAACCCTCACCCCTCCCTCCTCCTCTTTTCGAGCAGATACACAGGCCTCTCGATTGTTGGAATTTATATCGTTCACCAGTCCGGTTAATGCACTCTTTTCGCCGTTGATTTATCATTCGTTTCGCGAGGCGGCGGAAAAATAGAGAGCGTAGAGAGAGAGAGAGAGAGAGAGAGAGAGAGAGAGAGGGCGCGTCGGCACTCTTTGTGATCGCGATTAAATTATCACGGAGGAACGAACGGTTGGGGAAAAATCGCGGGCCGTTTCGTGTTTGCGGAAATTAGCGAGCGATCGAGGGGAGGGGGCGGAACGAGAGAGAGAAAGAGAGAGAGAGAGAGAGAGAGAGAGAGAGGGAGAGAGAGAGGGCGGCACACCGGGCAGCGGGCTAATAGAAAATACAAATTAACGCTGTTCCGCGCGATTCCATTTAACATTCAAATAACTTGGAACGCGTCTGCCGGCGTCCGGCCGCGTCCGATTCATTCGAACTTTTGATGAACGTCGGAAATTATTCATGGACAGGCCGGATGAGGGCCGAGCGGAACGCAATCCGTCGAGCTGTCGCGAATTAACGCTCCCGTTCGATTCAACCGTTTCGATACTTTGACGCGCGCGCGCGCGCGCTCCCCTTCCGTCCGATTTCATTGTGAAAGTCATGCATTTCATTGACCGATCTCTCGCCTGTGAACGAGAAATATTTCGAAACGGTCCGCCCCGATCGCGACCGATCCGAAACAATGGATATTCGATGGATACGTGTACGCGCGTACGTGTGCGGCGCGAAGAAAGCTTTTCTGATTGAATGGGTGTAGAACGCAGGAAGAAATCGATCGGGCGTAGCTAATAGGGGTTAATCGTGAGACGTGGCCGGGGAGGGGGCCGGCAACGGTTGACGTACGCGCGAAATACTCGAATCCGCCGCAGTTAACTATGGGGGGAGAGGAGGAGAGAGGTTAACTCACCGGCACGTAACGTATGCACCCATCGGCTCGCTTCCTGGTAATGCGTTACCGCTTCTTCCCGCTCGCTCGAGCGGGCGTATATCAATGCCTCTTTCGGCCACGACAACGAAGGGGTGGCCCTTCGCCCCTTCCTCTCCCCCGATCCTTGACGAGGATTCACCGGAATTGCGACCAACCACGCCATCCACGGATATCCCGTTTCCCTCCGCTTTTTCCTCGCATTTTCGTCAAAAATGACCGAAGGATGGGCTCACCCCTTATGCCTTATCGAGCTCGGATAAAAAATGATCGAATAAATGCGACGATTCGATGCACCGATTCCTGTGATCCTCTCCTACGAAGCGAAATTAGGCGACTCTCTTTCTCTCCGCGATTCCTGAGATCCCATCGTTAAAGGGGGTTTGGAATGAAGGAAACGAGGTAGTGCTTTGCGAATCTGCGATGCCTCCTGTTCGAGAACTTTCGAGGGAAGAACGAGGAGAAGAAGGAGGGAAATTTTATCCGTGTGTCTCTTTGTATTCTTTCGCGTCTCGACGCGCATTTCCTCCATTCCAGTCTATTCTATGTTTGCGCGCCAATGGCTGCATTCGCCGTTTCACGGGTCACCGAGCACGGGTCGTGGATGGAAGACCTCGGCCGGCCGAACTCGGTTGGCCAATTCCCTTTCGGGC
The DNA here is from genome assembly GCF_014066325.1 of Apis laboriosa. Lineage (NCBI taxonomy): Eukaryota > Metazoa > Arthropoda > Insecta > Hymenoptera > Apidae > Apis > Apis laboriosa. The sequence continues at coordinate 1,879,465 of NW_025222233.1, forward strand.
CCTTCCAACCTTCCCCTTTCTTGCCGCGGGAGCCTTTGCGCCGTCCATCCGCCACGCTCCCACGAGAATTGGAAATCAATTTAGGGAAACGGTAATAAACGGATGCGAGAGGTCGTACGTTACGTTCGCCTCCCTCTGTTGCCTCGCCCTTTCTGCAACCGTGTCGCGATTCCCTCCCCTCTTTTTCCATCCCCACCGGTCGTTTGAACCGGTCCCTAACCGTACCACGCACGCAAATAACATCTTTGTTTCTCCCTCCTCCCTGTTGCTCGTCTCGTCTGTTAACCGCTCTGTTTTTCACTCTCTCTCTGCGAGCGAGACGAGAACGCTCCGTTGTTGTCCGCTCCGTTGTTGGTTGCTTTTATTGGCCGACTCGCAATATCGAGCGTGTACTTCCGGCACAGAACCACCGATTCCAGCCTGGGGACAAAGCGTTTCGAGTTTGATGAAAACCGAAACTGGCCGTGTCCAAGGAGGAATAATCGCGCCCCCTCCTTCCCTTCTATGGTCAACGGCCCCGTTTCGTTCGAAAACGCTCCGATCGTAATTTTCGCGAATGTGATTTAGAAGCGGCGCGCGAATCTCGACTCGAGCTCTTTCCGCAGCAAAATTTATCCCCCTACGTGAACCGGGAAGTTTAATGCGAGATCGGCGCGGGAAGGGGGGAAAGGTCGAGATTTCGAGTCGTGATTTTGCGAGGAAGACGATGGAAAGGAGAGGAACCAACCTTTTCCCTCTCATCCCTCCTCGCTCTGGGGACAGGTGAGCGTATGTATATATACATATATATATATATGTATGTACAGGGAGCCAGACGACTTCCTTCGGCATACGTATCCGATAAGATTTCTCCGGAGACGCGACCCCGCCGTGTCTGCTTGTCCCGGTTCCGCTAGTTTTTCCGCTTTTTCCACGGCTGATCGTCCAAGCGGGACACGTTCGAAACCCTCTCCGATCGACAGAACGCCCCCCCCCTCTCTCTTTCAAAATTCAACTCCGGACCCCATTTCCGGAAAAAGAGTACACGTAACGCGCGTGTTAGGAACAACCTCTCCCTCTTCCTCTCGCCTCCTTCTCTCCTCGAACCATTTGGCAAGCTCGGGCAAAGAAACGAAAATTGTCGAAAAGGTGGGATTCGGTCGATGGCCGTTCTCTCTCCGTTTTTTTTTTCCAGATGCTCGCCTTCTCTTTCTCTCTTTCTTCTTTTTCTCTTTCCCATTTTGCCTCGATCGAAATCTCGCGGCCGGCCGACTAATGGGGCCAGGAGGGTGCGCGGGACAGGAAAAGGGGTGGGTGGAGGTGAGTCGAGGGAAGGGACTGCGAGAGATCGACGAGCGCGTCGTTAAACTTGCTCCCGTAGACCGTAAACTAGCTGCGAGGCTCGTAGGACGGAGGGGCTTTCCGTCCTCTTCCGGGCCACGGAGGGGTGGGTCGGACAGGGCGACGAACAGGTGGATAGATACGGATTGCGGGGCGAGGCCGTGGAAAGAAAGGGCGAATCAGATAACGGGAGACGGGGGGATTTATTTGACGGGTCCCGTTTCCTGCGGGAATTTGCGTCCACGGATTAAACGCGAGCCGAGGCTTTTCGAGCTGTGGATCTTGTGGAATTGTGCCGCTTCAAAGACCTCTTTCCCCCCTCCTCCTACCTGGATCCGAACGTCGACGTCCTTTTCTTTTATTTTTTATTTTTTTTTTTTCAATCGGGTAATACGTTATCATCATCCCCTCCTCTGGAATCGGGGGGAAAAGAGTAAAAAAAAAGGTGTACGAGATATTTCTCGAAGACACGCGATAAATTCATCTGTGCTGTGTGCCTGTTGTTTCTCCTGGGCCGTGTCGTGCGTTTTCCAGGGGTAATTAAGGAGGTGGGACGATCAAAGGGTGGAAAGGGAACGAACGAGTTGGGTGGGTCGGATGGGGGTGGAAAAAGTATGGCGGGTATTTTGGGAAAATTAATATTGCACGCGTAGCACGCTGCCTTCTCTCCTCCGGCGACTGTAATGGAGATAAATTGCTACAGACGTATACGATGGCGGTATAGCACCCGCCACCATCACCAACCTCGGTTCCTGCCTCGCGTGGCAAACAGCGAAACGAAACCGCGATGTATATAAAATGCGTAAATCCTTATATTAAAAATAAGGAAAGCACGAAGTAAGGATCGATGTACAAATATGTGAATACATTTCGACGAGGCTTAGATGAATCGCAATGGAAAATTTCTCCAACTCGTTTGATCAACGTTCAGAGGCCGTGTCAGAGGAAAGACAACGCGCGAGCCTTAATCTCATCCCCCTACCCCCTCGTTTGACGCGGCGACGTTTCGGTTTCGTTTCTGAGGGACAATCCCAGGCGGTTGGTAATTCCAACCGCCGTGACGTCGTTTCAAGCGGATCCACGTTGACGGGTTAAATACCCGTATAAAGAAGGTGAGACAGGGCAACGAGGCCGCTGGAAAATTGAATCACCGTCGTTCTTCGGACGCCACGGGATGGAAAAAAATGGTGGAAAATCGGCGAGCAAGGGGGAATGCGAATTTCTCTTGTCCACTTTTTCCTCTTTCTCTCCCTCTCTCTTTCTCGTTTGAATAATAAGATTGATAAGGATCGGAGAATAGAGAAGGGAAATTAAGCTAACGGAATTATTCGGGCCAGTTGCGCGAACGACGCGTTAGAACCGGCTACTTCGTGCTCGTATTATCATATACTCGACCCAGTTCGTCGTCTCTTCCCATTAGCTTCCCCCTGCACGGGGAACAACATCGTAAGAACGTTTAAGGGATGTTTATTTTACACCCCTCTTCGGTACATCCCGCATTCGTTACACGTAACGAGTATAAACGCGTGTAAAATTCGTGGAAATTTGGTTGAATCCTCCCTCCTCAAGGCTTTTTCTTTCAAGCCGTCCTTATTTTTTAAACCGCTTTATTGGCCGTTAACGGATTCATGCGCGGGGATCGAAAGACGAGGGGATGGGAATACGAAACGAACGTGGAGAAGCAAGAGCGGGAAAAGCGTTGGAGAGGATGCGAATCTCGAGGATTTAAAACTTCCGACAACCAACTTCATTCGGAAGATCAAACTCGTGTTAAGGGTTTATCGTATCGGCTTGTCCCTCCCGCTCTCCCCATTTTCCACGCGCAACTCTCTGGAAGTTGAGTCCATCACCGAGACGGGGGAAACTGATTTTAGAATCTTTGAAACAGGCGATTAATATAAGCGTATAGTTTTAATAAACATATTGAAACGGAGAAACGGAAACGGAGAAGGAAATTTGGAGAGGGAGGATTTTCACGTTTTTCAAATGGTAAATGGTGAATTATGGAATTATATTTTTCAAACGGTGAAATTCTATTTGATGAAACGATACGGTCGGTTGTGAAAATATTTGCATATACTCTTATTCTCCGATGAACGAATCCACTTTTTTAATTAAGCTCCATGTTTCGTTTTCATTCTATGAAGAATTTTATACAATTTTATACTTACGTTACGCCACGATCTAATATTCGAAAGGTTGGCAATTCTCTTCGAAGATGACGCGATTCAAGAATCTCTTTATTATTATTTAAACTTTCGATCAATTATATAATTAATTCCGATAATTGAACAGTGACTTTCAAAAAGTAAAGAATTCCTTGAATTATACATGTGCCGTTTTCAAAGAACGAGCCACTTACATCGATCGACTCTTTAAACTCTCCGATATTGTACGTATCGATCCGATATTTATTAAATTCCTTTTTTTTTACAAATTATCGTACCACGCGATAAAACTGTGATGAAATTGTAAAAACGAAAGTAATTGTAAAATACACCTTCCCTATTTTCCCTCGTTTATTTGCCCATCTACGAAAATCTACGGGACGAAAATCGTTCTTAGTTTACTGTAAACACCTTACTATCAACGAAGAGAAAGAAAGGGAAAGAGAGAAGAAGCGAAAACTTTTTCGAATAACTGACGCATCGATCGATCGTTGGTCAGGAAGTCGGACGACAGAGGGGCGCGAGTCGACCGTGAATCTACGGCCATGATCGCGAAATTCCGGTCGGCAATATTTCCGGCGCAAACGTCCGTCTCGCCTGTGCGAATTAACGCGAAAACGTAGAAGGTCGGTGGATGGAACGATCCAGTTAAAACTTTAATAACAAATTAACAATCACGACGCGCGACGTGGACCGAAATAATAAAGCGAAACGGTCCCCCCCTCTCTCTCTCTCTCTCTCTCTCTCTGACAGAGTAGAGGGAAAGGGAATGAGGTGTGAATGACGGTTAAAAATAACTTTAATTAATGCCTCCCCTCTCCCCTCCCGAGTTCCCCTCGAGTGGCGTCGATCCGGCCACTCGTTGCGTATTTTAATTAATTAATAACGCAATGAGGGCGCCTTTACAACAGGCATCCGTCCGATTATTTCGATCGAAACGATCTACGGAATGAAAAAAGATCGATCGATAATAATTGATCGCCGGTAAATTCGTTATCGCCACGGACGGAATTTGGCGGTCAAAATTTTTCCAATGGAAAATTACCGGTGGATTCTTCGTTAGATTTCGACCGGAAATCTCGCGTATCTCGCGACGATCCAAAAGGATTCTCATCTCGGCCGATCTTAATTCCCCAGTGGCGAGATTAATTCGATGACGCTTTGAACAAGCAATTAAGGGATCTTGTTCCTTTTAAAACGGGATCGTAGAGGCGTTAAGCGCGACGAGAAATCCGATTCGAGAAATCTCGGAGGATCGGCCCGAGAAGAGAATTCTCCGGAATCCTGATGGCCGAAACGATGAAACGACGTGGTTGGAGAGAAACAAAGTATAAAGAGGAGGAGGAGGAGGAGGAGGAGCTCGTTGAAGCTCGCGCGTTTCGTTCCCTGGGATCGTGCGGATTCGGCAGAGAAATTCGCTCGTCGTGATCTCCGATTGTGGATTCGCCGTTTTGATCCCGTGGCGCGAACGTCCCTCCTCGAGTTCGTCCCTCGAATCCGTCGAATTATTTCGAATGTGGTGGAGGATCGTTCAAAGTTTGGGGCGGAAAACGACGATGTTAATTTCTGATCGAGTGGTTGGCGGAGGGTGGGAGGGGTGGTCGGATCGGTTCGGCAACTCGTGCAACTGGAAGGCATACCCAGACGGAAGCCGGGACGGTTTCGCGGGCGGCGCTTGGCGAGCCGTGGTTCATTAAAATGCGGTAACCCGGCGAATCGTCGGTAATTGAATGGACGGGTGTCTGTTCGGCTACGGAGGACGTTCGTTCAACTACCAACTAACTTTTCTCCCAAGTTTGACCGCCGAACGGCGCGCCGCGCCGATTCGGAAGTCTGTCGCGCGGAAACTCGGCGACGCGTTCGACCGTGCCTCGCCCAGTTTCCGCCGCGTCGGAATTCCTCGAAACTCGGCGAGGACGGAGGGGGGAAGGCTCGATTCACGCGATATCGACGCGATATCCCTTCGATTTTCCCGGATTCGCAATGGATTCGGTGAGGAATGGATTCGCGGTTGATGATATAATTTGGTACGTAACACGGTCAAAGGTGTTTCGTGACGTAAAAAGTGGGCCGTACACGCAACGTTTCTCCCCCTCCCCGACGATTCCATCCCATTCGAGGAAAATGAAACGAGGTGGAGCAAGGCTCCCAAGTTTTCTAACGAGATTAAAAGGGGCCGTGTTCAACGATACGCGAGAACGTTCGAATGAACGTTCGAATGAACGTTCGAATGGAGATCCGGTAACGAGGCGGATAAATGTAATTCTAGCTCGCGTGCGAACGACAGCTCGCGTAACGAAAAATATCGCACCTCCCCTTTCCTCCACTTTCGAGCGAACGAGATCCCGTTTACGACGGGCGATAAAGATAGGCAAAGATACGGACTAATCTTGGGAGGCAGCCATCGTGCATCCGTGGATGCACTGGCTGTTAAAGGGTTAAATCGGTTCCGCGAGTGGCGGAGAAACGTCGTTTCGAGATCGAGTGTATATATATATATATATTACGTACGAGCGACGAGTACCCTCTTAGACACCGGTAAAGCTGGCGGAATATTCATGAGCCCACTTGCAGCTATGAGAATCCGTACAACTGTTTCCAGGTCAATATTTGATATCTTACGACGAGCGCTTTGACCGTGAAAAAATTACCCCCTCCTCTCTCCCCTTTTTCTCTCCTCTTCATTCTTCCACATCGTTCAATCATGCACCCCTTCCGCTCTAATCGTAACGTCATTTCGTTACACTTTTACGATATTCCGTTCGTATCTATATATATATATATATATATATATATATGGTATTTTCTACATTTTCTCTCTACCCTCCTTCGCCTCATTACAGGGGAACATTCTCGAATCGAAAGTCGAACACGGCAAATTATCACGGCACACGTCGACGCTTCTTCTCCCCGGTTGGCCAAAGTTTGCACAGGGAAAAGACGTGGATATCCGTGGGCTCGGATATGATGAATGACGTAAGGGAGGATTACGGGCCATCTTACCGGTTATTTTGCATTCGGGATTCGCTCGTCGTCGCATCTCCACGGCGATAAAATATCTTCCCCGGCCTCGTATCTAAAGTTCGAAGAGGCGCATAATAATTGAAACTCGTGTGAAACGAGAAGTATCTTCCCGTTTCTTAGAACTTATCTTGGCCGCTTGCATATTCATGCTCCCCCTCACCCCTCGTCGTGTCATTACGAGCTCGGCCAACGTTTCCACGACGCGTTAACCGCGCGGATTCAATTAAGAAGAAGAAAAAGAAGGGGAGAGGAGAATTTTCCCTCGATCCTTTTTTTCTCGTTCGATGCACAACCATACATCGCGCTTTTTCGAATTAACGAACAACTTTAGGAAACTTTAACGAGCGGGGTTGCGATGATTCCGTCGACCGAAACAACCACGCGTTTCGAAATCACGAGAATTATACACCTCTCGATCGAGGTGTATAAGCCACGCTTTTGTCTCCAGAAACGGACGAAAATTTCGTACGCGTGGACGAGCGCGGATTCGGATCCGGGATAATTTATGCGGCCGCTAATTAAGATGGATGCACACGGCTAATAGAGTTATCTATCCTGATTCGTCAAGATTGTTCGGGGGAAATTTCAATGAATTTGAATTATGAATTGCGGTACGACTCTTAACGAGCTCGAATCGCGCCCCAAACCTTTTTCTCGAAACGAAATTTATAAACGGAAATGGATACGGTGAGTTTCTTAGCGGCTGACTCGTAATGATTTCACGCGCGCAATTAACGTACAAATAATTTTATACTTTGATGTATCTTACGTATCTTTGGATATAGGAAAGTTGTTGTTTTGTAATGCGATTTTATAAAGCAATGCATCCTAAAATGTTTTGACGTCTTTCTTGTTCCGTTGAGAGGAAACCTTATAATCCTTCTCAATTCCTGTTAACGTGCTCTCGCATTCTATTATTCCTATTTTTCGCCTTTTTACATCTCTTACACTTTATCTCTGCTATTTTCCTTCCCTCGTCAATTTCTCTATAGAAGTAATTTCGTCGTTCGATAACGAAAAGTCAAAGTACGCTCGATCGTTATAATGTTCCTATTCCCACGACCGTCAAATTTGCAACTAACGCTGAAGATGCGGAACGATCATGATCTAATTTGAGATAAGAGAATTTAGCTTCGACATTACATCGTTTCGTAAGATTATACGCGAAGAGCTTAGGAAAGCTATTTTAAAAAAAAAATCAATCATGAATAAATATTGTTCGTAGTGCAAAGGGATATTTTAATACGTAATACATTGGACGTAGTATATACGTTGAAAGTATTGCGAATTCGTGATGATAATTCTATTTTTTCGTACGTTTCTTGCCATCTAGCGTGACCAGTTAACGGTCAATATGGTTATTTTTTAATCCAATCCGTATACGAACATATTGAAAGACAATATCTTTAGATGATCGTCTTCCAGTGAATTATAAGTCCTAGGATACGAATATTTTACTTTTTAAATAAATATTGCACTCTCTTACTAGGAAAATATTTTCAAGATTTTTTATGATTTCAATTGCTCGACGAAATGTCCACGTTTCGAAACTGATCGTTCCAAATCATCGATAATAACAATAACGAAAAGATATATAGGAATCTCGATAAAATTCTTAGTAAAACGTCCGCGGAAATTTTTCTTCACCCTCCGTTTCCCTCTTGACAAACGAGGAGCAACAACGATTAAGAAGATGCCTGGCGAGTGGCGGCTACAGCTTCTCGAAGGGTGGTTTATTTTCGAAATGATTTCAGCGGCCGGTTTAAACCCGCTCGTTGATTTACACGCCCGCGGACGAGCGGAGGAAGAATCGCACGAGGGGAGAGGAAGCTGCGTTTTTCCAAGCGCCGGGCCGTTACCCTCTCGCCTCCTCTCTTTTCTTCCTTTCTTTTCTCTTTTTTCTTTCTTTTTTCCTCGCCTTTTCCCCCATCGGCTCGAATAAAGCGTGCCCCTTGGCGATGAGCGACCGAACGAAAACAAACATCGACCGCGGCAAACTCTATTCCACGGGCAAAGATCCGTTCTCGATAAAATCGTCTGCCCCCCTCTCTCCCTCTCCCTCTCCCTCTCCCTCTCCCTCTCTCTCTCTCTCTCTCTCTCTCTCTTCCTCGGCTGGCTCGTGTCAAAATCACGATAACTGTTGACGTACACGGGCGCGCACACACTTGTACACCAATCATATGGCCGGTGTCCATTATACGAGCCGGCTGGTGAGCAAACGAACAATTAAACGGAAACCAGACCCGTCCCCCCGAATCCCTGATTATATTCAAATTCGTTCGTCCGCCGGGACCCACGCTGGAAAGTGACCCGCTAACGTTGAGCCAATTGCTCGTAACAGGCCGCGAATTAACCCCGGCTAATTGCCGCTAATTCCGTTAATTGCGCCTCGGGCGATCGCCCCCTCCCCCCCCAACTTTTCACGCCGAGTCGTTCCTCTCGTTGCTCCTTCGATTTCCAACTCTTTTCCCTTCTCTTCCTTCTCTCCGAACGAAGGGGAAGAGGAAGAAAACAGCGATCTCTCTCTCTCTCTCTCTCTCTCTCTCTCTCTCTCTCTCTCTCTCTCTCTCTCTCTCTTTCTCGCAGTTCGAGAGCAGTTCCCGTGCCTCGCCTCGGTTTCGATATCCGTACGGCCATCTTTTAATATTCAAAGGGGTGCACACCGACCGATGTTATCACCACACACGGTCGTTTGCCGCTTTTTCAAACAGTTTGCGCGGTTGCGTATCAACGTGGTTTTGCGGCAAAAATACGACAACTTTCCCCGCGGATAAACGCCGCATATTCATGAATTATGCGCAAAGTTCGCCCCCGTTTCTATTACGTATCCCGTGTTGGACCGTGCCGTTCCATCCTTTTAATAAAAAAGAACGCGTGATCCGTCCACGATATATATATATATATATATAGACCGAATTGTCCGTCCAACTTCGCGATGGATGCGCGTAAAAGCGGAGAAAAGAGGAGGGAGGGGTTTACGGAGTCCTCGCTGCCTCTGAATTCGTCTTAAATTTAATTACAGCTCGACGATAACCAAGGGGAGACGGAGGATATCCAAAGAAGTAAAAGGAGGCAGTAAAGACGAGATAGGCGGGCCGTTACTCCTCCAGAGTTACGAGGGAGTAATACTGGATTTAATAGTAGGCAAGTCGAGTTGCGTTTCGCAATCGACTCTCCTCCTTCGTTAAGCTCCATCCCAATGATCCGCAGCCGATCTCAACGTTTTCTTATATTGATCGGGGAAAAAATCTTGTTCGCTATGAGCTCGATCGAATCCATTCCATTTCGCGCAGGAGACACGTATACATCGCGCAAAAGAGACGCGAATCAATTGCACGATCTCGAAAAATCAATCTCGAAATCAATTTCGAAAAGTGGTCTCGAGTGAGCTAATCCGCGCGAAATTTAATGATTTCGCATTACGTGACGTCTACGCGACTCGAGAACGAACTCGTTTCGCATGCGGGGAACGCAGGTTGGAACACCTGTCCGCCCACATACCGGGTTGTATCACTTAAAACTCGCGTACCGCGTCGCCTCGCGGAAAGGCTAAACCAGGTGTAAACACCTGTTCAACCCCGTTTAACCGACTTTCACCTTTGTCTTCCTCTCGTTCCACTCCGCCCTCGAAACGAACGCGGATCGTCCAAGCTCGACGACGACAACGACGATCCTCTCGCATCTTGGATCCTTAAAAATGCAACGATACGACGATGGATGCGTTGCAAATTTATTCGAGCCTATGTTGACACGCGAGAAAGGTGGAGTACAAGGAGGGATAAAGCGAAGAGAGAGAGAGGCGGGCTGCATCGACGTGCAGGGCCACGTATGCAGGGTCGCATTACGGAACGCGAGCACGTAAAGGAAGAGAGAACCGGAACCGGGTAAAAGTACGTTTCCACGGCCGGTTTCCCGTTTGAGCCGGGTAAATAAATAAATAAATAAATAAATAAATAAATAAATAAATAAATAAATAAATAAAGGTATGGTCATCCGGGGTAGGCACGTAGCGGGATCCGTAACTATCCGCCAACTTGTCCGACGTGCGGCCAAGGAGAAAGGTAAAGAGGAGAAGCCTCTGCGTGAATATTTTTTCCCGCGGACGACTTCGCGTCGTAAAATGGCGCGTACACGGTTTTATCTTGGGCCGCCTCGTTTTTCCATTCGTTTCGCGCGGCTGCCTCTCCTCGCTTTTCCCGGGAGATATGCGCGCGGCCGCGTGGAACAATAGGAGGGAAGGGGGTGTACGCGGTGAGTAACGGCTCACTTTTATTCCGCTCGATAAATTAGAGGTGATGGATTAAGATCTGCCGTGACGAGCAGCGTGTACCCTGGCCGCGTCCTAAGCCCATCTAATTTCACGATTAATCAAAACTCGTGACGGCCGCCCACGTTTCTAACCATTAGACCACGTTCTTGCCCTCCAATCGAGAGAAACAGAGAAAAAGAGCATTACGAACATCTTAAGTAAATTCTTTATATTTCCAAATTTCGATCAAAAGCCTCTCTTGCAAGCCGATTCGTAAGAAATCAATGGCAATATTTGGAGGGGGGAGACGACGCGACCAAGTTCGTTCCGAAGTTGGGTCAAAGCGGTTAAGAGAAAAAAACAAAAGTGGGGGCGGTTATGGAGCGGGTCTGAAACAAAGTTAAAGGGTTGTCGTTCGGGAGGCTGCTCCATCGTACAATTTTATTGCACGGCACTTGGGCCGTATACGAGGTAGCATAGATAGCAGCTGCTTCCCTTCAGAAGTTTCCGCACGCTCCGAACGACACAACCCCTCCTCCTTCCCCACCCTCCGCTATTTCATTACGCGATAAATCGCCGATTCCCGCGCACCGAGATGAAACTTATTCCCGAAATCGCCTCTCCTTACCATCGCGAGGAATTCCCTCCTCCTCTCGTAAAAACCTCGCCATCCTCGCGCGATACGGGAAAAAAAAGAAAGAAAAAAAAAGAAAGAAAAGAAAATGTAAACGACCACGGTTGAAGGCCCGAGGTTTAATCAACCTTTCGCGCCCCCATCCCGTTTACGGATGCACCCCTAAAACCGAAACCGAGACGAGATGGGTGCAAGGAGAGGGGGTACGGTGAGGTAAGAAGGAAGGAAGGAAGGAAGGAGCGTTAGAATTAAGCGGGAGGAGGAATGCCCTCTCTGAGAGGGGAGCTGGAAGCCTGGGCTGAAATTGCGGATTATACGGAAATTTTCTGACGCCGCCTCTGCCCGCGTGTCTTTTCGCTTTCGCGAAAAAGCCTCCCCCTCGTGTCCCGTCGCGATACCGTGCGTTTAGCATTAAAATTCATGGAATAATAATGCGGCGGTCGATCGTAAATACCGGTCGTATCCCTCTTATTCGGTTGGCTCGCGATACCGGAAAGCCTCCCTTTTCCCTACCAGCCCCAGTCACCTACCCTCTCCCCGCGTCGCGGACGGTCCGACGATCGACATCCTGGCCACCCAAAGTCGATCGCAGGCCGGGCTGCGTCCTCCTCGGCTGTCATTAACGCGCCGCTGCTTCCTCTTCGACGCGAGGAGACGCGGATTATCCCTCCTCGAAACGGGATCATCGCGAGAAAATATAATCGGGGAGGGATGGAGGGAGAGGGGATTGGGAAAAAAAGAAGAGCAAGAGACGTAACGAGCGCGGGGAGAGAATGTAACGACAATTTGAATTTAGATTTCGAATTAAAAGGGATGACGAGGAGTGTCCGGCGAGTATCCAGAATATTTACTGAAATTATAATGCGAGATTCGCGAGCGAGCCGGCAAGAAAAATATTTAAATTGCGAGCCCTCCCTCGAAGTGTCTCGGTTCGATACTCGTCGACGATCTCGCGGACCATCGAGGCAACCGGCACCAAGATTCGTTCGCGCCGTTCATTTTTCACCGTCACCGTTAAAAAAAGAAAATATGGCCGCTCGAGACGAAATTTAACGGATCGCCCCGCGTTTCAATCGCGAGTTATACAATTGTCGATCCCTCCTCTGCGCGCCACCTCAATCGGATTATCTCCCCTCGATCGCTACCCCTACCTCTAGGGGTCGGGATTAACCCTAACAAAGCCATCCTCCGCGATCAACCCCTCCCTCTCTGCCTTTCTTTTTTCGTCTCGAGCTCGACGAAAACGAAGAAGAAGAAGAAGGAGAGGAAGGGAGGGGCGAGAAGAGATATCCGCGCGCACACACACATGCGCACACATACACGCACACGATGGATTTGGCACACGCCGGTTCGTGCCGCGAATGCGGACCGCGGTAGTTCCGCTCCACGAAGGCGGGGACAGGTGGAAGAAACGCGTAACGGGAGGCGAATCGGGGATGATTCGAGCCGGGGGAGGGTTATATTGGGTGTATTGGATCGGAGTGTTCCATATTTTCCGCGCTCGGCCAACCGGAAGATGGAGCTCGTCCGACCGGAAGATTCGACAAAGGCGGATTATTGGCCGCCGTTACTACGCCTTCAGATGTTTCGCCGCGATACGATACGCTTTCGCTCTGCCTTCTTCCATCCCAGGATTATTACGATTCAATTCCTTCGAACGTAGCTTCGTTACGATACGCGACGAGGCACGAGCCACGGGAGATCCCATCGCGCGTATCGAACGCGACGATCGAATTAGGATAGGGCGACGTCGAGTCGCGTCTATTGTCGACGATCGATTCTCGAGGGAGGGGGAGAGCGCGCGGATGCGATCTGCGAGATGCGGCGATTAATTATTCAAGCTTTTACGCCACCGCAACTCCTAAATAACTCTCCCATCGGGTGAATATTTCACGAGCCTCGTGTCTCCGCCGCGTAATGAATCACGGTCGAACCGTGTTTGATCCAGGAACGAACACGCAGGAAATCTTGACGTTATACGTGCCAAGAGGGAGAGAGAGAGGGAGGGAGAGACAATGGCATTATCGCTCGGCCGATGAAACGTGGCACGGCCGGACTTCGTTCCGTTCGATTGAAATCGAGTTAGCCAATGAGCAAGGAACAGATAGCAACGAATTATAGCTGCTCCCGACAGTGAGCTACGATGTTGCGGTCAACGTTTGAGGTTAATTGTTCGCTTTCCAGCCGAGCCCGTACAAATTGCGTTTGTAACGTTTCGACCCTCCCCTCCTCGCTCCGTCTCCGTGTCATCCAATACTCGTTCGATACTCGTCCCCCAACCGACCTATCCACGCCGCCTGATAATTCCGCCGCGAAAGAATTCCAAGTTGGAAACGGGGCTCGAAACGGGGCGGATTCGTGTAATTCGTACGCCGCGTGTGTACAAAATCCAACCATCGTCGCCACTTCCCTCGATCGGAGGAAACGAACGCGGCTTGTACACACGAATACGCCTATCATCGATCGGCAACTCGTCGAAACGCTGGATTTCATTAGCAAGTTCGATTTAATTACCGCGGTCGCGTCCAACCTTTAATCGTAAACCCCCCTCCCTCCTATTCCCCCCTCAATTGTGAAATCGGATAATTTTCCAACGGAGGAATTAGGTCGATTCCTTTTTTCTTTTTTCTTTTTTTTTCTTCTTCCTTTTCGTTTCTCTAACGATTTTTCCGACCCCGACTTCAATTTCAATTCCGCGCCAACTTCTTCTTTCCGTTCCATCTGCCGAAATTCCTCTTGCGATGGGTAAGATAGAAGCAACGGTGGCGTTGCCGTGCCAACGCGTTTACTTTTTCAACCGGGTTCTTTCGGTTTTCAAACGGGAGGCAGGTTTTTCATCCCGGAAAAATACGGCCGGATATAACAAAGGATCAAAAATGAAAGCACGGGCTCGCACGATCGGCTCGCAGAATTGTGCAGCGGGCGGTCACTCGATTAACTCTTTACCACTGCTTTCCGGTTTACCGACCAACCCCTCCCCTTTCGACGCGCTCGAGCGGACGAGTCGCGTGCAAAACTTTTCCGCTCCCCTTCCATCCCTCCTCTTCCACCCTCGTTATTATCTAATATTCTTTGGACGAGGCCAGAATTCAACATGTCCCTCTCCGTGTATTCTCGCGATTCGGGGGTACGAAAATAAAATAGAAGAAATCGAGCGAATTCTGGGAAGAGTAGAAACGATATATTAATAAACGAAACGAAAAACAACGTTTTTTTACGTTTGTAACGAGTTGTGCGTCTTTATTCTCGCTTGGGTGAGACGAGCTGGCAATCGACGTGATAAGTCGAGGAAAGAAGGGGACGATATATATTTCCATCGGAGCGTAAAGTACTCTTCGTCGGTTCAAATTGCGGAGGCTGAGCAAATCAGACGATATTCTCGATCCGTGACATTCCACCGATCGAGGCCGCGTTGGAACGAAACGTAGAAACAAACGATAGCATTGTCTGAGCTAAATCAACCGATCTCTATTCCTCTCGTGGGAGGGGTGGAATTCCTCTTCCCCCTTCTCCGTCGGTCTTCTTCGATTTTCATCGATTTTTCTTTCGAATCCACGCCGACAGAGACGTTCGAGCCTATATAGAGCGTCTTCTTTCAGTCGTGCAATTGGCTCGGCGCCTGAACGATAGATTAAAATTGCTCCCCCCCTTCCCTTCGTTCCGCTCGCAAGAGGGAAGAAACGCCGGATGGGGCTGGATTGCGCCTTGTAAACGACCCTCTTGAATTATCTTCGACCATTTCCTCGAATCGAACAAGTTCAAGTTTCGTTTCCAAGGATTGTTTGCCACGACCCCGACAATGGGGGATGATTTCCTTCTTCCCTTTGGCATACCGATTAACGCGACGACCCTGAACGCTCTCTCTCTCTCTTTTTCTCTTTGTGTAATAATCGAGGCGCGATCGAAACTTTTTCCATTATGCTCGAGTGAATACGACCGACTCGCTTATCTTCTTCGAAGAGAGAATAAAAAGAAAGAGAAAAAGAGGAGGGGAAGAAAAAGAAAGGAAGGAAGTAGGATTAATTCGAACCTCGAAGCGTTGATTATTTCTGAATCGAGAAATAAAATTATAAACCTAGTTTTACACTCTGCCTGATTCAGTTCGCGTTCCTGGATTCGTAGTGGCGTACGTTGAACGTGGCTCGTACGTTATCCAACTCGGTCGGAATGATTGAAACCCGCTGAGATCCGAATTAAGGTCTCTTAGTTAGAGAGGAGATGGAAAGCGAGAGGCGCAGAAACAGAAACGGCGAGGCTCTGCCAAGTATCACTTGACCGTGCCATAAATCTCTCGATAGTGGCCTCTCAAAGACGAAGAAATTAAAGGCGGATAAGGTGGATGATGACGCCGCCTAGTTTCTCTCCCTCCTCCTCCTCCTCCTCTTCCCTCTGCCTCTGAGCCTCGAATAACAAATAAACAGAGCGGCGTCTTCGTTCCAGCTTGTTACCGGATTCGAGGAATCCGGTGAAGATGATTTAAGAGCCATCGTCTCCCTAGTCTCCTAGTTTACAACCGTGCTCTATTACGCGCTCTGCCGTTGTGTTTACCCTCGTCCACACTTCCCCCCCGCTATGCTTCCTACACGACAAAGCGGCGAATCAAACTCCTTTTCTTTTTTTCCATTTTCTTTTATTCCAACGACGAATGGTCGACGAAAGAAACGATCCGATCGCGTAGACAATTCGACATTTTTCGGTCGCATAGATCGGTGGCGATTCCTCCGCGAAGGCGGACGATATCCTCGAGCGAAGCCTCGACTCTCGAAAAGTCGATCGAGCACGCAACGGTTCAACGTACTCCTAGGAGGGATTGCACGTTGGTCGATTCGATCGGTCGGTCGAATCGGGGCGAGGCCCTAGTTAGCAGTCCTCCGCTTCCGCTTTCGATTTTTTCGCGCCTATCCACCCCGATCGATTTGTACTCCGGCGATTTCATTACGGTTATTAAGTGGGTTACAAGGGAGGTTGCGCGTTACGAGGACGAGGACAAGGCGGCTTTTCGAAGGGCGAAAGGAGGGGAGGGGGTCGAGGCTCGAAAACTCGAATTAGGATCGTGCGGAGCGTGCTATCTCATAGCAACACGCGATGGTTCGTCAGTTTCGGATTCAATCTAATTAATCGGGTTACCAACGGTCGGCCATCCGTTCCGAACCTCCACTTCGTTACACAACCGGTTGTAACATCGGAGGAAAGAGAGAGAGAGAGAGAGAGAGAGGTATACATAGGAAGGGATCCAACTTTTTGACGTATTTATTTCGCTTCAACTTTTGCACCGGCTGTTATACGATCCTACCGTCGTTTTCTTTTTTCTTTTTTTTTTTTTTTCCTCCTACACGGAATACGGGGGAATACAGACTGATTATTGCGCGAAAAAAAGAAGGAAAGAAAAAAAGCTCGACGTTGCATAAATAATTCGGTCCGCGCGAGGAAACGTTTGCCCTCGCGTATTTCATCGAGGCGTAGCTTCCTCCCTTTTCCTCGGCCCATTTCGCTTCGCAGAGAGAGAGATAGAGAGAGAGAGGGTGCTGGCGCGATAAATCATCCCTTTGTGTAATTCCCTGTGACCGATTAATCGACGCCCAAGCGGCGCGGATATCGATGGAACGACACCAGGAATTCAGGCCAGATCATCTTCGGCTTTGACACCGTACACGACATCCAATCTCTCATCCCTCCCCCCTTCTCTCTCTCTCTCTCTCTNTTTTTTTTTTTTTTTTTTTTTTTTTTCATTATTTTTCATCCACGATACACCCACGTTCCTTCCTCGCGCGTGCACATCGTTCCGCGTATAACCGACCGATAATTGATTCCGATAAATTGATCGAGCACCCGTCTCGCGCGGGCCGACACCAGTTGCTAATTACTATTTACGATCCGTTATACTCTCCGAACCTTCGTGTATTTACAAGCCTGTCGTTTTCAGTGAATCGAGCATCGTTTCGGTAATCTATTTTCATCCACGTTTGGCTCGGTCGCAATGCGTTCGATCGCTCGCGGATCACGAATCGTACGTCGCGAAATAATTCAGCCACGGCGAGATCGGCAGCGAAGAGGAAGGAAGGAGGAAGAGAAAGAGAAACAGAAGGAGGAGGAGGAGGAGGAGGAGGATGGTCCTAATTACCACGGTTGCCGATTAGAGGCGAGTGAATCGCATTTGGGGAGGGGGAGGCAAGGAAATATGGGCGGAAGTTGGAGCAAGACAAGGAGGCCGCGTTTAACAATCGCTTTCCTGTTATCCTTCCTCCGTTATTAAGCGATCCTAAATAGCGGTGGGGCCATCTTCCTCCACCGGAGGTAATGCGGTTTCAACCGGTTCATTTACACGTTGCGATCGAAACAACCGGAGTTCTCCTCTCCGATTCGAAGCTGGTTATCGTCGTTGATTTCTCTCTTAGCTCGAAAGAAGTAATGGAGATACGTTTGGAAAATAATATCTCTCGATAAGGATAATCGAGCGGACGAGGAAAAATAACGCTGGTTCAAATGGGTGAAATCACGAGGTGGTCGATCGATCGGATCCCCGTCCGCCGGATACGGACAGGGAAAGGGGGAGGGGGTGGCGAAGCCGCGATGCGGTTCGAAAATTCACCGCGAACCGCGGCCGTAAATTGAAACGTAACGGCACCCCCTTGCCCGATTATTTAAATATGTATAAATCGGGCCAATTATCCTCAAGATTCCCGTTCGTTCAAACGAGCCAAAAAATTGTCCCTTCTATTCTCTCTCTCAATCGTGTCTCTCCTTCTCGGTTCGATAAAATCTTCTCGCGAGAGGGAAGAGGTCACGCGACGGCGGGAGAAGCGGTTTGAAAACGATTTCCAAAGTAGGTCGTAATTAATCGGAAGAGTGGTCCCGGGCGCGGGACAGAGTCTATCGAAAGCGGTAGAGGAAGAGGGCGAGAGCTCGAGCGCCGAGGGAGTTGTAACGACTTTTTCGTTGGCCGACGAACACAGACGAACGTCTGTCCGAGAGACCCATTAAAATCCAAGAAGGAACCGATTTCTCTCCCTCTCCAACTTTTCGAATAACAGGCCTTGCTAGGGAGGGGGTGGCGCACGCGTAATCCCTCGCTCGCATTTCGCCGAATTTTATTATCCTATTCGCTTGAATCGTTCAACTCGCGTTTCTTCCCACTTTTTCTTTTCCTTCTCTCTCTTTCTTTCTTTTTTTCTCGTACATCGCGGTAAATTGGAAATTTGGATGAGGGCGATTCGCGATTACGGGGGATAGGACAGGATCGATTCCTTGGATGCGATTAAACGGCCGCTCGTTAATCCATCGGTAATTCAGAGAGTAACCAGACGTGGACGCGCGCGGTTTCCACCTCGCTTTTTGCACTTCGTCCTCCGGCAGGGGTCGAAATTCAATCACGAACCATGTCCGAAACCTTCCCCCAAAGGGACCCTGTACAATGGGGTCGGTGTTTCGTGGCACGAAACGGTCGAGAGGGAGGAGGGGGAGGGAGGGAAGGGTCGTTCCAGCGCCACAAACCGAGAGGTAGAGTCTACTATACCGTGTATTTAATGCGGTAATACGTTACTCTCCACCTCTGCCCCCTAAGTTTCCATTTTGAGCGTTGAGTGTTTTTAGAGAAAAGCCCGTCCAATGAATAAAAGAGAAACCGCGGGAAAATAGAACGTATCCGATTATTCGAGCTGTACACTTCTTTCGATTATTCCACGGTACGGTAAGTTCGTCTCGAGACGCTTTTCCGCCAATATATATATATATACACACACACACACACATAGCCACTACAGGAATATCGAAATTAACAAGATGGATAAATATTTGCTCTCGTCTGGCCACCGATTCTCGTTCGCGACCCTTATACGCTGACGCGTGGTGGTGGTGGTGGTGGTGGTGGTGGTCGGCTTTCGAGCAAATTAAACGTCCTAGGAGGGGTAGAAGGGGATGGCCGACCGTTCGACGAGAAGAAATCGTGGAGAAAGGGGGATTTCGTCTTCGCGCCCGTTCTAATTTTTTCCGGTCACGTAGAGAGGCGCGAATCGACGTCGCTCGTTCGATATTTGCCTACCCTCCTTTCCCCTCCCCGCTCCCCTCCACGCGTTTTTTCCACGCGAGCCGTGTCGAGTCCGCGAAGCGAAGTTTAAAACCGTGGACTGGCACTCGTTGTTCCCCGCAACTTTGTTAACGAATATAATAGGATCAAATAATCCTTGCTCGCGACCGTTTAAAAACAAATACGAGGGGCGTACAATGCGGAACGCGAGAGTCGAAAATTGTAAAAGAGCGCGGCTCGGTCCACGGCATTCGAGCTGCGGTCGGGAAAGGATTGATAAAAAGGAAAAGGTAGGGAAAGAAAGAAGAAAGGGACAGGAACGAAGAGAAATCTCGCGATTTCGTTAGACCTTCGTTCCGTATTGTGGCGCGGAGAAATAATTACGGGAAAATAACTGCGATGTTTAAATACGGGAGTGCCGGGGAAAAAGTACGCGCGCCAACAATGGCGGAGATGTGCATTCAACTTTATCGAGAAACGCGGAAATTCTCTTCTTGTTCCTCCTCCCCCTCTCGTGAAGATTTCTCCGGTTGGCAAATATCTATCTTTCCATTCAAGAAAAACTGCAAAAATTTTGCAATTGGACGATATCTCTCTTGGAATCGAACAAAGAAGAGGAGAGACTTCGCTTTTCGAAAAAAAAAAACGCGCGATTAAATGTAATAACCGATCTACTAGATTGGACAATCCCTCGACAAATGTTGGCTTGCGAGGTGATACCGAACGAGCTCGAAATAGGATTCGAGCGGGATACAGAAGCTAACTAATCCATGACCGTTTAAGGAGAACGCCACGACCGATTCCCTCCCCCTCTTTCCTTCTCCGCGAACAGGAGGGTGGAAACAGGAGGTTCTCAGAGGGCCGATTCCCGCGCGACAATCACCGCGCCGCGGCCGAGATTATGGAAGCACGCCGCGTTGTGCCAGCGACGAAGCGAGATTTATCGTGATTGTTACACGCCGCTGTCAAAAGCTATTTTCGCTCGGGCTGCTCGCCGCGCGCCATAAGTCACGCCGCGCTTCTCTCCCTCCCTCCCTCTCTCTCTCTCTCTCTCTCCCGTCGTGGAAATATCGGCCCGTAGAAAAAACGCCTCCTCCCCCCGCGTAAACTCTAAATCTTCTCGCGTAAACGTTCCCCCTCTCCCGCTTCAAATTTCGCTTCGATCCTTCGAGGATCTTTTCGCGGCTGAGGGGAGGGGGGGATGAAACGAGAACACACCTCGGGGACGGAATGATCTTTTCTCTAGCCACGATCATTCCGCTTCGCCATTAACTCGTCCCGTCAGTGACGTGAAATTCGAATTTCGAGTCGAGTCGAGGAGGGAAGGAGGAGGGAGGAGGTGAATGGAAATACGCGGAGTTGAAGAGATTTCCATTTGGACGGAGCAGCGGATGGAAAAAAAGCACGGTTTCCCCCTCCGATTAAAGATCGGCCAATTTGGCCGTCGGTAAGCAGGAAATTTCTTTCGCTGATCGAATTCGAGTTCCGAAAAAAAAAAAAAAAAAAAAAAAGAAAGAAAGAGAGAAAAAAAACGAGAGAAATTCTGGGGAATTTAATTATCGCGAGGGAATGGAATTATCCATTGGTGGGATAATAATTTCAATGCGTCGAGGCAAAGTTCCCCCTCCCGATCGTACACGTTTCGTTCGTCCACGCGAGCATCTCGATCGTATCTTCCACGCATAGCTAAAAATAATCCCGCCCCGTTTAATCGAAACGGGAAAATTGGCGCGTCTGTGTGCAGGCTGGGTCAAAGGGTGTGAACGATTTGCGAGGCTATGAAAGTTCCCCGATAAATACCAAAGACTTTATTTATAGGCGAAATTCTCCGATTTCGAACAAAAAGGGAAAGGGGGGAGGAGGGGAGGGGAGGAGGGATAGGGACGGAAATACGAGATACGGCGCGTTTCGCGCACTCGTTCGAGGAGGATGGCTGCCTCCTCACGAATTATAACGACCGATTATTTTTCACGATATTTCCGAGTGACGCATCGGTTGAGTCGTCGGTTGGCGGCGCGCACGTTCTCATATCACGCTGTGCAACACGCTGCGCGCTCGTTTTATTCCGCAATCTGACCCAAATCTGGGAGGCCGAGCGAGAGAGTGGCGGCTTCGCCTCTCGTCCCAGATGCTGCTCTCATCTCGTCCAAATGAAGCGAAACCGGCGGTGGGTGCCAGTCAGAGAAACTATCGGGACGGTTCCACGGCGATGGGTTACAAATGATCTCGTTGAAGAAGAGCAGGAGAGGAGCGCCGTCGTGTGTGCGCGCGCGAGCCACACGGAAGATCGATCGGACGAGGAATGGCGAGGAATGCACGTGGCATCCTATCTCCGTTTCCTATCCCCGGGGTGATGGGACATTTATACGAATACAATTTCCAACCGTTTCTCCTTTTATCCCCGCTTCGGATCTCAAACTTTCCCCGCCCCGCCAAACCTTCTCCCTCCCCCCGAATTTTAATTAACGCTCCCTCCCCCCGCCCCAAGTTTCCGCGCGAGGTATCGCCGTTCGAAACAATTCTCCCCCTCCCCCCTCGATTCTCCTCAGACTTCAGCTTCGTTACGCTTCGTAACAACAAAGTATCTATATTTCCAGTACCTGTATAGAGTACGTAGTAAGGGACTCCATTCGATGAAAACTTGATTGATTCCAAGATCGATACTGTTCAACCTCTTGTCAAATCGAGAGGATCATCGCAGATTTTAAACGTGTATATATATATATATATATATAGGCTATCGAAGGAATGACAAAAGGGTGGGGAATAACGGACGATCCGATTACGATGACGCATTACCGTGCGTCGCGTATTATAATCGGTGGATCGGTCTTCACGTGTGTTTTGTTTCCGCGATCGATTATATTATTTTCGGGCGGGCGGATCGTTTGAAACGGAATAAATCAAGCCGATCGCGATAAGCGGCGCGGCCGCAACCCCTCCTCCGCTCCGCAGCCGCTAGGTCCCCTCCCCCTCCCGTACAGGGTAAAAAGTTCCAGTCGGTCATAAATCAATCCCGGCGCGATTTAGTTTCTTGGAACGGCGCCAGCCCGAACGGACCAACGGAATCCTGGAGCCAACCAACGTTTCTTTCCTCGTCCTTCTTTCGTTAAAGGGGGAATCCCGGGCGTCGCGCGAATGCCCCACTCTCCAAGTATCCACCGTTTCGCGGAGCGACGATCGACCGTTCGCGATTCCGAATAATCGAAACGGAAATCTCTCTCTCTCTGTCTCTCTCTCTCTCTGTCCGCGAGAGATCCGCGAGAGCGACTTTTTCTCGTGCTTTTTTTTTTCGTAAAGAAAGGAGGAGGGGAAGGAAAGAGAGGTTGGAGAGGTTGGTTCGCTCCTCGCGCTATTTAGGCGAAACTTCGCGTCGTCTATGTAAAAGATGTAAATCGGCCTCGCGCTAATATGAATTTCAGATCCACGTTAATAAGAAAGGCGGACCCTCTCGGCCACGTGGAGAATGGATATTTCTGCATTTAAGCCGTGCTTCTTCCTCTCCTAAAGGCTTTGAAAATTATTACGCCAACTTTATTGCATCGGAGGGATATATACGATTCCATCGATCTTTCGAGGAGAATGTCCAACGTGATTTTTTCCCGGTAATAAAATTGGTTCCGATACTCGTGATCGGAGGCCAGATGCCTCGCGGTATGTACGTAATGCTTCCTTAAGATATTACGAAGGATTATATCAGAACCGGCTCCTCTCCCTCTCCTTAAGATAGACAGATTCCGATAGAATCGAAATTAAGTACGACGTATTACGAAAACCCGTAAGCCGCGGAAAGGTTGGGGTGGATATCCCTTTGTGCGTGGTTGTATGGGGGGAAGGGTGAGGAGGGGGGAGAAAAATGCACGTACCGCGCGAATAACCCTACAGGCAATAACCTATCATTTAGTAATTAACGGATTGCCCACCGTCATTGTTCATTCAATGTTGCACAACGTGTAATATTGATATACATTAACCAGAAATGAAATTCATCAACCGGATTACAACAAATCTCTAGAATATTCGCGTGTGATGCAACGCGCAGCTTGTACATTAATTTATAATAGTATAAATTATTCGGCTAATATTATAAAAAAAAAAAACAAGAAGGGGGAAAAAAAGGAAAGGGTATATTCGATATACACGCGATGAACGAGGGGAATCCATCGATTTCCTGCCTAACCGAAGGACAAGGTTCGTCCAAAGGTCGTATTCCTGATACGAAAAGGAGGGAAAGTTCGGAGGCAAAAAATGGAAAGAGGTAGTAAATCCGTCCATCAACCCTGTCGCTCGAAAACCCGTCGCAACGAGGACAACAACGAGGAGATTTATCGATCCTTTACGCTCCTTCTCGCGGATCGAGAGGCTTGTAAATTAGATCCCTCCATCTCTTTGGCGGTGCGTCGCGTTGCAGAAATCGCGAGGCAAGAACGAATCTCGCGTAACGTGGAAAATCCACGGCGATAATAGGAATGACGGAGGCCGACCCACTTTACCTCGATAATCCTATTCTAGGCGCGCGCGCGCGCTTCGTAATATATCGGCGATAAATAAGCATTCGACGCGAATATTTATATACGGCGAGAGTACGCAGCGTCATCCATCCATCCTCTCTCTCGAGAGGGGCGAGATCGAGGGAGGATCGAGGCTCTTTTCCTCTTTCGGGCCACTTTCACAGCGCCGACGATCGCGTGACTTTCTCGGCAGGTGTGCCGTGGCCACTTTAAGGATATTTTAATTAAAGGCAACCGTTGAAAACTAAGTGATTCTACGCCACGGAATCGCGAGGCTCGATTAAACGGGAATTTAGCACCTGCCCTGTTTTCGCCAACAACAATCGCCTTTCCAACAGTCGCCGCTCGAGCGGAGGCAAATAAAACCGCAAGGGTTCACGAGGCTCGGATAGGGAGGACGAGGAGGTAGGGACGGTTTTATTCATTATTCACGGACGCGCGGAAAGAGATGGTTGCGGCGCAATAAACGGGGGCAAATCGATAATTTCGGTCGGCGGTGGAGCGATGAGTAATTAACGAGGCCGATCGGCGTTAATTTCGCCGGACGGTGATCGCGAGAAACCGTCCGGATAAATGATACAAGGGGGCGGTTCGATCCATATTTGAACGCGGCCCGAGGTGTGCAGAGGGCGCGTGGCGGCCGGCTCGCAATTAGGGATTCCGCCGCGTAACGATTTAATTTGTCCCTCGTTCTCCGCCGCGCAACAGACTGCCGCGAAACCGCCAACTTCCGCCAAATTACTTTCCGCTAATTTCGCGCTCCGATTCGAGAGTTCGTAATCGTACGTAAATACGTGACGAGCCGTACGTAAGGATGCGATCGAGTTCCTCGTTCCGGCGACCGTCGATGGAGGAAGGTTACGACGTCGTTAAATCGACCGAACGGCCGTTTTCGAGTCGTATCGAAAAGCTACGCGCCTCGTGAAAGGCAACCCGGTTATCGGGCGTGCATATCGTCGCTTTTATCGTCGCCCGATCGACGCATCCTCCGCCTTTTTCCGAAAAATCTTTCTTCCGCGCCACGAAAAATCTTCTTCGCCACGT
The DNA here is from genome assembly GCF_014066325.1 of Apis laboriosa. NCBI lineage: Eukaryota > Metazoa > Arthropoda > Insecta > Hymenoptera > Apidae > Apis > Apis laboriosa. The sequence goes on from NW_025222233.1 coordinate 1,904,438, forward strand.
CGGCCTCGATTCGGAAACACGAGATAATCGGCGTTGGAGGGGCGTAGGAGAACGATGGACGACGCTTTGGAACGGGCCTGAGAACGAATCGAGCAACGGAATGGAGAGCCAGCCGCGATCCATCCGAGTGGACGCGTCCCGACGACGACGAGGATCCACTTTTTCTCGAAGAGGGAAGAGAGCCGCGCGGGGGTGGGAAAATTCCTATTCGAAACTCGGAACTCGATAAAACTTTTTCTTTGTCGCGCGCGCGACACGGTTCGAACGGGCCGGTTTATCCGTTGGCTTATCGAGACGGCCGCAAAGAGAGCATAAAGACCAAGTTGGAGGCGATGGAGGCGGTTTTGCACGGGACTTTGTAACAAGCGGCAGGTGTTTCATAGATTTAAATCCGCTTACCGGCGGCACATTACGAGGCTATTCCCCGATAGTATTCACCGCACGCGACGCGTTAGAAATCTCCTCGAGCGCCCCCTCCCGCCCCGGGGAGGGGGATCTACCTACCTACGGGGCTTTATGAGTTTACCGCTTGTCGTAAAGGTGTCATAAACTCGGCGAGATATTGGTCGAGGCGATGTGCTATCCGATTCGCGGAGGCCACGCGACGAGGGAAACCAATTGGTTCTCCGAGACGACTCTATTTCCGTTATTGCCATCCACGACTCGCCGAGTCCATTACATACAATATCTTTTATACCCAAGTAGTAATTTAAGTTTAAGCGAAGCGGGAGGGAAGAGGGAGAAGAGGGGGGGGGCAGGAAAAAACACTTTCGTTCACGGGACAGGATCGCACGGAACGAGATTACCGCCCCGTGACGGCGGCGATCACAGCCTGGCGTCGAGGCGGCATTCAGAGCGCGACGGGGCGGACGCGCGAGGAGGAAGCGTCGGCCTCGCGAAATCTCGAAGAGGATCATCGGGAGGAGCCCGTTCGAGCGGAACAGCCGTCGTCGTCGCCGTCGTCGTCGTCGTCGTCGTCGGTAGCGGACGTAATTTAGTGAATACCCGCTCGCCTCCTACGAGCCTTCTGAATCGCGCGCGCACGCACACATCGATGCTGGCCTCCGTAAAGCGCGATGGACCCCACCCGATGCGAGAGAGGCTCGATCGAGCGTGTCCTGGCGTTATTGTGATCGTCGTGCCACGCCGAACGCGATGCCCTCTCTCTCTCTCTCTCTCTCGCTCTCTTCAATTCCGGCTTCCACGCGGCCACCTATAGCCACGCCACGATTTCCAACCTTTCGTTTCGTTTCGTTTTATCCCTGGATCGTAATCGTAATCGCAATCGAAACGTTCTTCGCGTGGAAACGGCGGAGATGGGGAAGAAGGTTGACCCGAAACCTGGAAAATAATCGATCCGTTTTTCTGTTTCATCGACGGGTCACGGCGGGCAAGCGTGGCCAATTAAAAACACTCATTACGGAAAAACAGCTCTAGGGCATATCGGGATGAATCGATGGGGAGGGAGAGGGAGAGGAAAGGTTCGTCATATTGCGATTTCGTGATTAAATTATACAGTTGATGCGAGGTCATCAGGAGCATTCACTGTTCCGGTCGGGAACGAATGGAATGGGAACGAATCGAGGGGGAGAGGGAGGCGCGTGGACTCGACGCGTTTTATCGGCTCGGCCGCGAATACATTACCATGCAAGGTTTGTTGATTGAAACGCGCAACGATTTGCCCGCTACCTTCCATTCAACATTCATTCCCCGACATTTTTCCCTCTCGGCCGAATTAACGCTCTACGAAATCTCTCGCTTTTCACCGACTCTCTTCGCCTCGGATATTTTCTTCTCTTCTTTTTTTTCCCCCCCTTTCTTCCTTTTTCCAACTATTTCGTATCGATCATGGTAACCGATGGTGGTGGCTATTGTCCCATCCCCCTCGCTGCCACCTCGCTGCCCTATTTCATCCCTAACGGATAAAGGTGTACACAAATAAAGGGAATTACGACGACTCGAGAAATCGAATCCCAGCCTTTTTATCCAACCGATGGCGAACGAAATCGCGGAAATCAAGTTCCAAGCCACGGAGAAAAAGAGTGAGATATCGATATTCCTGTGACACGGAGCGAGAAACGAGAGAAAATCACGAGGTCGTTTGTTCCGTTCGAGGATCCTCGTTAGCGGTGGAGGGAGTTGGAGGACGAGAAGATCTTTTCAACAGGGTTTCCGTGGCGTGGCGTGTATATATTTAGGGATTGTTGGTCTCGCCGAAAGCACGATGTAACGACGCCGGCCATTATTATTAATCCATTCTCCCGATTACGAGGATACCCGATCTTCCTCTCCTTAATCGTATGGCACTTGTGGCGTTCGAACCGAAAGAATCGAGAACGCGGGAGGAGGAACAAAGAGGCGACCTCCCGATCCGAGTACCGAGTGGAAAATATCGAGATATAGAGAGATCGTTTTCCTTTCGCGGGAGAAAGAGGAAGAAACGCGGTGGCCTTGATCGATTCTCTCTCTCTCTCTCTCTCTCCCCCTCTCTCGTTTTCGAGCCACGACGATGGTAGAAACGTACGACCGTATCGGGGACCGTATCGATCGGGATATGACCGAAATTAGACGAGAGGAATAAGATTGTAGATCCGCGAAAGGAAAGGGAGCGAAATGGTTTCGCGAAATGGAAGTCAAGTGCACGCACTCGGTGTGACGAGGCGGGAAAAGAATGCGGTGTATTTACCGGGCGCCGCCGTTGCGCTTGGGAAGGAAAAAAGAGAGAGAGAGAGAGAGAGAGAGAGAGAGAGAAAGGCTTTAATCTTTATCGGCAGCCGAGCGTGTGAATACGCGCTGCGTGTCTGTGCACGCTTCTGAATCCAGCCACGCCGCCTCATCCACCTTAATAGACAATGGAGATTGTTATATAAACAATGGAAATTGATAACGGTGGCGTAATCGAACACCGGATGAGGAACGTATCGAAGCCACAACACGGATGGAGGAAATAAAAAAAGAGAAAAGGGAGGGGAAGAAGGAAGGAAGGAAAGGGAGGAAGGGAGAGAGAAAGAGAGAAACTCGACGTGGGTGATGGGAAGAAAGGATCGGACGTCTCCGCGCGATATCGATTCGTCGATTGAACCGAACGCGCACCACGAAACGGAACGGTGACAATGTTGCGATAAATAACCGCGTGTCCTTCCATCCGAACTCGAGGCTCTCCTTCGTATATCCTATCCTTGCACGCGTGTACACACACATACGAGCACGGGTCGAGTCATCGCATCGATGAGGTGCGTGTCACCTCACAATGAGCGTGAAATTCCTGTTTCCTCTAATTTGGTAAAGGAGAGTAGAGTCTCTCGGAGACGAATGGGTGACGCATCACCGTTACCACCACCTTGATCCTTGATCGCGCGAGTCCGAAAACTTTCCGCTCGTGAAGAGGGATTCGAGGGAGTTAGGGGAAGGAAAGGTGAGAAGAAAAGCGAGAGCCACGGTGGCGCCTCGGCTGGACGTCCAGTCCGCCCACGCGTAGACGCGGCCCTGAGAAGGAGAACCGCTACGCGGCGAGAAAGCGAGAAACCGCTTTGGAATGCCGGCCGATTGTTGAACGCGATGAGAGAATTATCTAGGCCCGATATCTTATCGGCGATGCCGGGGACAGGTAACCGGAAGGTGGAGTTCACGCTTGTCCCCGATCTTATCGGGCGATTTGCACTTCGCCGCGCGCCCACGCGTTTCCCTCAATGTCACGGTCGACGGGAGGAGGGGGGGGAGGAAAAAAAGAAAAAAGAAAAGAGTTACAGGATTCCGAAAACGCGGGGGAGGATTTTATTTGGCTCGCCTCTCGGAAACGACGAGAAGAGGAGAGAAGATGGGAGGGGGAAAAGAGTATTCGATTTGTATTTATTTTATATAGGGAGAGAGATAATAGAGAGAGAGAGAGAGAGAGAGAGAGAAAAGTTTAGAAATTGAAGCGAAATGCCATTTTTTTTTTCTCCTCGTCGATTACACGCGGTTATCGCGGTGGATCTAAAAATTTGTCAAAAAAAAAATGGACGTTCGTTGGGCAGAGAAGATGGCTTATCTCTCGCATCGGGGCTATTATTCGTCATATGCGTGTATTTTTATCGTTCGCTTATCTGCCGGATGCAACTAACCGTGAAACAATGCAGAGTCGCGAAACGCACGACCACACAAGAAACGCGAAGCTTGGCTAGCGTTTATTTACCGCGAATATCGTTATCGTTACGGTATAATTATTGGTGGACGCGCGAAGCAGATAAATTGATAAACTGATTAAAGCGAAAAAAAGAAAGAAAGGAAGGAAGGAAGGAAGAAAGAAATACGCGCGAGTCAAATATAAAATTTAATAAAAGATAAAAGGAAGAGAGGAAAGAAAACGTTCGTCACTCGACGCCCGCTCGAAGGATTACTCGTCGACGAGAGATTATTTTAATCGATATACCGTCCGCCCGTCTAATGGCCACGGAGCGATTAGGCGAAACGGATCGCTCTTGTCCAGACCGGGTCAGATTAGTCCCCGTTCGTCCGCATACTCCGCGAGTTTCGAATCGCAATGTTATATAGCCGGCAATTTGCGCTCGCCGCGCGAAACCGAGATCGCGTAATCTATGGTTACTCGTACTGCGATACGATACGGGACCGTATATCTACTTCGTTTCTTCATGGAACCGTGGAACTCCAACGTCCTCCAACGCGAGAAATTATACATTTCGCGAGCCGAGACGAAATTGCGAAAAATCATCGAGAATCGATGAATCGATGAAAAGATCGTTACGTTTCCTACTATTTTTCTTCTTTTTCAAAGTTTTCGCAGATCGTACGGGAACGATCACGGGAAGGCAGGGATTATCTTTCCGAGCGGAGCGATAAGAGCGAATCGGTGCGAGCGGGAGGAAAGCAGGTGGCTCTCCGAAGAATTGGCTCGGCGGAAGAAAGGAAGAAATAAAGAAATTGGAACGTTCGGCTTATTAGATCGGCTCTCGCGGGCTGAACTCGTTTCCCGACTCCAAAGTCCGAACTTGTAATTCAATGAAGAGCCCGTTTAAGACTCCCGCGCGACCGGGAAACGAGCTCGAACGCTCGGCCGTGTTTCCGCGGCCGCGTACCCTCCCCTCCTCCTCCCCGCCCCAGAGGAAACTCTCGAGCGGGAAGAGAGAAGACGTGACTCGTTCGCCTTTAATCGAATGAAATCCAGAGGAAACGGCCAACCCCGTCCATCTTCCTCTCGACTTCCTCTCCGGCTTCTCATCTCTCCTGGCCGCGGGTGAAGAGAATTAATGGCGCTCCTCGCGTACCGCCGTAAACGGCAATAACCGAAATCGCGGGTGATCGCGGTCGTAAACGCCGACTGAAAAATCGGCGGATGGCGGGCACGGATTTTTTTTCTTTTTGTCTTTTTCTCTTTTCGGCGCTTCCCTCCAAAGAGAAGGAAAGGAACGTGAACGAAATGTAAACGATCGTCGGGGCGAACGTTCGGATGGACGTTTTATTGCCATGCGTATGCCGCGCGGATACGCCATCATCGCGACCAAATTGCCGAACGCGTGCACACGCGTGACGACGAGCTACGACTCTCGCCAAGGCTCGATAAACTCGCGATTCGGAAAAACAAAGTGAAGCGATTTGGAAAACTATTCGCCGACGATTTAAAGAGGGAGGGAAGAGGAGGAGGAAGTCCGCGAGGCATTCAACGGGGGGCGTCGAGAGAAATATCCAGTACGATCGTTCGTCGTCTACGTCTACGTGTCGAAGGCAAACGAGGAGAGAGGGAGAGGGAGAGAGAGAGAGAGATTCGATTGCGACGACACCTTCGAAAGAGGACGTGGAGGAGGAGGAAGAAAGAAGGAGAAGGGTGAAAAGGGCGGGAGGGGAAGGGAGGGAAAAGCGAGATCGACGAGGCCTTGGACCCCGCCTCAAGTAGAATGACAATTATTTCTGGTCACTGGGTAGATGGCGCTTGGCGGCTCTCCTTTGCCCCGTACTCATATGCATGCCCGTCATGCTTAAGTAAACCGAGTTTATTCTAAGACTCGGGTACAGTGCCCTAGAATACTCGTTTCGATGGTCAGGTTAGCCAGCAGCGAGCAGCGCCGCTGGAATCTCAATCTCGACGAAACGAGACGTATCCGTTCGATTACGCGATTACTTACGCGTTGTCATCGACCGCGTTGTTTCGATCCATGTTTTCATGCGCTAAAACTCGTTTCAACTCGGCTGTTCGAAATCGTGGCGAATTTTTCAAAAAAAAAAAAAAGAAAAAATAAAATAAAATAAATAAATAAAAATAGAAAGAAGAAGAAGAAGAAGAAGAAGAAAATAATCGACGCCTCTTCGAATCTCAGAGAGATGCTATTTTAATTCGGTTTAACATTCGAGAACCAATGCTTTACCAGGCCCGTGCGTATCTAAACCGTGCTACTTGAACAATGTTTCAAAGCGGCTGCAACTTATCTTATCTCGGCATATCCGTGTACGCCAAAGGGAGAACTCCGCCTAGCAATAAATAAATGAACAAATAAACAAGCTGCCAGGTCTCCGTTATACGAGCTACCAGAAAACACTTTCTTTTTCTTTTTTTTTTTTTCTTTTTTTTTCCCCCCTTCTTTATCACCGATCGAAAAGAGACGAAGAGACGCGAAACGTTTTCGTTTCCGCGAGCGAGAGCTAGGAGCATATCCCGAGGAGCCGTGAAATTTTCGACTCCCACGCGAGTCGAGTTCGCGGCTGGGGCCGCGATTTATCGGCGCGCGATCCGATAGTGTTCTTCTCCTCTCCCTTCCCTTCGAGAGATCGAGGCGCGGACAAACGCGTTACACATCCGAGTCAAAATGCATATCGGGTGTAGCGGCCTAGAATGCTCCTTTCAACGGTCAGGTTACCCGGTAAACGCGCGGCGAGCGCGATCGAAAGCGACAAGTGCAGTAGCACGCCGTGTCGCTGGAATCTCGATGGAGTGGGAAAACGAATCGGAACGATTTCGCGTCCTCGACTTTATCGCGCCACTCCGCGCGTTACGTCAGTGTAGTAGTCGGAGACGAGAGATCGAGATCAACCGAAGCGAAACGCGATTTTCCACGATCCCGCGACGAGGAGGAAACGGACGGATTTAAAAAAACAAAAGAGAAAAGAGAAGAGAAGAGAAGAGACGAGAAGAGAAGAGAAGAAAAGAAAGAAAAGAGAGAGAGAGAGGATCGAAGAAATGGATCATCGGACGGAAGCACGGATCGATTTCTGCTTCGTTGTTGAGGATTCGAGGATTCGGCATGCGAAAAGTTCATTTTCCGAGATAATAATTAATACAGTGGCGCGCGCACTCTCTCTCTCTCTCTCTCTCTCTCTCTCGTGAAACTGCATTCCTGGCATAACCTTTTATCAGCCGTGGGGACTCGACGGGTCTGGGCCGGGCGGCTCGCTCTCTTTGCGCTCTCTCGCGTTGCCCTGCACCTTTTACTTCGGATATCTCGCATTCTACGTGTATATTATCTTACTCGCTTTCGTGTAACCCAATAAGGCGCCTATACCACGGAGCCCGGCAGCGCCTAGCGCCAGCTAATAATACTGAATGCCGCGGTTTCACGAAAGTCTCTCCCTTTCTCTCCTCGTGTCTCCTTGTCCTCGTCCCTCCCTTGTCGTGTCCCTGTCTACGCGTCGCGCGCGCACCACTATCCTTCCTTACCTATACGCCTCCCTCTCTCTCTACCCTACCTACTTATCCACACACGCGTGCGTCTACGTGTGTTCGTTATATTTATCGTTTAATGAAATTCCCTTTCGTAAATCGTTCTGTCTTCCTCCACCCCCGCTTCTCCGCGCCGCCACTCTTTTCACGGTGCTCCTGATATTGGGTCGCGGCGAGCCAAGTTCCACGACCGTGGGAAATTTCGCTTCCAGCGAATATGGGATAGCGGGAACGCGCTTTGCCGCCTCGTAATTGTCTCGCTCGTTCGATGATGCTTTCGCTCCCCCGTGGGTGGGATCGTTCGCCCAGTTTCGATCGTGGAAAACGCGAATTCCGAAACGGATGGGAACGGATGGGATGATGTTGCGCGTTTTGCGTTCGTTTCGAGTTTTGACGGGAGCGGCCGATATATTGGAATCACGCCGTCTCATCGATCGGCGTACCCTCCCTCCCCTCCCTCTCCGCGATACCCCTTCGAAACGAACGTCGAAGACGTTCGTCGCGAGACGGCGACAAGTCGCGCGCCATTCCCGCGCCATTAAAAAAGAGAAGGAACGTGTCATCGCGTTGTATCACGGATATTTCTGTTGCCACGTTTCCACGGTTAATTTATGCAAATGTGAGTACGTACGTATGTACATACGCACGTACGTACGGTTAGTTTATCGAAGTAAAATAATTTGAATAAAATACGAAGCGAATAGCAGCGTGAGAGAATATCCTGATACGCGGTCATCCGTAAGTGGGGAACGAACACGTTGCTTCTAATACGTGCGCGATATGTTAGAACAATACATGTATATATATATACGTTTCATAATTAACCGAGCGATAAACAGTATTATTATTCGGCGTAAACAAGTGGTATTTTCGGGGGATCGGTATACAGGGGAAACAATAATAATTGCGAGCCAATACCGTTCGATAACGAACGGAAACTCAAATTTCCCGGAAAATAATCAGTCCCGACGTGTCGTGACGTTGGCGCGGAAAAGCTATCGGAAAATTAAATAAAACCGCATAATTCCGCGCCGGTAACGAACCACGATGGGAGCGCATCTACCTACCTCGCGTTTACCTACCTACCTATCTATCTACCACGGAAAAACTAGCGAATCGAAGGTGAAAATCGAAGTGAAAATCAATCCGTATCCTCGACGACGTTCAATTCCTCGACGACTGAAAACGCGGTGATGCGAAGAGAGAGAGAGAGAGAGAGAGAGAGAGAGAGACGCGATCTGCAGATGCAGACGAGATGCGGCGCGGGAACCTCGGCCAAGATTTTTCATTCCGGTCACACGCAGTCGAAATTTGAATAGCCACGTAAAGCGGATTCACCGTGAGCCCCGGAGCCTCTCTTTCTCGGTGACTAAGCCACACGCGAAAAGAATACCGACGGAGAGGAGAGCGCGACACGACTGAACCGGGAGAAGAAGCGCACCGTCAAGGCGGGGACACGACGAATCGTCCAAGACACGGGGACCGTGTTTTTTTCCCTTCCCCTTCGCTCCACCTCTTTCTCCTTCTCTCCCACTTTCCCTTCCCTCCCCCTCTCTCTCTCTCTGTCTCTCTCTCTCCCTCTCTCTCTTATTCTATTTTATTTCCTTTTTATTTCTCTTTTATTTTTTATTTTTATTATTTTTTTTTTTTGTTTCGGTCAGTTCACGAAACCGGCATTAATATTCATCAGGATTACAGGAAAACAATGCCGCCCACCGACACCCGTGACCTGTTGATCCGCGGCCATCAAACGCGGATTATGTCGGATTACAAGTTTACAATTGAATCCTCTATGCGAAACGGGCCTTTCCTCCAGTCCACCCACGTATCTCGACACGACTTCCACGCGGGCCGAATTCGTGGAACCGTGGCGGCGAAACACGGGCACGGTCGCCTTTAATGACGACCCGGTTGAATCGGCGCCGAATGGACGCAGATGATTCACTCGGAGCGAATCCGTTGACCCTCGTGCGCCTCGTTTCGCGCTTCCATTCCGGGAACCGCCGATCTTCCAACAAGAAAATAATCGATCGAATTCCTCGCTCGTACGACGAACGAGAGAGAGAGAGAGAGAGAGAAAGAGAGAGAGAGAGAGAGAGAGAGAAAGAGAGAGAGAGAGAGAGAGAGAGAGAAGGAACTTTCACGTTCGTCCGGCGTGGAAGCGAGCGAGAAATAAGCAATGGCCGGTGAACAGCTCTCGCCTCTCCTCCGAGCCACGAGACAAGGTCGGAGATCGATATTTATGGGTTACCGGGTATGTTAAAGCGAACCACACCTGCGTTCCGCCGCGGTCTATTACGTCGTCGATTACGAATCGAGACAAATTGCCAACTATTTTCCTATTTAACGGGAGTTACGGGTATATTATCGTTTCGACGAAACGTTACGTGGCCTCCGTCCCCGTCCTCTTTTTACATCCTCGCAACACAAGCGAAAAGGAAAGTGTTTTGAAAGGAGAGAGAGAGAGAGAGAGAGAGAGAGGGGGGGAGGACGGTTTTTCCATCCGACGGTTTTTTATATTTCCACCGTCGATAACGACCACCACCCGGGATCCGTGAAATTTACCCAGGATTTATACTTGGTCGATCGACGACGCCAATTGCCTCGTCGCCGGACGATAACGGTGCTTGAAATTTTCATCACGGCTGGACAGCTTATGCGCGTCGGAGAGTGTCCGCGTAATTACCGGCGACGCGGAGTAAAGCTAATTCCACCTGGGAGTTATATTTAGCGGAAGGAGTTAAAACGATTCATCGGTGGAGGCTCGTAGCATGAAAGCGCGCACTTCATCAAAGCCCAAGTATTTGCAGAGCCCGCCGCCTTATAGCCATTCAAGGTAAGTAACCGGAGCTCGTATTGAGTATCGTGAGTACCGCCAGGGGCGGTGAGTTAATCAGCTTTTCGCCGGGAGAGAACGAGCCACGCCGTTTACAAGGAAGGTCTGCGAGCATTTCCCTCACGACCGACAAACTCGATTCGTCATCTCCATTCCCTCCCTTTCTCGACCCACCACCACCGATCCTTCGATCGTCGCCAAAACCTGGCTACGATCGAGCACGCGGAAGCGGACGAGACTCGACCAGAATCACCTTGAACGAAATCACCCAGCTTATGGATTATTATCTGATCGACCTTCCGATTAACGCGTAACGAAGGGAATAACAAACGCTCTTCACCCGCGTTTCACCCATTTCTCCCGCCACGAGACCGCTCGGTTGGACGCGCGTATACGCGCGTCCCAGTTCCCGTTCCCGCCTACCGCTACGTATTCATCGCCGAGAGCGCACACCGGCACGCCTCATTACGGCCAAATCAATAGTTTCCTGCTTTCGAGTAGTGCTGACAAATCCGCACAACTCCGAAGCGCGGACGATTCACGACTCGCACGCAACTATTTATGGGATCCCCGTCACTCCTGTCACGGCCCAAGCGCCAACCGAGAACACGGAGGGAAACCATTCAAAATCGAACGGCGGCAAAAATTCGACGGATCCGATGTAATTATCCTCTCGTCCAATCGACGGCTACTTTCGACAGCTACTTTTGTAGACTTTTGTAGAGGATCATACGAATCGTGTATCGAGATATGTTTTTATTTTTTCCATTTCCAGAGCGGTTTATACACGGGTGGACTCTTTACGGATGGCGAGGTCGGGTTTTGGAAGGAAAGGTTTTTCGGGCGAGCCACCACCGTAGACGCGAGATCCGCGCGTTTGAAATCGGTCTGGCGTTGGCGTGTCGGTCGTTGGTCACTGCCGCGCTAATTTTGGCAGAAGGGCTCGAGCCCCGATGAATAATGTTTAACCGTAACGGGCCGCGTGGCTGTTTACGCGCGTTGCACGCCCAACCGTTGTTGTCTATATTTCCGTTTACACGCCAGATTCAGATCTAAATAGATATTCGAAACAATTCGAGTCGGTTTGCAAACGCCTATCAAACGAGCTTTCGAGCTTTTCTCTTTCCATCACCGTCACCACCCACTCGTTACCACCACAGCTGGAAATTTGCACACCCAATGTGCAATCGGAACGAGCCGATAATGGCCCTGTTCCTCGCATTTGTCGCGATTATCGGGCGAATCGATGGCGAATTAAGAACCCTTTGCGGAGGGGAGGGAGAGGGGAAGCGTCCCTCCCTCTGATCGCCCGTGAAAAACGACGATCTCCCTTTAACTCGTCATCTCTGTTTATTTTTCAGCATTTCCCCGATGCAGAGGAATCTTTTCAAGATTTTTCGTCAGGGGACTCCTCTTTTTATCATATATACGCGTATCTTCGAGAGAACGGGGGAGGAGAAAAACCGTGGCTCGAAATCGTATGGAAATCGTACGTAGCAGAGATCGATAAAATTAAAAGATTTCAATTACGCATGAACGATGCTCGGCCTCCTCAACGAAAAAGAGCAACGATAAAAGAGTCTTTGTACGGTGATCCGGCTAGTTGATCGTTGTTATGAGGCGAGGAGGGAAGAGAAGAATCGATTAATTTCTATTAATTTTCCTCGGTCGAAAAATTTGTCGAGTTTCTCCTAGTTTTTTTCTCCTCTTCGTTGCTTATATTTCTCTCTCTCTCTCAAAAAAAAAGAAACTTTTCGAAACATTCCAACTATTTGATCGATACCTCGATTCGATCGTGATCCGATTGCTTTTCAACAATTGGTATTAGGCACCGTTTACGTCAGTCGGTACGGTTTAACACGCTTATTAAAAGTTCATTAATTAACCCGATGGGAGTTGTATAGCGGAATGTACACTCGTACACGCGTACGCCGATCGTGCGTGGCAATCAATTCTATTCCCCCCTCCCTATTCCTTCCAACCTCGACGCGTCAGATGAAGCCGTCAAGCGTGACACGTATATTCGATTCCATCTATTTTTACTTTCGACGACGCGGCAATGACCCGGTCACGAACGGGTCTTCTCAAGAAAACGTGCGAGTTTTTCAACGGGCGGGCGATTCCGTTAAAGGGAAGTTCCTTTACGGAACGGAGGGAAATCGCAGGGAAACGTGGATGCAAGCGTTTTCCAGGCCGCGGCACGCCTCCGGGGGCTGATCCGACGGACGGATGGACGAGCGGGCGAAAACGAGCGGACAAAGGCAAAGGGGTCGCGTGTCGGCTGCGAGGCAAAATCTTCCGCTTCTTCCATCTTTTTTTTCCGGCTCGCCTCATTGTGACTTCAATCTTTTATGAGCTGCTGCTAAAAGAGTTCCGCAGAGATCGAACGTTGAAAACGAGGGGAGGGAAAGGGAGGGAGAGCAAGGAAGAAGGGGTTGGAAAGGCAGGATGCACGAAACGTCTGCCGAGTTTCGTCCAAGTTTCTCTCTCTCTCTCTCTGACCTTTCCCCTGCTTTACGACCCCTTAACCTTCCACAGAAGAGAAGCTTTTAAAGCGGAGCGCACGCGAAAAGCTGCAAGATGGGGTCACGATGAGCAGCTTCGTGACTCGCGATCGCATTTCATTTCGCGATGATTCCCCTCTCGCGCCCCTCCATCTCCTCCACGTCCTTTTCATTAAACCTTTATTAACGATCCGGACACGCACCGTTTTCGAAACCCCTCGTATCGAATGCATCCCATCTCGCGCCACGCACAATATCGCACCACCTCGTTTCTAATCATTTTCTCTGATCCCTATGTATATCTGGACGCGATATCGTTTTCAACCATTCAACCGGACCAACCCGTTCGCAAACTGCCATTCGTTTCCACCGAGCCAATAGCGGTAATAAAAACGTAGTTGCCGCGGAAATGCAACGCGTATCGGATCGGTATCTGATGGCGGCAGTGCAGTGGTGGTGGTGGTGGTGGTGGTGGAGGACGAGCGGATCCCCGCGAGCGTGTGCGAGCGGAAAAGGGTGCAACGATGGTCCAGTGGGAGCGGGTTACGATACAACGGGCGGAACGTTGGCGAGCCTCGATATCGGGTCCTCGGGTATCGCGAGACCAGGGAGTGGAAGATACCGCTCCCGCGAGGCGATCGATCGAAAAACGACCCGACGCTTCGTTTCGAATACTTTTCTCCCAATTTTTTTGTCGACGGAGACGCAGTCTTCTCCTCGACGCTTTCATCAAACGATTTCGCGTGGGCGCTCGCCTTATTCACTAGATCTATGACAGGATCTCTCCGCCGTTCCGTGGGCGATCGAGTGAAAAAGAGGAGGATCTACACCGTTTTGCGTATCGGATTTACGCGTTACCCTTTGTTTAAACCCAGTTTGGTTTCGAGTTCACGCGTCGCGACGGTTTTTGAAAGCGAGGTTTCGTCAAATTGCAAGCATTTTTGTATCGAACGCGAACTCCCTATTCGTTTGGAATTTTTGCTCGTGCGTGCGGGAGAGGGGGAAAGGAAGCGAGCGAGGATAATTATTTGCGAAGAAGAGAAAGGAAAAGAGGGAAAGGAAGAAAGAGGAAAGGATTCGGAAAATAAGTCGGACGAATTATAACGCGCGTTTTATATTTCAATTAATTAGCCGCGTCGAGCGAGGTTAATTATTTTCTCTTTTTTCGTTTGTGCGAAAGCGTTGTGGCGGTGCACAGAGCAACGCCGATGGCCTTTACTCGGCTAAATAAAATATTATTGACCGTTCTATCGCATGAATATTGTTTCAACGAGGTCGCAACGTTTTTACGATTGGAAAACTGTCCGGGAAATCGGGCGGCGGTGGGTAGCACGATCGAAAAAACGGGGTGGATCGATGGATTGGAATTTCGGATTTTTCGATTGCTCAGGCGAAATCGCGGCGAATCGGTGGACGCGATCGAGGGATCACCGTCGAGGTCAAACGACGGCCCAACGCCCGATGTCAATGGTTCAAATGATCGGTGTCGAGCGTCGCGTCAAAAATTACGAACAGAGACGTGCACGCATTCCCGGCCCCTCGATAAATCGCTCGTGATTTACGATTATCGACACCGGCGATACACTGTAATTCGCAGTTACACTCGCTTTATCTGTTACCCGGCCAAAGGAACGATCGGCCAGTAAATACTATGCGATTACTCGCGCTGTAAAAATTTTTGAAACGTTTTTCAGCCTCGTATTTTTCTCTTTTCCTTCTCTCTCTCTCTCTCTCTCTCTCTCTCTTCGTATCTCTCGTTAGCTTCGTCGTTTTTCCTATTTCCTACGTTTCATCTACGTCCCCTCCCCTTTGTTTCAAGCTGAACGGAAAGCGGAATTTCGAGGCAAGCAGCCTTGAACGGGCGCCGCGTGAGTTTGCCAACAGGTCGAAAGAGCGCGAGCGTTCAGCGATTAATCGCATAATTGGCGCAACTCCTACGTCCTTGAGCCTGTTAGGAAAAGCGTCACGCACTCGACCTCGCCTCGTCCATCGAGCGTCGCATCGCACCTGATTCGGGATATCTACCACTTCCCTTCCTCTGCCGCGGCGGATCGTCCGCTGTAGGACTCGAATGGGGGAAGGGAGACGGGAGAAAGGCGGGAAGAGTGAGAAAGCGCGAATCGGTCGGGTCGCGCGAGGGAGCGTGTCGTTGGCTCGCGTCTTGCACGAGATCGTTCCCGCGGAGGCAAGCCGTTGCAAATAGGCGTTGCACTCTAGATCGCTATCAGTGTGGGTAAACGTTCGAGCGTTTCACCGTCGGGCCCCGGAACATAGAAAACTGGGAGTTCGGCTCGTATATCACGCCGGTAGATAAAAAGTTTTTCGCCGGGAACCGCGAGGTTATCTCGCGGATTCCTGGTAAATGTTCCCCGAAGCGAGGCAGACCGGGGCGTCGCTTAATCCGGCCAGACCATTATACGCCAGACGTAGTCGATCGTAGTCACGCACGGCTCACAATGTTCAAGAACGTGTTCGTAATAGTTTTCCCAACGGATCCATCCGACTTCGACCACCAAGCTTTTCAAGCGCGAGAAAGAAAGCCGATTCGTCCGATTTTTCCTTTCTTTTTTTTTTTTTTTTTAAGAAAACGCGGAGAAGAACGAACGTATATAATAACTCAACCACCACAGTCGACGATGTTCGACCCACGATTAGAATATCCGCGATTTCCGCTTAACGCTTCGCGGCCAGACACGATCGGATGTAACGCGAACTCGAAATCGAGCGTGTTACTTACTTAAGCCGATTAATGAGATTATCGGGCGGGAGAGGAGAGAGTAGAAAGGATGGAATTGTCGCCGTTTCGAAAATGATATTTCACCGTTGTATTTGATATCGTATCGTTGGTAGCAGGGGACTCGTGGAGTATATCACTCGGCGATACAAATTTACTACTCGTTACTACCGGAAAATACGGTAAACGCGGGAGAAGGGAAGAAGGAGGAGGTCAGTGATCTATGAGCGGTGGACTCCTCCCGTCACGATCCGGCGTCGTACTTTATACCGTCGAACGCCCTTACCACGTGATTTACTTGCCTCCGACTTCCTTCGAAAGAAACGGGTCCCCGCGAAATCGTCCCCTGGAACGCGTTACGCCTCGCGCGTCCCGGATGAAATATTTTCGCGTGCTACCGTGCTACCTGCCTGCCTGCCTGCCTGCCTGCCTGCCTGCCTACCTATCTACCTAGCCGGGCCGAGAGCAGCTCGGTCGAGTGGGAACGGAACGGAAGGACGGCGGGCGTAATTAAAATCGCGGCAAGGAACGAACGTGAGAAACATGGGGCGAAGAGGGAGTCACGGTGAATCCGTCTGTTGCGGCGATAATTAACCGAGCGACCGTCACCTTAGAGCCGGCCGTCCTCTTGGGAGCGAGAATTCTCGCCTTGCGCATTCTGTTTAAAAGTTAATATTTAGTAAACCACCGGCCGGCGACCGGTGTTTTATTAACACGTGCCGGCCATGTCCGCAACGCGTGCCAAGCGTTGGCGGTTGGTCAACGGGGGAGGGGAGGGGAGGTCGAGTTGCTACACACGACGATTACAAAACAAAAGGGGAGCTTAATCGCGGTGGACAGTGGTAACAACGCCGACGCCTCTTTTTTTCTAATATATCCGCCACGATAACTCGTCTCCGCGGCTAGGTTATAAATTTAGAGTTTTCCGTAAAATTAGAGAACCGAGAGCATTTTCTCCCTCTTTCCTTTTCCGATATTTCGCGATCTTCTCTCTTTCTCCCTCCCCTTGCCCCTGCCCAGTTCGAGAAGTACCGGTAATTATATCGTATTACCAGCAATTAAGGGAACTTTTGCTGACCTTTTGCCACGCATCGCGATGTCTCTTGACCACGGGTGGAACGGTCTCCTAGATAAGAGAAATTTAACTCGAACGTTCGTTTTTCTCTTTCTTCGGGGGAGAGGTTAAATTAAGGGAAGCCGCGTTTGGGAAAAAGTCGCATCGTGGCGAATCCCCCCCTCCTCTCGCTCGTTTAATCGCTTGCGTTCGTGCGAGCGCGATTTCGCACGCGAAATTTTAAAAGATACCGGAGTTTTTGTCCGCCCCGACATTGCCTCGACATTTTTGAATACAATTTTGAAACCGCCGCTATAACGAGCGGAAAATCGCGAGACGGGATCGATCGATATCCATCGATGTAAAAATTCAATCTTCAACGACATCGTCCATCCATCGCGAAGAAAAAGAGAGAGAGAGAGAGAGAGAGAGAGAGGGGCGCGTGAAGTTGCGTGTTCGTGGACAGTGGAGGAGTGTGCGTGACGCGGTGAACTGCGTGTAGGAGCGTCGCTCGGCCGACGCACCGAAATAGAATTTCGAAATAGACCCAATATTTTCGTCGTCTCGCATTTGCGCCACCTCTCTCTGCTCGCCTGCCAGCGTCTTCTCTCGTGGTAGTCGTGGTAGTCGTGCTCGTCGTCTTCGTCGTTCGGCCACGTCGTCGGTCCCGAGAACGCGCGAGAAAAGAGGGAAAGGAGGGAAGGGGGGAGGGAGGGACGAGCCTCCTCTCTTCCCTTCTCTTCCTCTTTCGATTCCTCGCGCGCGCTTCTTTTCCCGGCAAAGGGGTTCTCTCGCCATTCATATCGAGAACGTTTCGGAAATTTACTCCAATTTCCGGACGTGAAACGAATTATATAGGCCGTGTTCCCCGCTCTAGACCTGGGGGGAGGGGGGGAGTTTCTGATTTCCGAACAATGAGAAAAGAGAGACGTCGCAGGTAAAGACGAACTTTTTAACCGAGTCCGCTCGTTACTGCCCGTTTTAGAAGAATTTTCTTCGGTCCCTTCCTCCTCCAGAGATTTTCCTTTTTACCCTAGCTACAGACTAGGATGGCGAGCGACGTAACCGTGAACGATCGCACGGATACGTTTTTGGAATTGAAACGTTTATTAGCCAAGACGAGAGGGGGGGGGGAAAGAGAGAGGGAGGGAGAGAGAGAGAGAAGAAACGGTCCGTTCGAAAAAGGGGGTAATAAATGAAGTGGGTTTTCTCCTCGTTGCTCCTTTTACGGCGTTCCCACGCGGTGTCCCATTAGCGGGCGAGAAATATTAGGAACCGTCGTTACGCCGATAACGTAATTGGCCGTAAATCATGAAACAAAGTCAGTTTGCGGTTGGGCCTTCGCCTCGCCTCGTGTTATAGAAAACACAACCGGAGATTCTCCTCCTCTATTCAAGGGAGGTAAGTGGATTTTCGGATTTACTTAAGGGTAGAGAGAGAGAGAGAAAAAAGAAGGAAAAAGGGAAGAAAAGAGAAGAAAAATTGTCCCAAACTTCTTTTCCCAAAATAATTTCATCTCGTCGAGATTTACAACGTACTCTGGTGCACGTGTACGCGTACGCGTATCGATACGTTCGATCTCCGGACCGAGGAAAAGTTTCGAAAAAAAAAATGCTCGAATCACCGCCCGCCCTGTCTGTTCCCACGAGTGGCCACTGTGGCGAGAAGGAAAGAAAGAACATGGAGCGAGAACGCGTTTTCGAAGCGCGAAACGGCGAAGGCAGTTCGATCGTCGCCAGATCGGGAGAAGGAAAAAAAATTCCTGAAAATCTCGCGACGATCCGAGGCAATCGAACGTACGGCGTGTTGTTGCGAAAGAGGGCGAAGAGGGAGAGAGGGAGAGAGAGAGACGCGAAAGATCGGATGGGCAGGGAATGGTGGGAGGACAAACGAGTTTGTTTTCTACGATTTTCCCACAACGAACATGGCGATACGCGATAGGCACTGTCCACGTATAGAAAGATAGGTACGTACACGGAATAGCAGAGGACACCATATAAACACCGCAGTACAGTTCCGCGAGCCAGCGATGCGACTAAAGGCAGAATCCCGGTCGTGGTCGGATCCGGCTGCGGCCGCCTCGCCTTATACGATGATCGTCCGCCATGAGCGCGCTGCCGGTTGACCACTGCATTTGATGCAAAGAAAGTAAAGACGGGGATCTGCCGATTTAAGAGCAAATGCCACCGTCCGTCTGTCTCCACCGACTCTCGGCGACTTGATGTCTCTTCTGCGGTTCGATCTCGACACGCAACGCCAACTGCTCTCCTCCTCTCCATCCTTTTTTATCCCGCGTTTCGAACACCTTCCTCCTCTCCTCCCTTTCTTCCCTTCGCCCGCATCCGAGGGACGCATCGGGACGATCCTCCGCTCGTTCACGGTGGTGGTGGGAAAAGCGACCACCGATCGACCGTGTTCGTCCTACCTCCCTGTTTTCCTCTTTTTTTCCCCTTTTCCACTCCTTTCTTTTTTTCCTCGATGCCGCCACGATTATCGAGCTTTAGCCGCCACGTTTACGAGATCATTAAACCGACCGTACGACAAACGATTATTCCGATTATATTCCGTATTGGTTAACCGAACTTCGACGCGGAACAATCGAACAATTATTCGGTCGGGCTGTGACACGCCGTTCCACTACCGGGGATCGGGAGAGCGCTTACTACGCGTCCAACAGCTCCGTTATCGAATTCTCGACTACGATTAAAACAATAACAAATTTGGCAAGGAACGCGTAACGTACTGCGCCGTTTATTATCCCAATGTTATTGCCCCAATGTTATTGCCGTGTGTTTACGCGCTCGCTCGCCCTTCCCAAGAATCCGTGTCGCGCGGCTTCGATACGAATCTTCGATATACGTATTCCGCGATACGTGTTCGTCTAACGATCTCCGTTCCCCTTCCCCTTCCCCTCCCCTCTCCTCCCCCGTGGCCAATCCATGGTCGGTCGCGAACCCCGCGATACCGCGCTCCCAAACATTATATTCGTCGCATATTCGATTTCTCATTTCTCGTATCCCGCCGCTCCTTTGTTCTCCTTCCTACTCGATGCATGCGCTTCCAGATGGAAAGATAGGATTGTACGAAATATTGTACAACGGGCACCGGGTCTGCGAATCTTCGCGGAGCACGCTGCTTTTCGAGAAACGGCGATTCAATAACGGAGTAATTCTCTCTCTCTCTCTCTCTCTCTCTCTGTCAGAGACGCGAGAAAGGATTTCGCGAGAAATCCGTCCGAGAATTCGAGAATAACTGAACGCAGGGGAAACAGATACTGTTTCGTTCATCCGTCGCGCGTTAAAAAACAAAAAAATAAAAAAATAAAAAAAACCCAAGCTATCAGGGATACGAGCCAGATCGATTTGTCTCTCTCTCTCTCTCTCTGTACGCGTTTTGGAAACATCAATTCTCGGCGTACTCGGTTCGTCTCTATCTCTATCTGTAGCGGAGCGCTTCAGAGAAAGGGAAAGAGAGAGCGGCTACGTGATTACGAGGAGCGTTTCAACGACTCGAGGAGGAGGCGAAAAACGGAAAGAAGAAGCACTTTCTTGGGGAAATTCAACTGCGCGTCGACACGGGGCAAGGCGTTAGTGGGGAGGCGAGGAGAGACACGAGACTGACGGTCGAATAAAGAGAGGATTTTTTTCGAAGGCCCCCTCCCGGTTCATCCAGACATTCCGTCCAATTGAACTCGCAGCCGGCACGCTCGGTCGGCTCGTCCGCATCGACCGACCGGCCACGAAACAACACCGCGCGGTATCTTCTCCTCCGTGTAATTCAATTATTGTTCCGACTGGCCTCGCGACTTCAGGTTTCCCGGTTCTTATGGAAAAACGGCCAACTTCTTCTCCTTCTTCCTCTTTCTCTTCTTCTTCGGCGTCTTCTTCCTCCCCCTCGTCCCGCTTTCTCCGTCTCGAGAAGGTAGACAGACACTCGCGAACACCCTCTTCTCCTCCTCGCTTCCTCTCTTCTTCGTCCGCGCCTCCACCTCCGCCGCGCCATCAATCCCCTTCCTCGTGAGCTGCCAACGCTGCCAACACCGGCTGCCGTCTCCTCCTCCTCCTCCTCCTCCTCCTCCTCCTCCTCCTACTATCTCATCATTCGCGTCTCCTCGCGCAGCAACCACGTTCGTTTCGTTTTCGTCTTTCCAGTCTTTCTTTTCTTTTTTCGTCTCCCTCTCTCTCTTCTCGAGGAGGGAGGCTCTCCTCGTCCTTGTCCCACTCCATGAGCGAAGAGGCTCGGTTACGGAACGATGCTCGCTTTTTTTGGCCGCGAAAATTGGATGAATTAAGTCGAAGGAAAAGTGGGCATGCCAACTGCTCGAGAGGGAGAGGAGGAGGAGGAGGAGGAGGAGGAGGCGGAGGTGGAGGTCTCGGCGGAGCACTCGGGGGCAATAACTCGCGGCGTGTTGTGACTACGCGATGACGGCCAGACCGCTGGTCGCTGCTGTCTTTCTTTCCCCTCTCTCCTTCTCTTTATCGCTCCTCTCCTCCCCCCTCCCCCTCCAGCTTCTTCGCTTCTTTCCTCGCCTCTTTTATCGCCTCCTACGCCGCGAATTCCCCGTGTTTCACCTTGCTCGCTTGCACTTTTGCCCTCGTCGCTCCGTCCGTCCGTCCGTCCGTCCGTCCGTCCGTTTGTCCGTTTTCCGCCAGAATCCACGAAGAGTGTATCGGGAAGAAAGGTAATGGAGCGTAGTATTTAGATCACGATCGAGATCCGGCGATGAATTTAGAACTGCCCCCCTCGCGTTCCGCGTCGCCCGCCCGAGCTCGCGCGATCGCCGCTCGTTAGCAAAGCAAACAAAATCGAGATAGAACGTTGAGAAGCGGGCCGAGTATTTTACGTTTCACTTTTCGCTCGCACGGATTTACAAGATCGCAGAATTAAAGCGAGAGGGAGAGAGGGAGAGCCCCTGTGTCCCCTGACACACTTGACGTCATCCCGTATCGTAATGCTCCCACGAATTCTTAGCTCGTGTTCCAAGGAAAACCGTGTTTCCGTGCGGCGACCCATTCCCCGTGCATTAACCGTGGCCAAGTGTTCTCGGGCCTGGCAAGATTTCAGTCCTGATACGATCCCCCCCCGACACGAAACGCTTTTCCATCTGTCGGTCGAGAGCGCTTACGCGAATCCACCATTGCGAATTCGCGATTCCACACCGATGGAATCGCCACCCAAATCCCCCACCCTCCGATTATTATCCTCTCCACTCCGTTTAACTCCGTTCTTTGATCGGGGCGAAATAGCGATTGAACGAAAATCGAATCCATATTGCCATACCAAAGATTTCGAACTCGAGCGAATCTTTCATCGATGAATAGCAAAGTATTTTTCCAAACAATTCCGATTCAACAAAAGGACAGGTCTTGGCATGGATCTTGTTCCCTCCTTTCTTAAACGAAAGAGAAAGGGAAAGAAAAAATCGGTGAGTGAAGGAGAAACGTTGCGTACCAACGAACGAAGATTAGCCGGCGGGATTACCGGTAGAAGCTCGGATTCGCGTACAGAAAGAGAGAGAGAGAGAGAGAGAGAGAGCTCGCGACAACCTTGAACAAGCGCATTCCACCCCCTTGGATGGGGTTGCCGGCGAGGAAGGACGACAAAGCTCTCTCCGTAGTTTCGCAAATACGGGTGTTCGTCAAAGGTATCCGATCCACGAATTATTTAACAAGTCGGAGAGCAGCAGCTCGGCTCCTCGTTAATTATCAAATTGTCTGGCGATTGTACGTCTTGGAAGGGGGAGAGAGATCTTTCTCTCTGTCTCTCTCTCTCAACTTTGCTACTCTTCCGACTCTTTCTCCGATGCGAGAACATCTCTTGGCTTCGTTTAATCGTTTAAATCTATCGAAAAACGATAGTTCCGCTTTTTGAGCACTTTTTCTTTCTTTTTCTTTTTTTTTTTTTTTTTGAACTCTGAACGATACAGGTACAGGCGTTAGATGGATCGAAAACCGACGGATTCCCTCGTCCTCCTATTCTTTTCCCGCGCCACCGTGCGTTACGTGACCTCTTTCATAGATCCGAATGGGTTCTAGACCGTTCGGAAATAATACTCCGTGAGTAGGGTTATTTATAACCGCGACAACGAGCCGAACGTCTGATCTACCAGCTCCTAGTCGCCGTTACGTCAGCCGGTCTTCTATATTTTTTCTTCTTCTTCCTCTTCTCCTTCGTATTTTCCGTCGATATCGCTTCCGTACCTCGGTCGGACCGCGCGAAAAATCGCGTCGAGTCGCGTCGAAAATTAAAAAAAAAAAAAAAAGAAAAAAAGGAAAGAAGAATACAAGAATACAAGAATTGTGCGGGATAAAGCAAGGGATAAGTAACGTCGCGAGAGGGAAGAACGGTCCACGGTGTGAACGTCAACCGGAAAGCGAAAGAACAACGAAACGTGGAGGACCGTAAACGGAGGAGCGTAAATTTGACCGTGGATCGTGAGCTCCACGGGTGGTCTGGTTAAAGGAAAACGTCTGATCTGGGAATAGGTAGGAGGAGGAATCTGCGGAAAAGTGGAGCGAGGAAGAAGTGAATAGAGAAGAAAAAATAGAGAGCTTCGCGGAGGGGGGGGGGGGAAGGGTGAGTCGCGTTCGGCATACAAATCGGTGGGCGTATCCGCCAAGCTGTGGCCCCGTGATATTCAATCTACGACTCTTTAAGCCGGCTCATCCCTTATTCCGGCTAGAAAAGAAGCGTGTGTAGGAAGGGCAGTCGGTTGATAGAGAGACGCCAGAAGGAGAGGAGGGGGCCTGAACCGGGAGGGAAAACACATGTTATCGACAGCCTGTCTTTTTTTTGCTGGCTCGTTCGTGGCGGAGGTTGAAATCGAGGTTAAAAAGAAAACGGGGAAAGGGAGGAAGAGAGAGAGAGAGAGAGGAGGGGAGGCGGGATCCTAGCTCCAACTTTTTACCGAGTTTTTAACGAGATACCAAAGCGTTTTCCATGGGCTAGTAGTGAAGAGAGTGGAGAGAAAATCGAAGAGCGGAGAGGGACGAGAGGAGAATCGTGTTTCTTGGAACGCTGTGTCGTTTGGACTCTTTTTCTTTTCTCTTTCGATTCTCTCTCTTTGTTTTTTTCTTTTTTTTGTATCACTTTCGCGCGGATAACAAGGAGCAAAAGTTCATCATTGCTCGATGGATGGATGGATGGATGGATGGATGGATGGATGGATGGATCGATCGGTCGCGTATATAGCAACGCCACCACGTGATTGTTGCGACACGATACGCGTGCGTTGACTTTAAGTTTGGAACCTTGAATTTCGCGAAAGCGGGACGCGAGGCTTCGGATTGCTGCCAGCGAGCAGTCATTAAAGATTAACGATATCTTAACATTCACCTCGTTACCGTGATTCGCGACGTATAAAAATACCCATTTACTCGTTCCATTTCGCGTTTTCGACCGAGAAAGGGAAAAGAAATCTTCTTCTTTCCGAACGAAGAAGAACGGATACACCACCGTTCCGCGATTTTCCAAACGCGGACGCGCTCGCTGCTTAAAGAGAGGACTCGAGGGGGGAAGGGACAAGCGTCGAGGCATCGTTAATCACGAGGGAACGTTATGTCCCTGGCAGAAGTAGTCGAGCGTCAGAAATGCCCCGGTACGATAATGATATGGCCGTAATTCAATCGGCGATGACGACAACCGATAGCAAATTATCGCATTGTATCCGGGAACATTGATTGTCCTACGGCAATAGTTGATGCTGGCCACATTTCGTGAATCCAAGAGGCCAGCTCGCATCGAAGGGAAAACATTTCCATCGAAATCCCCCCTCGAGGGAGGAGAATTCGAGGGAGAAAAGGGAATCGTAACTCTCTCTCTCTCTTGCCTCGAAAGGGTGAGGCGCGCGTCTTTCATCATCGAGTATACGAGTGAATTCCTGCACGGCGATCGATCGGTCGGACAAAAATTTCGTGGAGATAGAATTTTTGGAAGAACAGAATTCGCGGGAAAGTTGGATTCGGCGTTGTTTGTTGGATCGCGGAACAACGGCTTGGACGAAATTGGGACGATAAGAGGATCGCGGGAATAGACGTTATCGGGTCGAGCGTGATAATGTCGGGTTTCATTATCGGGGAGGATGGGGGGAGGGGAGAATCTGGTCTGCGAGCGGATAAGCGGTCTCCGCGCGGCCGTTTCACGAGGCACATCGACGCGGTTCACCGTTCACTGATCGCTCCACGCTCGGGATCGCTAAAAATAATCACGCTTGAGTGACCGGCCACGTTAGATCGGCAGTCGCCCAGCAGTCTACTCGATCGTCGACAACATAGCGAACGACATGCCGCAATTTATTCCGTGTTCCAGTTCGTCGTACCGTCGGAATCGACCGCTCGACAGGGACCTGTTCCCATTTATCGCGATCGAATTATTACGTTAAACCTGCACGTATTAACGCTGTGGGATTGCTATTTCGAGTCCTATTCCGAGTTATGTATATTATGTTTTATTACATCGGCCCGATCGTTAATCCGAGATTATAAATATCGATGGGAGAAGAGAGAAACTCGTAGTTTCGTTATATATATACACACACATATATATATATATATATATATATAAAATATATATATATATATATATAGCGGGATATAAATTCCAGCGTGGAAGCGTGGAATTTCACCGGACGAACGAAGGACTTTGTAACAGCGTCGCGTCACGCTTCGATCACCCCGCGTAGTGGACACTATCCCGATCGGTGAAGCTGGCTTTCACCATCGATCGATCTTCCCCCTCCCTCTCTCTCTCTCTCTCTCAAATTAATTTTCCAAAAGGAAAAGGAATTAATTATCTAAAAAAAAAAAAAAAAAAAAAAGATAAATGAAAAGGATTCGCGAAGGTGACGCGAAAGGTCCGAATGTCGCGACGGAACGAGCGTACCACGGCGCATCGCTATGCAATCGCATTCCGGGTAAACTAATTTCGATGCGAGCGAGCCAGGTGGAGCGAGGCAGCGGTATGAAGAGAAAGAGAGAGAGAGAGAGAGAGAGAGAGCACCGGTTCTCCAGATCGACGGCGGCGGCGGCGGCGGCGGCAGGAGCAGCAGCAACAGCAGCAGCGGCGGCGGTGGCGGCGGCGGCGGATCACCTCGGAGACCTCGTGCTCGAGGCTGGATCGGCCGGCCGCCCAGCAGTCTACCTGCTCGCCGCTACAGTGTATACACACACCACACGTGTGGTCCCCCACCCTGATCCACTCGCATACCCCTACCACCACCTTATGCACGTGCGTGTGCGACCGTCCGCCTGTGCGTGAGCCACCGTCCACCGGTATATAGAGCGTACCTGCGGGTTCCTCTGAGTATGGGCACAGGGCCGTACGTGCTCTGGATACGTACGTGCCGATTTCCCTCCCCCCCGCCCTCCCACCGCCCGGGCCCACTTCTCTCCCCTATTCCTTTCTTTCTTTCTTCGTTCCTTCCTCTTTCACCCCTACCGCCCCTCCCCTCACTCCCTCTCTCTCTCTCTCTCTCTCTCTCTCTCTCTTTCTCTTCTACACCAGCTACGTACACCTCGCTTTGTCTCTAACGTGGCCAACTCTATCCATCTCCTCGCTACTCCTCTCCCGATGCCCTTGTGCCTTACTCCCCTTCCTTCCACGATCAATCTCGCGGTCCCGGTGTACGAACGAGCACTGTTCCCGCTAAGTCGCCAATTATGCCTCATCGACGGTCCTCGGGGAGGATCGGCCGGGGGCAACGGACGGAAATGGATCGCCGAAATTCTCCTCGGATCGAGTCTCGAGCGCGTAACCACGCTCCTATTTCGTTAATTAACCCGCTGATCTTGATAGCACGAGGCGCTAATACGATCATCCCTATTTTATCCATGACCCATATATTCGACTTTCGAAGGTGGTTCACGTTCCTGACAGGGGCGAGCACAACCGTTCGCCGTTTATCGTTTCATTTTGAACGGAAACGATCGGATACGATCCCTCCGTTAGAGGGATTTGCCTCGAAACGCGTGTTAACTTAAGGGGAACGAAAAGTTTGGATGAAAAGCGAGAATACGAATTCTTTTTCGAAGCATTCGTTCGACTATCCGCACCGGGCACCGTTGCACCGTAGGCACCGTTGCACGACGATACGCGTCCTACATACGCCCATCGGATAATCGACGCCGATTAATTTCTACGGTGATCCCCCGTATCGTGGATAACGCGGCATATGTTTCTCCGGCCTTCGATGGATACACCCTCCCTCCCGCAAAATTCTCGAAGGGAGAAAGAAAGGAGAAATTACGATCGAGAAGGAATCGCCGAAATAACTGGAAATAGCTGCGAGCCGTCTGTTTCGAGAGCTGTCATCGTGCCGACATATCGCGGCTCCAAGATTCTAGCGGCTGTTGCACGATAACGCGATATCGCGTGTGTATCAGTGGAACGGGCGAACGGACGAAAGAACGGAGGCAGATATCGCGGCGTCCAACTCTCCGCTAGTTACACCATAATGCGCAATCGTGTTGTATCGTGCACCGTGGCCGTACGATCCAAGAATAGAACGTAGAAATTTCTGCGAACGCGAGAAATGCTCTTAATCCGGCCCGGTGGGGCACCGGCTTCCGAAAAGGATCGAATCGTTTTCCCTTCTTTATCCGCCGTATTACGATATATATATATATTTATCCCCGTGCGGATCGTGTATCGAGGTAATAAACGTTGCCACGATGCATCGATGATAAGGGGGAAACGTGCGACACGCATGACTAAACGTTTTCCCGTAAACTACAGATACGGGGGCTTTAAATGCCCCGCTTATCTTTCGCTTTCGAGATTACGCTCCGAAGTTCATTAATCGTGGGAGAGAGGAGAGTCGATTTAAACGAAAAACGGACGTTGACGATCTTCACCGATCGAAGGAGGGATCGAAGAATTCGATAGCGATGCGTCTCATGGGATGCAGTTTGTTTAAATAACAACGAGAGAGAAATTTATTAGTAGTCGATTCGAAGGATCGAAATTCGTCGTTGCGTCCCGATTGATTCTCGTACGGCGCAACCTATAACCCCCGAGCGAGCCAGAATCTGGCAATCTGGAATCGAAGAAGCGCGATCCAGGCGGATCGGGCAAAGGCGAGAAGAGAGCAGAGAGAGGATACGATAACAGCCTACTGTATCCGAGGGAGGCCGGGACAAGTGACGACGAGGATAGTCGCCCGCGACACGACTATGCTCTCGATATTCCGTTTTTCTTCGACGCTGTCTCGCTCGGGTGGCATGGACGGGAGTGTAAAGCCAACAGAAGTAAGGACGGGTTTCCGATTAAGGCCTTATAATTGACGTCCCGGGTCCCCCCCGCCCCCCCCCTCCCCTCCCCCCGTCTGGCTTAGTCACCGGCAACCGGGAGAAGGGCTGGCGGACCCGCTTTTGCGGATCGCGGATCAACGAACCGTCGCCGAACGCACCAGACGCGTTTGCGCCTCTTTTCACGCCCGATCTCCCAACCCTTCCCTCGCTTGGCCCACCTTCGTGCGCTTCGTCGTCGTAGTTTTCCCGAATTGAGAAGAAAGGAAAGGAGTGAGAGAGGGGCGAATGCATAGTTGGACGGGAAACTTTCGAAGGATACTTCTTCGCGAAAAAAATATTCCTGCGGAGTTTTAGCGTTGACAGATGATCACAACGATTATTATTCTCGTGTTGGGGGAGGGGGGGGAAGAAAGAAATAATCTCGATCGAGAGAGCGTTTTTACTTTCGAATGTATTCACACACCCAAACAAACAAACCCGATGTAAACTTTGGTTATCCGATATTACGTATATCGAGCTTACCGAGTGAATTATTATAAATACGAGTGGGAATAATTTCTCGATAAGAAAATATCTTGCGTAACGGGGAGGCAGATTTACGAGGCGCCATCGCGAGACTTCTTTTTTTTTTTTTTTAACGATCCGTGACAAAGATTCGACGAGATTATCAAGATTCGAAGCTCCAAGGGAATCCAATTTTACCCCTCGACGTTCACCCGTACATGATAAATCGGTTTAAGAGGCGGAGACGAGGCGACGAAGCTACCGAGACGAGATACTCGGGCGCCTGATAATGGGATAAGTCGCGAAAACTTTCGATACGCGTCAACGAGGATGTGTGTAATACGCACAGGTGGAGGGAGGTGGGGTCGAACGGGACCAACAATTCTCAACTCGTAAACGAGAGGAGCGATTCGAGAGCGACGCTAACGAGAGCCTCGAGCCAAGATGCCGCGAGGGAGGGGGGGAAGAAGCATCAAAGAACTTTTGCCACCTTTGCTTCGATATTCGCGCTTTTGGGGGGACGACTCGATCATCCTCGACCTTCGAAAAATCCAGATATCTGCAATAATCTTCCCCTTAACCAACCCAATCGGAATATATATATATATTATATATATATTTGTCACGCTAGTCGTTACGCGTGTTTCTGAAAACTAGCTGCCTCATCGAGTGACGCATTGTTATCTACGCGATTGTGTCACGTCGATTAATCGACGATCTCGAGATATATTTGCAAAATATGTAATTCTTGTCGTGACTAATCGAACAAACAACCGGTTAACATCGAATGGAAGCGTGGTATCATGGCCGGAGTTGGAAAACACCGAGTGTCACCGGTGAAAAGGCAGGCCACATGTGCTCGACGACGACGACAATTCGTCAAAAAAAGCCTCGCAGATGTTCGGTGACGAGCTACTTTCGATATCTACGCGACTTATCGCGATAAATCAAATCGTCGTCGTGGTCGACGTCGTCGACGTGGTCGTCGTCATCGTCGCCGAGTCTTTGGCCGGTGATCGCCGCGGAGGGAAGGAGAGGAACGGGAGAGGAAAGGAGCGCGTTGAACCGCGAGCAAATTGGACCACCTTCAAAACTTGACGCTCGTTACTGGTCTCGTGTTCCGGTGGAAATGCCCCGATCGCTTTTGTGTCGCGATCGTCTATGTATCGGTGATGATGGTGATGGTGGTGGTGGTGGTGGTGGTGGTGGTGGTGGCCGATCGCCGCTGTTCGAATAGGAAAGAAGAAGAAAAGGCGACGACGAGAGTGGCCGAGGCACTCGGCCGCTCGCGTGTGCGAGCGAGCCACGCACGCCGACTTGAAGGCGATCCAACTTACGTGGCGGTTTAAATATACGCGTGTTCGCGTCTCGATTACGCGCCTCGAGGAAAGCACCTCTTCTCTTCTACGTGGGCGTGCTAGCACAGCCAGAAACGAGTCTCAGATACGATAAGTAATAGCGTCAAACCGTGGTTACAATTTATTGTTCACGGTTCTAACTGTCGGGAATGATTTTGCCGAAGCCGAAAGACGTTCTACGAGTTTGCATCGCGGCCGGATTAGGTTTCTAGCGCGAGGCGAATATCGTTTCTTTCTTTTTATTTTTCTTTTCTCTCTCTCTCTCTCTCTCTCTCTCTCTGTCTTTTTTCCTTTTCCATCGTATATAATCCGCGCGTATCGGAGAAATGTCACGGTGGCTTCGCGTCCAAGCATCTACGCGTATGATATTAAAAAACGGAGAACGAAAAAAACGAAAAAAACGCAAAAAAAAAAAAAAGGAAAAAAAAAAAATGGAAAACAAGATAGCGCATCGGTGAAAGATTTTTTAACGGAATTCAGAATGAAATGTAACGTGTTTTCGATACCGGTGTAACATCGGGTTACACGGTACGAAACATCGAAATAATAGCGAATGGAGAGAGAGAACACGCATCGTCGAGAGATGCGACCCGATGCGATAGATGGGGAGGTCGCGGATCGAAAGCACGCAGCTGCAATAACTCCCGATCGTTCTCAATAGTCGTTTCAGAGGCGTGGAGAGCGAAGCTCTTAGATTAATGGGCGAGAGATGATAATCGTACTCACCGTAATCCGGTCGAATGACAGCCTGCACCGCCTGTTCGTTCTTCTTGCTTCGTATCACGGGCTCACCGAGGATCGTGAAGTTTCTGGGTCCCACGCGGTTCACAAACACTAGATACACTTTACCCCTCTTAATATTGGCTCGCACCACACCACTCTGATTATCGCGTTGCTGTTGCTGTTGCTGCTGCTGCTGCTGCTGCTGCTGCTGCTTCCCGTCGGTGTCGTAGCCGCATACGGTCGACTTCCCGGGCGCCGATTTGTCCCGAAAGTGTAACCTCACGCTGTCGTTCTTCTGAAGCGGTTGGAAACCGGGCTGGCTCTTGTATACTTGCTTCACCTCGAACGTTACCGCATAGTTCGAGCCCGGTTTCCTTACCGACGACATGCTCCTCGCCTTCCCCTCGAACACCGTTGGCGCCAGGTAAGCTCTGTTCCCAACATCGACGTCGGGGCACCAATTCTGACCCCGGCAACCCTTGTTTCGACATCTTCGCCGTTGCTCCCGCGGAGAATCCGCTTTCGTACGATTCTTTGGTCGTTGCTTGGTCGATCTGATCACGCGCGGCCTCTCCATCGTCGACTCGGTCCCGGACGAGTAAAGAATCGGCGTTTGCGTCGACGACGAGTGACGAGGTAACCGGCTCAATCCAGACTCCTCCATCTCTGGACGAACGTTCGCCTCGTCCTCGAGACGACGATGATCGTTGACCCGTTTCGACGAGGACACGAACACCTCGCGTATCGTGTCGTCCAACTCTTCCCCCGAAGCCATGTACTCTTCCTTCGAGCCATGCTGGGGGTGAAGGTTGACCGAAACAGCGGAAACTGTTCGATATCCGGCCGAGGATTCCACGATCCTCGTGGAAGAATACTCTCGGTGGGATGCCCACTCCGAATTCGACTCCTCCTCGACGAATCGTTTATCGTTCTCGGCAAGTTGCGCGTCCGACACCGATCTCCCCTGGTGTTGGTAATGGTGGTGGTGGTGGTGTTGGTGGAGTCGTTTCGATCGTTGTTGGTCGGTTGTCGGCCGGGAGGACGTTGGGAGGACGTCGTGAACCGGTAATTTGTAATCTGTGGTAGGTTGAGCGAGGGTCTGCTCGGCTGTTCGTAGCTCGCGTCTATCGATAGTTCGCGTAACGAAGTTCCAAGTTGGTGAACGGTAATCGAGGGGCTTTTCAACGGCGGCGATGCTCATCGATGGTAGATGGTCGCTGGTGGTCCTCGTCGACGTCTCCTCGAGGGAGTTCCGATTGGCGGGGGGTGCCGCAGCGAGCGCCAGTGCGCCCCACCAGCCGCTTAAGATCCCGGCCAAAAACAGAGACGCCCACATCATCCGACCTGGTTGCAGGTTTGATCGGGGGTGAGGTCGACACCTCGGTCACCCCGAACGCACCACACCGTTCTCTGGCACACCTCCCTTCCACCCCCTATCTTTCGTTCTTCGACTTGGAGAATTCGAGGCTCCAAAGTTCCCACGCGAGAGAGGATCCGTCTCTCTGTCGATGCCGCGTCCTCCTCTCTCTCTCTTCCACTCCTCTTTTCCTCAGCCAAGATTCATTCGTTCCGAAACTGGTCTTTTTTTTTTCCCGCGACACCTCCCCTTTCGCTCGCTCCCCTCCCGTGGTTTCGGGTTTCGGTCGTCGGAGAATGCGATAACACTGTTCACGAAGTGTTGTACCACCGATAGCAGCACAACATCGGGACTTCCACCTGACAGATTCTCGGCTGTCCGCTCTTCGACCAACGCAGTACCGTCCTCTTCATCCTTGATGATGGATCTCGATGGATGGATGGCGGCACCAACACCGAAATTTCGTACTGCGAGATCTATCCGCGATTATCGAAAACGATCACGTCCCCCGATTCCGCTCCCTCTAAACCGCATCGAAACGTACAGTTCAAAAATCGCGATCATCCTGTCTATCGTTCGAGAATAACATTCTGCCCGCGATTCCACTCTATTCGTAAGCACGCCAGTCGATTCGCGATTGTTTATCCTCTCGCCGTCTTCTCGCTCCCTTCTTGTCCGTCCCGTTGTAAATATTTTCCTTCTTACATGTATATCGCTACGCGATACTCCGATATTTGGAATAAAGAAGCATTCACGTTTCTGCGTAATTCGAACCGTTTTCCAACGTTTTCGACGATGGATGATCGATCGTTCCCGTTAACCGTTTCGTCATCGAACCGATGGATTAGAAATCATCTGCGACACTGTTCGTATTCCTTCGCTCGCAGTCTTCTTCTCGCCACTCCTCCGCCGGCGACACTGTTTCCGTATCTCGAAATAAATCGTCGAGAGTCGATAAAGAATTTCGCGCCACCCCCGATGTCGTGGCCCGGTCTCTCGTCGTATCACGTTGCACTCCGAACGAGGAAAAGCCGAGGATGATGACACACGACGTAGGAAGGAGCGGTAGAATAAGAAGAAGAAGGAAGAGAGGAAGAGAGGAAGAGAGAAAGAAGAAGAAGAAGAAGAAGAAGATGAAGAATAAGAAGAACAAGAAAAACAAGAAGTAGAAGAAGAAGAAGAAGAAGAAGAAGAAGAAGAAGAGGATAACGATGACGACGACGACGACGACGACGACGACGACGAAGAAGACCAAGAAACTGTCGGCTTCCTCTGACCAGTCAGAGAGACACACTATTTAAATATACTCACGGGGCTCTCGCGCGGTTGGTAGTGTCGACCGTCGAAGTCTAGCCCTTGCGACGCACTTCACTGCTCAGTTTTACCACACGATTCTTCCACCTTTTCCTCCCCGTCACCGTCCAAACTTGTCGACGTTTCGCGATGTTCGCGGCACCAACGCCGACAATAACGACGACAAACACTGCGCGCACGGATCGTCGTGGGAACACGGAACGAACGAAACGGAACGTGGACGCTGGTTTGCGAGAGAAAATTGCCGGCAGACGGTGAACGGAACGAGCGTGGTCGTCGGATTCGCGAGGAGGAGCAACCGAGACGATGGCACGCTCCTCGACTTCGACACCGATTCTACGATGGCAACGATGCTTCTGCTGGTGCTCGATGGCAGGCACGCGTGCGGTTAATATCGTGCGGGGGATCGGCGCGTGTGTTGCACGCGGCATGCACGAGGAGCCTCGTGTCACGTCGAGGCGGAGAAGGGATTGTCGGTGGCCCCGCGTCGGGCGCGCGCGACGGTTCAAATTAGACTGAACGGCCCGCTCGCGCAGCCCGAGGCCGGCCACAGCGCCAGCGACTCCTGGCGGGCGCCGGTCGAGTCTCTGCGCGCGCACCGTCCGAAGCGGCGACACTGAGAACCCCGCGCGCTCGCTCCACTCTACACACAGCCAGACGCCAGACCACGGGACCTTTAAGAACCTGTGTAACGACGACCTAACAACCGAGGAACCGCACGCGTGATCCTTCTCCTTCCTCGCTGCACACCGATCTCTCTCCCTCTCTCTACGATCTTCTTCCATCCAACTTCCATCCGTCTCCAATCACGAGTAAGTAGTACTAAAACATAAATGTTCTCTTTGTTACAAGACCGCCCTCTTTCTTTGGATAGGTTATATACACCCGCGTACTCTCGATTCGTGTCAATAATTCTCGTTTCGTCGTCACTGTTAAACCAGTTATGCACACTTGACACACGCCGATGATTTAACAACGCTCCGAGAGCCAAGGTTGATACGAAATCCTTACTTTCGTTCGACATTTTCACTACATTGTGATCCGAGCGTGACAGGTTAATCGGTATCCATCGCGTCAAAAGTTCGCGCATTAAAGATGGCGGTCGCGTCATTAACGGTACACTCGTGAAATGATTCGAAGCGTCTTTATGCGCTTGTTGCACCACGCTTCGCGTTACAAATTCCATTCATCGTTTTACGTCGTATTTTCACGCGGTGTTGACGTACACGGAGGTTCTACTGACCCTCGTCACGTTTATTTTTTGTTTACGCTTTTTGTGGAGGTTTCACTTTGCTCGGTGCGCTAAGGCGACATGGTTCAGCGCACAATAAGCGCCTTTCTCCGTCTCTCTCGGTTCTCCACCTCGACGTTAGATTGTCCTTCGTTCAGACATTTATAAGTACAATCTAGCGGACGAAGCTGTTACTTTTTATCCTTCCCTCCTTTTTTTTTCTTTTTTCATGCTTATTTATGTCTCGAGAAAATCTCGTTCCCAGCCATGAAACGCACATCAGGTTCTCTCGTTAACCGATATGATTTTTATTTCTTTTCATCTCGATCTTTTGTTTTCTCTTATATATGTGTATATATATATATATATATATATATATATATATATATATATATACATATCGACAAAATACGATTACGACTTTCGTAAGCACACTTTGTTGCGTCGAATATACAAAATATATTATCGGCGATATTACATTGTCGTATAATTAAATCGGTAATTCATGTGATTTCTGGCAAACTGGTTGATTATCCTAACACGAGTTAAATCGGTTCCAACCGTAGATACGCAGTAACAATGTTTTCAAAGTAGATAGAACTTTGTTTTCGCTTCGGAGATATTCACGTTTCGGACGGACATCGTTTACCTTAGATCGCTACGTTTTCGGACGAGAGATGTACGCTCCGGTCCAGATTCCATCACGGTTATTTGCTCCGAACAATTTCAAATTAGAATTCAAATTAATATCGTACTTCAATATTTACTCGCTCTTGGAAGGCGGGCCGAACAATCGAATACGTCCCGTGCATAATGACGGTGCACTTATTAAAATCAACAGCGAGGACAACAGAGCGGAGGCGCGGGTTTGCAATCAGGTTGCTCCTATAAAACGTTAAACTGTTACGAATCGGAGACCGCGTTCGAAGCCATTATTCGAGTCTCGAGGACATTTCGCTTTCTTCGTGTCTCGTCCCCTCCACACCCTGCCCTTCCCCGGCGCTCTTTTACCCGGTGTGTTCGACGGGTCGTTCCTCCTCTTCTTCCACGCTCGCGCCTTTCAGCGTCATCGGGCCACCGAAAATAAAGTCTTCCTTCGTTTCCCTGCCGCCCCCTCCTTCCCTCGCCCTCATCGCGCCATGCTTCCGACTCGAATATACGAACGCGCGCGCTAGTAGTCCCCGAGAGGTTTTTAAAAGAGAGAAGGGAGCGCCGACGAGGGAGCTCAAGAGGAATACTCCTCGAGAGCTGCCAATCAAACGACCCGCCAAGAGAGTCGACCTCTTAAACGGGTAGTTTTTCACACTCCTCCCGTGACAGATTAATTCCGAGCTAAATAGCGACACTTAAGCGTGCCGCGTCATAATTAACGTTTTCATTTCGGTTCCCTTTGCACGCCGCTCCGCACCATTCGCACGGAACTCGGCCCACGATTCTGTTTCCTTCTTTTCCACCGTTATGCTCCATCGTTATTTCGCAATTTTCAAACCCGTTCCGCGGAGCGGATCGCCGATGCGTTACGGTCGTATCGCGTTTTTGACCGCTTAAATAATATATAGATGCGGTCGGCAATCGACTGTATTTCGAATATTCGAACATTAAATAACCATGCGCTCGAATTCGGCTGATTAATCGACGTGTTTCGCTCTGTAGTCGAATATTTACGGCGCGTTCGCCAGGATAATGTACGAGTGACGAGAGATGGTCCTTCATTATCTCTCTCTCCATCGACAAAATCGAAATCGTTCCGGACCGTCGTTTTACTTCCGCTTAAAATCCTCTTGGACACCGATCTCTAAATAAATTCCACATTTCCACCGTCCTTAAACCAATTTCTATTCTCTCTCTCTCTCTCTCTCTCTCTCTCTCTCTCTCTCTCTCTCTCTCTCTCTCTCTCTCTCTCTCTCTCTCCCCCTCTTTCTCTCTTCCGTGTGTAAAATAATCTACGATACAGATTTTTTTCCTGCGAAATTTCGAGTCCATTCCTACGCGACGATTTTCCAATGGGATGGATGTCCTAAATGTCAAACCCTTCCGATTTTTTTTTTTTTTCGTTTATCACACGGTTATCCGATGATTACTAGAATGTTCCCGAACATCGATGGAATGGGGTCTAAAATGTGTTTGATGTCGACACGCAGTTACGTGTACGGACGGGGGTTAGATCGTTGGAACGTGCGGTATTCGTTTAACGATCGGCGAACGATCGATCGCACGGGCAAAAAGTGGGAGGAAAATGCAGAATGAGACGCACTATTCGATACAGTGTCACGCACATACACACACACAGGCGCGCACGACTTACCTAGTTCTCACGACACTGTTCTAATTTGTCCATCCTGTGAGTCGACGAGGATGACAAGTGGTTGGACATGCGTGTAATTTAAGGGCGGAAGAGACTCGAGGAAAAAATAAAATTTTTTCGCCGGAAAACGAGAAATATATTGTCTGGATGGAAAAAGATTTGGTCGAATCGATCCCGGGGAATCGGCGTACATACCTCGAACATGTTTTGAAAAACGAGAATGACACGTGTACGTTTTTCGCTTCTGATTTGTTTTAAAAATCTCGCGTGTCCGCGGCATATATGTTTCTGATTCGATCGTGACGAGTTCGATTACGCACGAATCATACTCGAGAATTAAAATAACACGATGTCGCGTAAGCGTTTGAAATATCTTTATCGACGAGATCTTCGAGGAACAGAGGAGACGTATAAAAATATTCGTGTTTTCGAGACTCGATTGGCTGGCGTTTCATCAACGTTTTTTGGCTAAAAAAAAAAAAAAAAAAAAAAAAAAAAAGGCAAGAAAAAGAGAAAAATATCGTTTATAGAAAAATTCGAAGCGAAACGTAATAATAGAGGATATATTGGTACGGAATCGGATCGAAAATAAATACACGGAGAGTATCGTTGTTGATAAATATTTCCTAAATATCGAAACAATTTTGCCGAATGTGAACTGCAACCGGTTCCTATAGGGGAGTGCTTTGATTCAACAAGCGAGATAAAACCTACCGTCCAACGAGAATCAATTGGTCACCGTGAGAAATCAAGATCGTGATCGAGAATGTGGTGCGCGGTTTGTTCGACAAACTGGTGTCAAGATCGACAAATAACCTCTCAGAGAAATCGATACGGCGACGATAAAGCTCGAAGGGAGGGGAAAAAGCAAGGTTTTTCCGGTAAAATGCCAACGAAATTATCGAACGAGAAATTGAAAAATTCATGAGTGTAAACACTGTTGAGTTGCGGTGATTACACCGAAAGGGTTGAAACTATCGGATGCTAAGTAGATCTATAAAGATCCCCCCCCTCGAACGGGATCAAAGACAACGAGTTACGTCCACGAGTACTATAATTTAATATTGAAATGCGTGTTCAACCCTGGTGTTCGTCGCTATTCCGAGCCGCATTCTTTTTCATCGATCACATTTTTCGATTTCCACAGTCACCATGGGCAGTACGTGTACATAGTGCTAATTGCACAGTGGAGGAACGGTATCCCTGACATTTCCGAAATCACGGTGATTCCCAGTTTCTCGATACCTTTATTACTCTCCAGCGACTATTATAGAAATTATAGCCGGGAGAGGTGCAATTATCGCGGTCTACAATGTATTAAAAGAATGTTTTGACTCACGAGATACGTATATATATATATACGGGGAATAAAGTGTTTTCGCGGGGAGGGAAGTACGATCGAGAAGCGACAAGAGGGAGAAGTAAGAGAACAAAACAAGTTTTTTAGTAACTAGCCAGAACAACTCGCCAACAGATTATCGACAAACACTTTCGATATTGGCAAATTGCTCTTACTGGGCATCCGTTGCCACTCTCTCGCCCCATTCTTTCTCTTTCTCTCTCTTCCTCTCTCTCTCTCTCTCTCTTGTTCTCTTCCTTTTGGCTGATCTTTGTGTAGGTTCGCTTGGCGAGCTGGCTGCCATGTCGTTCGCCCACAGGAGAAGTTAAATCGAATCCGCTAACTGCAGCCTAAGAACAAACCGGAAGGGACGAGAAGAGAGAAGAGGGTGGACGGGGTCTCGATACGCGGCTAACTTTCGTGGAAGTTTGATGCTTCGTAAATCAATGGCCATTCGTCGGGCCACGTTAAATTATTCTCGGCTCGGTGCACCTTCCCTTCGATGGAAGATTCTATGGATTTTAACGTTGGGGGAGGAGGAGGGAGAAGGGGGGAGGAGCTTATCTATCAACTCGGACTGATTATTTCGGGGAACCGGGACACGATTTTCGGCTCTGAGAGATGGAATTTTAGAGAAGGGGCGATCCTAACGAACTCGTAATCGAAACTTTTTAATTAGATTTAGACGAAAAGTCTGGACGAAAAGATATTCCATGTGAAGTTATTATTCACCGTCGTTCGAGAAAATAATTCGG
Organism: Apis laboriosa; assembly: GCF_014066325.1. Taxonomy (NCBI): domain Eukaryota; kingdom Metazoa; phylum Arthropoda; class Insecta; order Hymenoptera; family Apidae; genus Apis; species Apis laboriosa. Next base: position 1,943,346 of record NW_025222233.1, read on the forward strand.
CACTTTGCCGATATGTTTATCCAGGATTTCTTTTTTTTATTTAAAATTACTCGAAAAGGAAAGAAAGCATCTTAACATTTGTTATGCCTTGACTATTCTAGCTATTTCCATTTTTGCTTCTCCTCTTCTCTCTTCTTTTCTCTTCTTCTTCTTCTTCTTCGTTCCATTTTTTTTTCTTTTTAATAAAATTCAACGAGCTTGCAGTCGATTCACCTGGGCAAGTTTGCGCGGCGGATAAAGTTACGCTGCATAAACGTAACTTTGTAAATGAGCCACGCGCGGAACAATGGGACGGGGGAGGGGCTGTGTCTCTTCTGGAAAACTCCCGTCTCGGAAAAAAATGTTCCGGAATGAGATACCGGAACATGGCCGACGATCCAACTATCGCCTCTTCTGTTGCATAAGAGACTCGAGAGACGAGGAAGGGAGGAAAGGATGGTCGCAAGAAAGGGAGTTTGTCGCAAGAGTATCGTGATCGGTATCATCGGCGAAAAAGAAAAAAAAAAAAAAAAGAAGAAGAAAAACGAAATTCCCACGAAAGAGACGCGAACATTGGGTGACAAGATAGCGGGCATTGAATACCTCGAAGTAAGCAAGCGTCATTAATAATTTCGAGCGGGGAGAGACGCTTTAAAACTTTCGATCGTTACTTTTTCTTAAGGAAAAACGTCTATCTGTCCAAAAAAGAAGAAGAAGAAGAAGAAAAAAAAAGAACGACGAAAAAACGATAATAACACGGTAGCATATTGATCGAAGGTATATTTTTGCATGGGGGCTCGTGATCGTTAAAAATGCAACCGATGTTCGACGAGCAGCGTATTTTTCCAGGAAGCTCGTTCTTGCCGAAAAATATCGGATGAATGGAGCGCGATTTCAAGGTGCGCGCGGTAGAGCTGAAAGCCTCGTAAATACGGTTTTTTTTTTTTCACGTTTTTTCCGATGCGGGAAATTTGAACGAAAAGGCAGAACGGGGGAAAGGCTGAGACGGAGAGAAAAGATAGAGGCGCAATAAGTGGTTCGCTCGACCGTGCTGCTGACCCCCCGTCATTCGAGGGGTAAAAGCGACAGTTTAAGCCCATTAGGATATTTATGGATTGGCCTTCCGCTAACCGAAAGAAAGTGGAGGTGAGTGGCGTAGGAGTGGCGCATACGAGGGGTTGTAGGCTATTCAAAGATCTGACGGCACGCGACTCGCCAACGCGATTCCTTTCCCTCTGACGTCTTTCTCGCCCAGACATCGACACGAACACCTTTTCGGGGAGAGAGGAGGTTGGTGCGTCCTTTGCGCTCGCTTGAGAAACGAGCCGGTGATTTATGAAACGCTTTTGAAAACGAGGGAATCCCTTTAATGGGATGTCTAAACGTCTCAATTCAGGCCCCAATCTAAACTTCCATATCCAATACTCGTGTCGTGCATTCGTGTTTCTTCCCTTCTTTTGAAAGGGAGGGGCCGATGGAAACGATGGATTCCGTGACTCGACCGCTTAATATCTTCGACGAATATCCGCGTTATTTTGCGATCCCCCTCTTTAAATTTATCATCGTACGGTCGCTTATTTGCAATCGGGTATCGAACTTTGACAAAACTCTCTCATCAGCGGTGCGTTAGCTCATTGTTTTCACTCCCCTCCCTCCCCATCTGGTTCGAGCCGCGCGCGTATTCTTCCCCTTTTCCCCGATATTCTTACCCCGAGGTGTCACTACGAGTGCGTGAAAAACAGAGAGAGAGAAAAAAAGAAAAAAATCTGCTTAATTAGTATCTGCGTCATGCGAGTTTAATTAATTCCGGGGTTGGCGGTCGAGCGGGAATACGTGGTAGCCCTATGGTCGAACGGCACGTACGCGCATCGGTCGTTAGATCGTATTAACGTGCACGAACATTTTCCAGTTGGGCAGGAACCCAAGATCTCGCATTCTGCAGACGCGCTCCTTTCTTCCTCTTTAATAAGAGCCGCCTGTGTACACGCTTGTATTTCGACTTCCGGCTGGCCGGAGTCCCCCGGTGCCTAACAGAGATGCATTGTGTGCAACGAAGCACCTGGCACGCGCCAGCTCCTGTCTTTATGTAGCCGCCCACTCTCTCTCTCTCTCTCTCTCTCTCTCTCTCTTTCTCCTTTCCTCCCTCGCCACTTCTCACACTCGGTCTCTTTCCACTGCACGCACCACCTTCGGCTTCCACCATCGTTGGAGCTGTTTCGCTCGTGCTCACGTACCTCGTGCTCCCCACCCCATCCTACCACCCACACGTGCACGCGAGTCGTTATCCTGTGGATATCCTCCGGACGTCTGCCTTCTCCATTCGAGTTCCTAACAAGATTTTCATCTCAGATATCTCCAACTCGGTTAACCACGCATGGACTATTAGCGATAAAACTTGTTCGGTAACTTGGCAATTCAGCCCCGGGACGAACGAATGTATCTTAATAAATATCACCGGGGACCCAACTGAAATTTCGTTTTCCCTATTCCGTGGCCGAATAGAGAGTGGCGAGGCCATCCGGATACAATATACGTACGAACCGATGGGACGTTTATCACCGCCCGTTATCTTTATTCTAATGGCGCGCCGTACTACGATGAAGTCGTTCCGTCCATCAAGATTGCGAGGCATGCGAGCGACGAATAACCGATCCTCCCCTTCCAATCTAGGGATACAAATTGCCCCTCGCTTTCCATCCAGAGATCGGTTTCCCTATTTACTCTTTTTTCCACCTTATTTCGTTTCCACCGCGTTCGTATCTTCGGCTAATTATATTTATATTATATTCGTCTCGTTGAGGACGAAATCCTCGATGTATACACAGATCGCAGGTTTAAAGCAGTAGTCGCACCAATCATCCTCGTGTAATTGGAAGGGTCGGCCGAGTTCAGGGACGTCTCGACGTACGATCGCAGTAGCGTGTCTATGTAGCGCCTGTCAAAATATGCTATAGTTCGAATAGTACCCTCTACCCTTGACCCTTCCTTCCTTCGAGGGTAAGAAGGCACGTATCTTCGCTCTCTTACTTTTGATCCGTTTGGAAAGGATCTGTCGTCAGTTTCCTTCGTTTTCGAGAGCCGTTCTCGTCTGCACGGTCGAGCACGTCCCTTCGAAAAAATATATATATATATTTTATAGAGATTCTCGTTTTTACGAGGGATGACGAGAAAATGGATCATTTCAATTTCTCTTTCCGCGAGGCAAGCCCAAGTCTTTTAATTAATTTGCTATGAAATGGAAAAGAAAATTGGCGCCGATAATATTTATCGTCAACTTTTCAACGCCCCCTCTCGAGATAATCTGATTATATACGCTTCTTGCTCGTTCCTCGGAAGTTGTTGTTTCTTGGAACGCTTATCGGCCTTTCATGCCGAAAGAAACGAACTTTTTTCCCTGGAATATCGTTCCTTTTCTTTTTTTTTTCTTTTCTTTTTCCTTTTTCCTTTTTACATCATTTTCTCGGTACATCGATTCGCGGATTCTGATAAATTTTACATTACGCCCGTTCTCGAGCGTAACGATGTATACGTTTCGAACGTAGAGATTCGACTGGGAAACGGGCAGAGGTTTGTTTTGGTATATACCCATCGTTCTATTATCTATCCACGGCATTCGAACGAATAAATAAATAATGTTATATTCGAGTCGTTATGTCCTCCGTTTCCGGAAACGTCGACTCCGTGTTCGACACGTGGTCGAATACATTCTAGAAGTGGAATAACGCCGTCAAAGAGGGGCGATAAGATAAGTTCGCGAAATGGAATCTTATCTAGGCGCCTAGTAGTTCTTTATCTTTTTTAGTTTTCTTTTTCACGTAGACAACATCGGCTTTTTTTTAAAAAAGGGGCAAGAACGATAGGCGAGAAACGTTGCCTCTTATCGCTCGTCATCGTAATTAACGCGTACCGTCACGCGGACGATAAAAATCGTTCCAGCCGCTCGTGACTCACCGCGTCGTTTTCTTCCTTATGGCGATGCCGTGTCACCGGAAACTCTTTACTTTTCCGGAAATTAATAACGTTTCAATCGATTCTTGAAAACGTGACGCCGATGTGTACGAAGTAGTACGAAGTGGTGGAAAAACGCCGTTTAGATAATGGAAAAAAGAAAAAAAAAGAAAGAAAGAAAAAGAAAGAGAGGAAGAAGGGAGAATTGATCGATTTTGATCGAATTTTGAGAAATCGATGCATTATCAAACTCGATTAATTGTACTTGACGCGCGATATCTAAAAATTAAATTTAATTTAATGGAATCGTCGATAAAAATTGCAATTTTTTTTTTTTTTTTCTTTTCTAACCTACAACAACGTGGCAAAACGCTCTTGTCATCCTCCGTTCGTCGTTCTCATTCGTCTTTCTTCCTCCTCCTCCTCCTCCTCCTTTCTTACATTTTTTTGCGCCACGGTACTCGAAAAAAGCTTGCATTCGAAAGACGATATCCCCGTTCGATTTCGTTTCTTTCGTCATAAATCTTGCGGGAAGAAACAGATAATCGATATTGCGGCCGCGATAAACAGCCGCAGTCGTGTTATCACGGCCGCTACAGAAACCTGCGAAGATAGGTCAGTGACTATGCCGATGGAATTTACCGAGAAAAAGAATTATCGAGAACACGAGCTACGCAAGGATAAGGAGAAATGGATGGTGATTTCTTTTTCTCGGAATAAAACCATCGTAACTCGATCGAATGACGGAGAGAGGTGATTGGATGTGTCGTATATATATGTGCATATGTATGTGTGTATCGATAAACGTATGCCATTTAAATGGAATTTATCCTACACCTCTCGCTACTCCTTCGTTCCGTGCCCCGAGTTTGAAAGTTTTTGAAAGTTTTTCTCTTTTCTCCTGTGTCCTCCCACGATGAAAATGAAAAACGACGTGGAAAAATGATTTTCACCGAGCGAGTGAAATTGATTCGTTATCGTCGTATTTACCGCAAACGAGAACGATCTTATCACGGATTTTTGTATCACCAGAGACACGATCGTATCTCTGAAATCGTAATGATCGAAAGGATGGGAGGGATTCGCTCTAATATGTCGGAATTAATAGACGAGTTAATATTGATGCGCGTGCCAATTCCGCTAGATATCAATATTAATAATGGCGGACGAATCTTTGGTAATGCTCGGTCATCCGTAGCCCACGCGTATTCGCGACGAATCAATGACCGCTCCATCGAATTTATACCGCCGCCGCCACCGCTCTATCATTACTCATACCCCAGAATTTCAACGCTCTTTCACCCTTTAATAGCTGACAATCATATATACACGTTCACGCGTTAACAGGGAAATGGACTCTCCCGGTAATCTTCTCCGTTTCGCGCGTTTCATCGATATATATATATATATAGGCGCCAGAAAAGCGCCACTTTCTTTTTTCATTTCCCTTCGAAACTCGCTCTTATTCGAACTTTTCGGCGAATCGTTGGTCTCGAAACGAATTCGAGAGTGAAACTCTCTCGTCTGAATGGGAACGAAGAATATCGCGCATAATGTCGAATATCGATTCCAGTCCGCGACCCAGCCTCGAATAAACACTTTTTTTTTTTTTTTTTTAAACAGACATTCGCGTGCCACGAGGCAATATCGCGATCGGTCATTAACGATAACGAATAATATGCCTTTCCATAGCTCATTGTTCCGCAAGCCAACCGTGATGTTGTCCAACTGTCAGAGTGGCTCGATCCCCCCCCGCGATAACGTCGCGACACGCTCGAATCTTTCGTACGAGTTAATTTCGCGGAATGATAATAACACTTAACACGCGGGCAGGAGGAGGAGGGGGAGGAGGAGGAGGAGGAGAAGGAGGCGGTTGACGGACAGGGCGAAGCAATTGCTTACACGAACGATAGGATTCCACTTGGCCGAGCGGCGGGAAAATCCATTAACGCGCGATTGCACGGATAAAAGCCGGGGAAATAATCGCGCCGATAATTAAAGTCAAAAGAGAGTAATACTCCGGGCGAGATTAGCCTTTAATTAATTTCGCGTTACGCGGATTTCTCCGCCAGAGATTATATTTCCGTCCGTTTATCTGCATTTTTTAACGATTTTTAAACGTTTTATCGATCGCTTATCGCCTACGGTTCTGTTAAAGATAGTCAAAAAAAGAAAAAGGAAAAAAAATGAGAAATATATAGCGTTGTTGAAATATATATATATATATATGTTTCGCGCAGGTGGCGGCTGGTATGGCCTTATATATATATATATATTATAGCACGAGAGGGGAAAAAACTGGCGTTTCCATGGGAGGATACACGACACCGAAACTCTCTTCTCGCAATCAAGAAATAAATTCGCGAGACCGGGGGGCCCCCCGAGTCTTTTGCTCCAGTTCTTGCCTCGCCGGGTCGTTCGGTTTCGGCGGTGCAACGGTTCCCTCGTTTCTTTCCCGCGACGCGGCGGTGATTTGTCACGTGGTGGGTGGCGAACGATTACGTTGCATTTGCAATTTCACGCGCACTCCCCCCCCTCCTTTCCCCTCCCTTCCCTCTCGATCTCTTTCCCACCGATAATACCCAGCCTCGTTGTTCTTTCTCTCCTCCTCCGCCCTCTTCTCACCCTTCTCCGTTTCCGAAAACGCGCCACGACCCGCCACGGAATTTCGAGAAGTTTTGGGGAACGGGAGAGAGAGAGAGAGAGAGAGAGAGAGAGGGGAGGGAGAAGGCAGACGGTGGCCAAATTACTCGGGGCCGCAGATGATTGTCTCCGCTTCGTTCCGACGTCTCCACCGGCGGCTCCGCCACCCTGAATATGCCCGGTTAAATGAGAGCGTGACAAAAACAGCTGGAGAAACCGTTCGTTTCTATTAAACTCCCTCTCTAAGTTCGACCGCAAGCGTTAAACACGCGGGGAACAGGTTGTGACAGACGTTGCTCCGTAATTGCTTGTCCCTAGGATCCGCTAATATCCAAACAACCGATTTTTGCCGTGGAATTCGGTCGGCAGAAATATATATATATATATATCGTGGTTAAAATTACGCGAGCGTGGCAAGGGAGTAGAGTATCGAGATCGAGATACCGTTAAACGTTCGCTTCATACGGAGTTCATTTGCCGCCTCGCAGAAGAATTCGAATTCGTCTCGCGCGATAATAACAACGAAGAATACAACGCGTTGTATCCTTTTACGCAAGAGGGGAGGGGGGGGGGAGGGGGAGAGAGGGAGGCGGTGATGGAGAGAATTAGCGGGAGCCGATGAGCCCGGATACGGCGGTGGCCAAATTACTCGCAGACGATCGTCTCCGTTTCGATTGGTGAGGGTATCCGGAGGCGAACGCCGGCCCGGATAATCTGTCAGGACCGCAGAATCCGGCTGGCCCTGGGAACGGACCGGATGAAACGAGGCTCATCGTCCAGAACGGAACGACCCTCGTTTTTGCGGCCCGCCCGTAATGTCGCCCTCGTAGACCAAGCGTGGATCAACGGGTTACGTTCGATCGGTTCCCCTCTTCCGCTCTTCGATCTCGTTTCCGCTTTGAAGAAGTCGCGTAGAATAACGCAAGAAACCTAAGTCTAAGTTTATCCATCGGTGGAAAGTCCATCGTGCGTGACACGATCGTTGTTCCATCTCTTTCGTAGTAGTCGCCCGAGCAACGGCCAATTTCTCTCTTCCCCGTGGGAAAATGTGTTATCGCGGAAACCCATTGGTCCGGCGTTATCTGTTTCAGGTGCATTGAGCGCATCTCGACACTGGCGATACTGTGCGCAACGGGCGAAGAAAGAGAGCGAACGAGTTATCAACGAGTGCCCCGTTCGTTCGACAGATTCCACAACTTATTAACCTGCTCCTCCCTTTCCCCTTCCTTTTTTCGCAACGTTCGAAATTCCAACGACGGGACAAACGATTCCTCGCGACGGAACTCGAAAACGGATAAAAAATAATTCCAAAATAATTCTCTTCCTCCCTCGTTTCTTTGCCGCGGAGACGATCGAAAGTGCGAAAGCGAAAACGCGAGAAGAGGATCCCCGCGGCAGGGAATCGGTTCGATCGAACGAGACGATCCGCATTCCTGCGGCGGAGGATGGGCCCTTCCCAGATGCGCATACACACACACACACACACACACACACATATATATATATATAGGCGGTGACGAGCCGTTTACACGGACGACGAAACCTCGATTACGATCTCACCGTACGTGATAGGCGCGTGACCATCCGGAACCCGGCCGGGGAGGCCGGCGTGGTCCCAAGGGACGATGTCGGACCGTTTAGTCGAGTGTTATAATTGCTGACACCTGCACGAGGGAAGGATAGATCGTTAAACGGACGCGAGTGCGGCATATCCGTCCGAGATGGGACGGGCGAGTCGACGGGCCCGCTGATCCCATCGCGTTCGCTCGACGCCACCATTTTCCATCCGACACCCGACGTCTCCCCTTTAATCGTTCGTTACGTCGCGTTACGTTACGTCACGACGTATAAGGAGGCGAACGAGACTCCGATAACGAAAGAACAGGATATTAAGATTTCACGCTCGAGTCTCGAGCTACGTACGCCTCTCGACTTGGTTACCAGAAATTTCGTGCAACTCGGGACGATATCGTTATCACGAACGGACGCGTTTCCTCCTCTCCGTCGAGTGGATGGGTGGATTATTTAAAGATTCCCGCGCGATCGTCACGCGAGCTCGCGAGCGAGGGAAAATAATCGCGGGAGAGGAAGGACTGGACGTGCAGCAACGCGTTCGTCGTGCCTTCCCCCTCCCCCCCCCCTCCCTCGCTCTCCTTCTTCCTCCCCTCTCGTGTTTACACAGCGGCCACGGGGCACGTGCATGCACGCGACCGCGACTGGCAATTGGCGCGATCTGCCTTCCACCCTCGACCCATCTCGAGCATTTCGGGTCGGGGCGATAATTGCCGCCGGTGTTCCCCGTCCCACGCACGACACACACGCTCCACGCTCCCCCGTGGTAATGCGCTCAGGTATGCGCCACGCGATCCCGTCCACGCGTACGTGCGCCACGCGTTCAACCCTCGCTTCGCCCCCCTTTCGACCGACGTCATCGATTCGAATATCGAGACGTCTCGGCCATTACGCGTTTGATCTTTCGACGACGGAGAGGGAACGTCGTTACGCGCGCTCCGTATCGAATTCGAGAGGAGCCTCCTATCCGGCAAATATTAGGTTAATCTTCGACATCGATCCCCATATTGTGGAGCAAGATTGGAGGAGCTTTTATCAATTTTGTAGGCCTCGATGCGCCCTACGATCGAATTAAATCGATTATTCCCTTCGTATATACAGTGTGTGTGTGTGTGTATATATATATATATATGTAATAAGTTTGGCGTTGGAATTGGACAAGCAGTTGGCTGGGATGATCGGTGGCGCTCGATCGAGCGAAATCGGCGTACAAACCGGGCGAACATTTATTTCGCGTGTTCGAAAGGACGGCGAAGTGGGGGGAGAAGGAAGAGAGGAGGAAGGAAGATGGTGTAACAATACGGCATATGGCGCGTGCTCGTCCAGAATGCAACGGCGGCAACACGCGATGCAGTTCAGCTGCCGACCGCATCATCGTTGTTCCGTTCTTGCACGGAACCTGCCCCGTCGAGTTGTTCCCGCTTTATTCCCTCCCACCCTTCTTGCCCTTTTTCCTACTCCTCCTTTCCATTACAGAGCCAATTTCTCGCGTTTCCCGATCCGATTTCCGAGATATATTTTATATATACATATATGCGTGTATACGTTTAAAACGGGAAAGTGGCAAAACAGCGGCAACTCCGCGACAACCGTGTTTTGCGAGATTTCTCGCGGGACAAAGTTGTCCGGCATGGCGGGCGAGAAATTCGAAGGATCTCGAGCACGTTGCGTGCTCCCTCTCGCGACGCGACCACGAGATATTAAGAGCTACCTACGTCTTCGTTAGCTCGCCTCGTGGCCCACCCATGCTTGATGGCGAGACGAAAAGAATTACCCCCGAGGGCAGCCTCGTTTCCTTTCGTTTCGTTTCCCCTTCCCTTATTACCCTCCTCTTTATCGACCGTTTATCCATCTTCATCGAGAGGCCTCGCCTTTTCGAGTTATCTCTAATCCGATCGAAGCATCTTTTCGAGGGAAAGGGAAGAGAATTCGTGTGGACGGCGAACGCGAGAAAGATCGCTCTCGCGTTTCGATTTCGCAATTCGATTGGATCGGAGTGGAGCGATTGTTGGCGTAGAAACGCCGCGATTAGCATTCGGAACGATTTCGCGATACGTGGCCGGCGAAAGAGGGAGTCGTGGCAGGAGTCGTGGTGGTGGCGCGGTCCCTCGGCTCTCTCTCTAGCGGGGGGCAGAGGAGGAAGGGAGTAAAGGCGAGGGGAGTAAAAAGGAGGACGGGAGAGAGAGAGAGAGAGAGAGAGGGCCGGCGGTGTAATGGTGTTGGCCTCTGCATCGAGCACGGTGGCTGGTCGCACCTGTCGCGATCACGGTGGTCTCGTCCAACCGAGAAAGAGACGCCCCCACGGCTCAAACGGGTCCCGAACGAGTTCGGTTCTGTTCGAAATTCCTTCCAATTTCGCCCGTCGTCTCGGGCCGCGTCGACCCGTTTTCTCCGTTCTAAGGTTCTAAGGTTCTCGATCGCGGAGAACCTTAGAGAGGAGGAGGTACTTTATTTTTACAGAGCGGAGCGCGATTCGTCTCCTCGTCGACTAAACGAGATGGGGGGGAAACTTCTCTTCTGACGGGGCTTGGTTATTTCGTTTCTTCGTTTCCGGGGAGTGGCGCGAAAAATTTCCAACAATTTCGAAAAGTTGGNACAGAGCGGAGCGCGATTCGTCTCCTCGTCGATTAAACGAGATGAGGGGAAAACTTCTCTTCTGACGGGGTTTGGTTATTTCGTGTCTTCGTTTCCGGGGAGTGGCGCGAAAAATTTCCAACAATTTCGAAAAGTTGGCCAACGATTGTGATCCAATGATTACTATGATCCAATCGTAACGTTGTTAACGTTGAACTCGATCGAAGCTCTGGCCAGTTGTCGACGGTAAACGGACGGCATCGCCCCGTGTAATTCGGCCGCGACGGAACGACCGACTCGAAGAAAGAGCGGCGCGGGAGCGCGAGAGAGAAGTTTAATGAAGTTTGCTCCGACGTACCGTCCCGTTCCAAAGTTTTTCGACGAAACGAGGACCGGAGAGAGGCTCGATGAGGATCGAGCCGGGAGGATCGAGGAGTCGTTGCACCGAGCGGCTGAATTTTCGGCACCCGATTCGGTTTAACAGTTTTTCAAGTCATTACGAACCATTTAGACGCGCGCCGCTTCCCCTTTTTACCACGGCTAACGAAGACATTATGAGCAACCGTTTCTCTTTCTCTTTCTCTCTCTCTCTCCTCTCTCTTTCTCATCCCCTCGTCTCCTTTCACCTTCCATCTCGTTCCTCTCCTCTCCTTGCGAGGCCATTACGAGGAGTAGAGTTAATGCGGGACGCGAGAAATAATGCGTTGGCGCGCTCTTTCCGCCGAGAGGAAGGAATCGGCGTCGCGGATGACGCATGGCGCGCATCGCATGGCGAAAGTCGAGATCGATCCGCGCACGATCGCGTCACCCGACAAAGAGCACCGTCGCTTCGTTCGCAGCATCGTGGTGGAACAAACTCGATCGAAATGGTTTGCACGCTTCGCGTGGTAACGTTTGCGCGATGATACGATCTCTCGTGGTCGCGCGCCAAGAGATCGGGACGAGAGACACCGGTGTGGTGTCGTCGCCTCCCTTTGATTCACCGCATCTTGGCCGCAATTAAAAAGGAGGATTGTTACGGGCAGGATCTCGAGGAGGATCGTTTATCGATTTTCGCCCGATTCCCGCGTTTCACATCTGATAAAACGATAAAAACTCGTGAAAAAGGGGGAAAGCGAAGGGGACGGAAGAGGATCGCAACGTTGCGTCACACTCGACCAATAGCCGCGTCTTTTCTTTCTTTCTTTCTCTTTCGAGCTCGGAACGACATCGATCGTGCGAATCGATCGACGACAATGCAAAGTGTACTGTATATATATATATATGTATATGTATATGTATATATATATATGTATATGTATATATATATATGTATATGTATATATTGCATAACGGTACACGTCAGACTACACACGCGTACCGCGAACGAGGAACGAAAATGAACGGGACGACGCGTTGCGCACCGAGTTTCAACGAGCAGCACAAAAGGATGCGATCGCACGTCATACTTAACGAGGACCCCTCCTTCCTCCCTCCCTCCTTTCTTGCTCCCTTTTTCTCCTCCTCCTCCTGCTCCTCGTCTTCTCTCCTCTCCTCCTCGCCTCATTCTTTCCCCCGTCAGCTCGTAGCTTCGAATCTCTGTTTATCTTTATCTCTTTCGGTTTGGTTTGTCGGCTCGCGGCTCGGCCGCGTGATTACAGGGTACCCGCCACTCACCTCGGTAACTCTGGTGGTCCTCTCTCCTCGTACTACCAGAGGGAGGGACGATGCGCAGCAGCATCCTCGGCGGGAGCAAGGAGGACCCTACTGCCACTACTCCTCTCTCTCTCCTCTCCCTTTCTCCCTCTCTCTCTCTCTTTTTTCTTCCTTAATCCATTTCTTCGCTATCTTTTTCGACGTTACTTTTCTTCATCGCGTACACACGCTTGGCTCCTTGGCTTTTATTATCCTCGTTCTCCCTGCTACCTTTCCTCCTTCCTTCCTTCCTTCCTTCCTTCCTTCCTTCCTTCCTTCCTTCCTTCCTCTCTACAGCCACTAACTACCTGTGTCTTATTAGCGATACAGTCGGGGCAAAAAGGTGGTGTTGCTCGCGCCGTGATGCGATGTGCTAATCGAGTGATTTGTAGCGCCCCCGCAACGACGCTTTTCCTTCCCATCGAGCTTCTCCTCGCTTCCCTCGACCCTCCGTCCACCCGTCCCTCTCCTTCCCTTCCCTTTCCACCACCTATCCGATTTCGCGTTTGCCGATTCACTGGGTTGCAACGTCGTTCGACCGAGTTCGATATCGACCGTGCGCAAACCACGATCGAATCGAATCTTTCCATTCGAACGCCGTTGTCGAGTTGTTATTATTTCGATACATATATATATATATATTCACAATCGAATTTCGACGTGGCCGATCGATTGAATAAATCGCGCTAAAAATCATCAACGGCGAAGGATCAAATCGTTTCTGTTTCGCAATCTCCAATTACCGCGAGATTAAAAACTCCCTACACGTATTTATTTAAAACGTAACTAATGGGACGTTTCGAAAATCTATCTATTTCAAAACTCGAGTCGCGGTAACGACTTTTTACGATCACGATTTTTAAATCGATGCGAGTACTTAGGGAATAAATAATCGTGGAATCGTGGAATCTCTCCCGATCTCGATTTTCGACGCTCGATTGTAACTCGATGTTTCGCGATAATGTTACCGTTAGCGGCCACTCGGTCGGTGAGAGACTCGTTTCTCGAAATCGACGGCAGAGAGGGGAGGGAAGAAAAAAAGATGGATCTCTCTTCTCTAACGATCGCGACTGGAAACCGGCATTGTTCTCGCTCGTCGTCGAAAAAGGAAACGGAAAGATAAAAGTGAGACGGTGAAGAATGGAGGAAGGACGAAAAGGGCGAAGAACGAAGTTTCCTCGAGTGTGGAGGAGCGCGAGCCGAAACGAAGCGGCATCGCCCCGTAACGAGGAGCCAGCCTTTTCCACCTGTGGCTAAGGGAAAGAGAGAGAGAGAGAGAGAGAGAGAGAGAGAGAGAGATTTTCCATCCTCCTCCTCTTCCACGCGCGGCCATCCTATTACGAGCGCACGCGACGATGCATTCGCGGGCTGTAACGAGCCGTGAGAGAAAACTGGTCCGCCATCTCTAATCCGAAGTGAATTTCGCCGCGACGCGGTCGATTTATTTTCCACCACGATTTTACAAAGACCTCTCTCTCTCTCTCTCTCTCTCTCTTTCTTTCCCCTTTGGTCGGCGACACCCGAGGGGGCGGTTTTGGTTAGCGCGCAAAATGTCGCGCGGCAGGAATATAATGCTTTTCGACGCCAATTCGCTTTTAATTATCGGCCGGGGCTGCGATTATCGGATTCGAACAGGAAGGAACAACGGCCGGCTCTCGTTTTTTCCTCCATTCGTTTAACCGTTTGTTTGTCCACTGTTTCGAAAACGATTGGGGTGCGCGTTTCGTTACACCCTTTTCACCCTAACAATTACGTTTTTTTCGATCCTCATCGTTGCGTAGTCAATCATCGAACGGAGTGATCGATTCCCTTATCTTCTCTTCGTTAGCTACGTTTAAAGAAAAAGTAAGGAGGAATATATCGCGAATATGCGAACTGGTTTCCGACCTCGTCGCGTCAGACACGCCATGGCGCGTCTTTTCGATCTTTTGTTTCGCCTCCTCGGCGAGACTCGGCGTTTAAATCGAGTCGAGTCGAGAAAATTGTACGAGGCCGCATTTATTTTCCACGGGTTGTCGAGATAAATCGCGGCCCCCGAATTGATACTCGCCAAATGGATGCGAGGGAACTCCAGTTCCCCTGCGTGAAATCAGATAGCCCTTTAGCAACGGACGTTTCCACCTCCTTCTCCCTTTCTTCTGCCCAACGAGGCCGAGATTCGGAAGGCTGACAATTCGCCGTCTTTATCCGATCCAAAGCCGTGGTTCTGGGAGAGACGTCTCCATCGACGAGGGGGCGACAATCTTTCTTCTTCGACGGCGCTCCTTGGATCAATCGAACGGAGGATTTCATTTTCGCGAGCGAAACGCGGACGAAGGAGAGAGGATCGCGTGTCCCGGGGATAAAACCGGACTCTCGCGCGTCGACCTTCGCAATGGGTCCCACCTGCGAGTTTATCACGCGGAAGAGGACATAGAGTCACGTAGGTAGCTACTCGAGTCTGGGAGTACGGTAGTCGTACACTCTCCTCGCCGCTCTTATCGCCAACAACGCCTCCTAAGTCGGCAGCCTGACCTAGCACCCGTGCTTCCATCCGTGCCGGAATCGTTCCATCGCGAAGGGGGCCTTAACGCCCCGTCCGATCACCACGGAACGGCGTTCGCGTGTTGCCATCCTCTTCGAGCGTGGTGAAACGGTTTTGGAATCGCGGGGGAAAGTAGGGGCGAGGCGAGACGAGAGGGGTTGGGTTCTCGAGTTTTCAAAGTCGTCAGGGAGGGAGGGAGGGGAGGGGGGAGGTTAGACGGACAGGGTACGCGAGCTCCCGGCGTAATTAAGGGAATTAAAGAAAAAGTTTTGCGCGTCGCGCGAGAGGTGGCGCATTACGCGTAGCCGAGGCGACAAATGGCATTCATACGTCGTCGTGGTCGTGGTCGTGGTCGCCTGGGTGGATAAAAAGCTGCAGGAGTTAACGATGTACCGGAGGACTTCATTACCGTGGAATTCCCTCCTTCCCTCTGGCGCTTCCCTCTCGCCGAGGGGCCCCCGCCACCCAGCCGAACGCCGTTTCGGATCTTTCACCGTTATTTATCGCGCCGCTTCGAAACCGTTTTGCAAATGACCGTTAATCGATGAACGGTATTATCCCCTCGTCGTCCTTTCGAAATGCGAAAGGATTTTCTCGAGAAACGCGGTTCCCTCTCGAGGAAAAAAAAAAAAAGAAAGGAAAGAAAAAAAAAAAGAAAAAGAATCCTGCTGCCGTTTCGGATTCCTTCTCGCCCCTTCCCTCTTCTCCGGAGGCGGAGGCGAATTCCGGAGGCCGAATGTTTCCCCCGTCTAGACGATTGTGTCGCGCGCGTAAATAAGAATACAGAAAATTCGTGGAAAAAGGAGGAGGAAGAAGAAGAAGAGATGGGTGCGGATTCTATTTCGGTTGCAGGATCCAGGGAGATTCAGGAGAGACATTCGGGGGACGCATTCTTGGACGCGTTCGGGGGTAAAGGAGGGGGGGGGGGAGGCCGGAGTGACAATTCCGATAACAAATACGCGGGATTTACGAATTATGGGGCGCGGCTGGGCCGGCGGCCGGCCCATGAAAAAAGCGGCGCGCTCAGAGACGAGGATTTCGCGCATAAATTCGCTCGCTCGAATACTTTTGTATCGAGGGCGCGTCGCGACGGATCGAAGCCCTCGGCGCGGTGTGTCGAGGCGCGCACACACCGTGCGCGCACGGGCGGAGGAAAGGGAAGCGAAACGAAAAGGGAAGCGGGAGTCGCGGAACGTGTAAATTCCTGTGTGGTCGTTTCCTACCTTGGCCGTGCCACCTCCTCCTCCTCCTCCGACCACCGTCTTCCTCCCTGTCCCTCTCTCTCTCTCTCTCTCTCTCTCTCTCTCTCTCTCTCTCTCTCTCTCTCTCTCTCTCTCTCTCTCTCTCCCTTTCGCTCTCCCGGCCGCCACTCTCCACCGGGCGCACAGCCCGATTTAAATATCAAAGGCGGCTTAAATCTGACCTATACCACGCTGAATCATGTTACCTCTATAGGCTTATAAGGGATTTACCAGTGCGCTATTTCGAGGGAACTCCTCTCTTAGCACCGGTGTTGACCGAGGCGCTAACATCCTTCGGGACAAAGGCGGCCACCGCGATCCTAACGATCGCGTCCAGGGGAGGGGAGGGGAGAGGGGACGGGTGGAAAATATGCATCCGTCCTTGGGTACGCGTCCCTCCTCCCGGTGGGAAAGTTGCCGATCCTCCGCCGCTACTCCAACCGCGGACGATTCTGTCTCCGTTTCAGCGAAGAGGGAGGGAGAGAGAGAGAGAGAGAGAGAGAGAGAAAGAGAGAGAAAAAGAAATCTTGCTCCCTGCTAAGAGGGAGCCCCCTCTATCTGTAATCATCGTTACGCTTCATTTACACGCGCCTCCCCGCGTGGAACGCGATCCAACCGATCGCCCTTCGATCGTATGCCCCTTTGTCGTTCCATCCACGCCATCGAAATTGCCTTCTTCGAAACGATCGACGTGACCACGATTAATCGAAGCCGAAACGAAACAGGGGGCTACACGCAAGGACTTCTCGCTTCTCGTTTCTCGTGGCCGTCGAAAATGGAAAATCTCCCCGTCCGATTTAGAATCCGATGATAAGAGGACGAGACGAAGAAACGATCTCGACCGGTTGAGAAATATCGATTTCTCTTCCTCGTCTCCCGAGGAAGAGAGATCCTCGCTCTTTTGCTTTCTCCCCTCCCTTTCCGTTTTCCGGACGAGCGCGACTCCTCCGAGCACCTGTTCGATCGCCCCTTACCCGCGTACAGGTCCGTGCGCGTCGTCGTGTTCCGTCGGACCGGAGAAATCGTGTTTCCTCGAGGCGCAAACAAATTTGCTTTGCCACCGTGCTTCTCTCCAACTTCCATCGACGCTGTAGATCTCCCCACTAGTAGAATTCGATTAAGGTCGTCGGACAACGACGCTTTGACGTCGGCCGATTAAAGGCGGCCGCCGATTCGAGGAAGAGAAAGTGTCTTCGTGTACGATACGAAGAAGAAAAAGGAAAAGAAAGAAAAGAAAAAGGATTCGTTTTAAACGATCGACGAGAGAGGAGGGCGAAAACGAGGATAAGAAAGATGGTGTTGCGAGTGTCGTCGTCGGGGCCCTATATATCCAGGCTATATTTTCTCCCCGTACTGTACCTTATTTGCCGATAATCACGAACGGAGATCGGTCCCGGGTAGACAGGGTGATGGCTATTTTAGTGGGTGGAAAATTATACGGCGGCTTCCACAGGCTCTAAAATGGGCAGCTCTTCGGTTACGAACCATAATAATCATTTCGTCGGATGAGGAAGGAGCGCTGCGCCAACGGTGGAAGAAGGGGAACGCAGAAGGGAAAGAGCAAAAGGTAGGGGGGGAGGGGGAGGGGGAGCCTTCCCCGGGATACAGGCTTGCGCGTATATACGAGAGTCGGTTCCAAGCGTGCCGATGTGGTAGTCAACATATTTACCGGCTCGTTAACGTCTCGTAGAGGACGACGTTCCCCCTTCGGGATATCTCGACGTCTCATTCTTCCTTCCTCCCCAGGCCCCTAATACGCACCCCCAATTTAGTACTAACGTGACTAGAAGTAAGTCGTTTAGCGGGCCGCTGTCGGTGGGGCAGCGTCGTTCGGGTAATTAATTTTGCTCTCTTTTTCGTGGCGCGCATAGAAAGTGGCGGCGGCTGCTGCAACTTCGGTCGGCCAAGCCCCTTTCTCTCTCCCTCTCTTCCTCTCTCTCCCCGACGAAGCGAGCTCGTGATCGCCGCGCGACGTAGCAAAAATTCCTTCCCTAATTGAGATCTCGCGGTGGCCAAGCGCCGGAGCTGATTACGACATTCCAGAGAGACTGTTGCCGCGCGTGAACCGCGCTGATTGCCGCGCCGCAAAAGAAAGCGGGGACGATCGAACCGTGGCTAGAAAAAGGGCTCGAGGACGAGAGAGAAAGAGAGGGGCGACTAAATAAATTCGTTCCGCGCGCCTCTTTCCACCACGTCGGCCGTCATAAGTGCGCATAAATAATAGGCGCGAATGGAAAACGAAGAGAGAGAGAGAGAGAGGATGGAAGGAGCATCGGGTAACGCGAGTCGTTGACGCGGAGCGATCGAAAAATTTACGAGCGTGATTGTTGGAAGATGGGGAGCGTTGTCAGACGGCGGTGTCGCGATTACGCTTACTCCCACGGGAGAACAACCGTGAGAACTACTACTTCTTCTTCTTTCTCTTCCTCTTCCTCTTCTTCTTCTTCTTCTTTATCGCCACCGTATCGTTTCGCTCCACCATCGAATACCTCGGTGAATTTTCTTCGATAAAATTCTGTTTTATTCGAGAAGAGATTCCCTTTTCTGGGAATACAAATGGAGATATATATATATATAGTTCGATGTTGGGGACAGAATTTACGAAGGAATTAGCGTAAGAGGCCGAGAGATCGTCGGATCGGTCTGTCCCCTTAACGAGCCAACACTTTTCCAACTTGCTACGGTTAACCCAGAAGACCCTCCGCGGGTCCCGGGCCCACGCTGATTTTTTCTCTTTTGCTCGTTTTTGATTGGCAGCGGGGAGAGGGAAGGGAGAGACCTATATAAAGGGCCGCCGAAAAATAAGACCGAGCAACCCCTTCCCAGCCTCCTCTCCTCTTATCCTCTCCTCTGTAGCCCCCTTCCTGTTCCCCTCTCCTTCGCTTTCTCTCTCTCCCTCTCCCTCTCTCTCTCTCTCTTCCCCTTCATCCACCGGCCCATCTCCTCTCTCAGTTTTCTCCCTTTCTCTTTTATTTTCTCCCTACCTCCTCCGCCTCGATTTCGGTAGGTAGGTAGAGAGGGAGCCGCGAGAGGGAGCAGGAGAGTGGCGGAGAGAGGGAGAGGGGGGACGAGGGGGCCCCCGAAACCGGGCAGTGTGTAATTTTGCGCCGGCTTAGGAAAACACGGCGGCCACCCGCGCGTTTCGCGAGCGGCGGAGATTTAAAAATAAAAGGCCTCCTCCGTGGGTGGGGTCCAGGGAGAGTCGGGGGGGTCGAGAGAGGAGGAGGAGGGGGGCCAGGCCGATCGCAGCGGCCACCTTGTTCTCCGTTCGGGCGTCTCTTTGTCTCTCAGAGGCGAGAAGAGAGCCACTTTGTATTCCCGAGAGCTTACGCGTGCTACGCTCGCCGGAAACTTCCATCGATCCCGTGCCCCGCTTCCGACTATCTTTTTTCCCCCTTTTTTTTTTTTTTTTTTTTTTTTTCCCCACGTTTCCGAATACGCACGTATCACGGCGCACCGGTATTCACCGATTGTTCGCCAGGCGTATTTTTTTTTTTTTTTCTTCCGTAAATAAATTTTCAGGGCAGATCGAGCCGAGCGATTTTGTCGAGTCGAAAATAGTTTCGACTCGACGAACACGAATGGACAGTTCGAGTCAGCTGATTGCGTGTTTCCTCGAAAGATTCCTCTTCGTACTTCGCAAATATATATATATATGTAATACGTATTTCGATAAAGATCTGCGCCGCGAGAGGAGAGACATTTCTCGCTTCTCGAACCACTTTCTTTCGTCTCGTCGAGGCGAGAGAAGCTCGAATCTATTCGTAGATTCTTGCACGACGCCTTTCTTATCCTCCTTATTATTCCTTCGCGTATGAAAAAGTTGCGTCTCGCGATCTTGCCGAAGATCCATTCGTGGCTACCGTCCAAAAACGCGAAGTCTTTATTATGCTTCGGGTTCCAGGCGTGGAAAACGGCCCGCTCGTCCCGATCAACGCCTCTTAAACGCCGAAAACACGAGTCCCACGCTTTTCTCCTCGTCACTCTGACTCGCAACTTTTCGACTCTCACGAAGGAGGCAGGGTTCCGTTGGGAACCGAAGTAACCTAATTTACAGAAGAATTTTCGTATCTTTCGTATCTCTCTCTCTCTCTCTCTCTCTCTCTCTCTCTCTGTTTACACGCGGAGCAGCGTGTATCATCTCGTCATCGATTCGTCTCGTCACCGAGGTCGATAATAATTTGAACGGCTTAATTTCGAAAGCGGAGTCGGGCGGCGCGACGAGGACGAAAGGTAGACGAAATTTCGTCGCGCGAATCCCAGGCCTCCGTGGATGTGTTTACTCTGCGCCGTCACTTCGTGCTCGTCCTTTATTATTTTTTTTTTTTCTCCCCTTTTCTTTTTCTCTCTTTTTCTTTTTTTTTTCCTCGCGTTCTCTTGGCCCAGGTAACCAGATACATCGGCGGCGGCACGCCGTTGCCTGCCCAAAAGGGACCCCCACGGCGCCGATGGCGCGGTGGGTCCGCATATACGTGCTCTCTCTCCTCCGCCCGATAGAGACCTCGTTCTTTTCGCTCGCCTTATTTCCTCCACGGCCGCCGATCGATATTCTCTCGCCTGTCCTCTCTCTCTCTCTCTCTCTCTCTTTCTCTTTTCGCGTTGACCGCCCTGGCTCTCGGCCTTACGCGTGCATTTAGAGCACCGATTGCACGCAACGCGTGCACCGTTTCAACGCCCTCTCCGCGCTTCCGAATCCGTGGCCCCAGTGTCTCGTGTTCTCCAACAGCTTGCGAAACGAGATTGCGATCGTCTTTGGAACGCGAACGAAACGAGCGGGAAATACTACGTCCACCGCCTCTCTCTCTCTCTCTCTCTCTCTCTCTCTCTCTCTGTCTCTCTCTCTCTCTCTTCTTCTCTCCGCTTCCAACTTCGTAATTTCTCGCCCGAGGCGTCCGAGTTATTAACACTGGGCTTAAATGTTGCTTCGCGCCGGGGAAACATTAACAATGATGGTACGCCGCGAAGCGAATAATACGAACGGTCGAACAAAGTGCCGGCTGTAATGACGAGCCTTCCCCTCCTCCTCCTCCCCTCCCCTCCTCTTCTTCTTCTTCTTCTTCTTCTTCTGATAAAGTACCATTCGGTTGCACCGTAGCCGAGCTAATTTTCTCCTAATTGAAATTTCACGTTGGAAACTGGAATTCGAAGATGTTGAAACGATCTTACGAACGAAGGTTAACGAAGGCAGAGAGATCAACTATTGCGGTTCCTGAAGAACGCTTTGGAGAACGCTCGCATCACGATAACGCGCTTCAGAGCGTTTCGTAAACGACGATTGTTGATTAACTGTTCGCGTCGCGAGATCAAGATCACCAGGGCGTCCACGATGATTCGACCGATTCGAAAATCTACCGACATCTGTCGTACAAACCGAGTAATATGGCTTTGAACATTAGCGGAATATCGGATTGTATCGCACCAGGTGGGAGGGGAGGGGATTAAGGGAGCCCGTAATTCACGATCTTCCGGATGATTTCTACGGGTCATAAACGAGTGCAGCCACGCTATGAATATTCCATTGTGTACCATGCGCCAGCAGTTTGTCGGTAAAGCCTCGTTTGCGCGCGTAATTCCATCGCGACCCTTAGCAGCCTCGCCTTCCCCCACTCCTTCCCCTCCAGTCCTTTCCGTCCCAGCGTCGCTTAGTTTCTTTGCGCGATATTTGCATGAATCTACATAAGCACGATCGACCGCGATTTTACACGTGGACTGGCGTTCGCGTTTTCAAACGGCTCGCCCTCTCCTCTCCTTCCCTTTATCCACCTGGTGGATAGATAAGGGGGACGAAGTCGTGTCTCCGCGACATGACGCTCGAAACGGTTCGGTCGAGAAAGAACGTGATTGCTGAAGGAGAAGAAGAAGAAGGAGGAGGAGGAGGAGGAGGAGGTGAATCAAAAGAAGGAAAACGTCGGATGTACGCGTGGGAAGGGGAAGGAGACCATAAACCAGTTTGTAGTATATATATATATATATATATATATAAGAGGCAAATTCGTAAAAGGGTAATCTTACGGTGGCCCGGGGGCCGTTTCTCGGGGCCGGGGTCACGTTGTGATAACATCTTTATCCTTTCTCGTATAAATTTTACGGGGGAACGCCGCTTTAACCGAAATACAGCCGTAACCGACCGCACGAATTATAAGGATCGTTTCGCGGATTAAAGGGAGCCTGGCCGCGGCCGGCGATAAAATTGTGTTATTCCTTTCTCTCTTTCCGCCGTGACAGAAGAGGGGGTGTGGTGTGGTCCAACGGGGATATCAAAGGGAACGAATCCGGGGCGCCACTCTCTCTCTCTCTCTCTCTCTCTCTCCTTTCCTCCCTAATAATCGAGAAACAAACGACTTTTCAACCGGCCTTTTATAAGAGAAAACGACGTCTCAACGCAATCGTCGAATTGAAAATTTCTCCATTAATCCTTTTTCAGAGTCGCTTTATTTCTTTCTTTGATAAAGAAAAAAGAAAGAAAGGAAGAAAGAGAAAACGATTCGATTTAATCGTTTATTTATCATTTCGATCACTCTCTCTAAAAAATCGAGTAATGAGAAGATGAGAAAATCGATTAATTTTAATCGGATCGAGTAGAAAGGGAAAAACTAGAAGATCAAACGTGCCCTACAATTTTCACGCCTTTGTACGTATTTGCATAAACGGGATATTTGATAGCTTATGCGGACCAGTGCCCGAGATATTAAATCTATGCGGTTCCAAAACTATCGGCAACCGCACCGGTGTTTCCCTTTAACTTTCGACATATTCCGGACACGCGCGGAATTTCAAGTTTGAGTCCGGGCCCGTGCAACCTCTAACGAAAGGGTTGCACCAAGATATTCCAATAATGCGAGCGTGGTTTCGCGTTGAGGACGCGTCGTCTGGTCGCTTTTCTTTTCCCTCTCCCTTCTCAACCGAAGACGTTCCCTCCAAGAGAGAAAGAAGAAGAATTCACCCTTCTTCTTCTTTCTTCGAGGAAGAGGAGGAGGAGCTTCTTCTCAGAGCTTTCCCGCGCGACCGAACAGTGGCTATGTCAACGGAAAACCCGATTACACCATCCAACTCCCTTTTGTTGTCCTTCTTTTACCGCGGCAAACAAAACTATCCTAACCCTCTGACTTGTATCTCCAACCGCGTTGCGATATCCCGCAAGGGGCAAACACTCACCCAAAACCCTTCCCCCAAACCCAACAGTGTTCCTCTCCGTCCTCTTATTCGAATCTTTCTCGTCTCGTCTCGTCTCGGATTTAACTCCGCGATAGCGGCGTTCCAATCTTGCGCGAAACTCTCCTTCCTTCCTTCCTTCCTTTCTTTCTACTTTCCTCGCCGAGGAGTATTTCTGAATATTCCAGTTGGCGTGGAGCCACGCGCGAGCAAAGAACAACAGCCTCGGTCTCGCCTTCCAAACGTTTCGCCAACTGGCGAATGAAAACAACGTGTGCGAAACAACTCGGCCGACTCGGCCTCGTTTCTTGCCACGTTACGCGTTCTACCATTAACCGCGCATTCCCTGTGCAATCGTGGCCGAGAAAGAATTCCGCGAGTCGGATTGCGGCCAGCCGGAGACAAAGGTTTGACCTCGCTCGTACGCTTCAAGGGTCAACATCGTCGCCCCTTCGTCGTCGTTCCCCTTTAATCTAAACCCCTTCGACCACGTACGTGTACGGTTTCAAACGCGTGGAAACAGAGAGAGAGAGAGAGAGAGAGGCACGTTCGACGAGCTCCAAAGCTCGAGAAGATTTATCCCTTCCTTCCTTCCTTCCTTCCTTTCCTCCCTCCCTTCGTCCGACTCCCTCGAATCGACGCGATTCCCGAAGGAAGATTTTTCCGTGACTTATCGAATTCATAGCCGATGTCCTCGACGATATCGATTCGATCCCCCCTCCCTCGCTGGCAGAGATTAACCGTGGCTCGTAACGCCTCGACGTATCCTCCTCCTCCTCCTCCTCCTCCTCCTCCTGCTCGCGTTTAAAAATTCAAGAGGACGTGGCACGTCGTATTTCCGCGTTGGACGCCGCCGTCCGGGGCGAAAAAGAACCACCACCACCACTACTACTACCCTTCTTCTTCCTTTCCGTTCTTCCTCGTGAGCTGGAAGGAGAGAAGGACGGAGGAGAGAAGTTGCGCGATATAAAAATGAAATCGAAAGAGATTTGCTTTCTTCCAGAGCGGAGGGATGGTGGTGGTGGTGGATTTCGCGCTGCAGCGGCGGACCTCGTTTCCGTTCTTGTCGTAAATCATTCATTTCCGTCGTTCACATCGTTTTCCATGACAAGCTGAATCCACCGGGGAGCCGGGTGGAAAAATTACGTTAGAGACCTATTCTGGGATTCAAGATTCTTCGAGGCAGCTCGAATACTCGCGTAGATATTATCGAAGGAGGAGGAGGAGGAGGAGGAGGGAACGTTGGTTCGAGCAACGTCGTCGCTCGGAGAAATCGGGTTCCCTTTTCACCGTCTCCTGTGCCTCGTTTGTCCTATTACCGCAACACTCGCCCGCTTCACGCTTTCACACGCTTTTCTCATTTTCGGCTCATCCGGCGATTTTGCCGGTGATAATTTAATCGAGAAGGGACGATACAATAAACGACTTCCACGATTTTTCCACGGTCTTTCCGTCGGTAGACACATCGTAGACATCGTTTCCTTATATCCTTATGTGGGAAAATCGAAAGGATACGGACAATGTAACAATAAAAGGAATAACTCTCGCCCAGATTTTCAAACGGTGTTGTCAATATTGGATACGGAGCCGGATCATAGATACGAACTGCGCTCTTCAATAATTCATGTCATTCGACTGTGAAGCTTAGCACGGTTCAACGATATTCAACCTGCCGCGGATTTATTCTCTCTTCCCCCCTCCCTTCCTTTCTCTTGTTCGCCAAGGATGGACCCGCTCTCAAGGAGAGGAGAAAGAAATATTCGTCCAATGTATTTCCATATTCAAAAATCTATGTATTTAGGAGTCAATAAGTGTCGACCAATTTTTTTTCTTTTTTCTATTCCAATCACGACGTCGTGTAATTAATCGTGAAATCTAATTAGGATGATGATTTAATTCAAATTCCGTGTGAAGCCTCCTATTCGACGCGTGTTCGTTAACGCGTTCCTGTTCGAAATTCTATCCCGTGATTTGCGAAGCCAGAAAGCCTTTCTTTCGGATCCTTTCGATCCAAAATCCAAAATCCAAAATCCAAAATAATTTATGATGCAATGAAACTTTTTTTTGATCAAAGTATGTATCGTACATAAATAAATGAAATTGTATACGGATTCGAACGAAGACGAAAATCGTAGGAAGAGACACGTAAACGAGAAACATTGGAGAGAAGTATTGTTCGAACGAAGCCAAGGATTCCGCTTTTCCCTACGTTTTCGCGATGCGATGCGACGATCGTAATTACCTTCGTGATAATTTTTGCGCAAATTCGACTAATAGAGAGATTACAGAGAGATCGGAGGAGGAAAGCTGTTCGCCGAGTTTCTTGCTAGCGCGCGTTTGTAACGGTGCGCCCTCAAACTTACTTCCAAAGTCTTGTTTTCGTTGCGCTAGTCGAATACGCGACTATGGCGAGAATTTAGTTGGCCTCTCTCTACGCTACACACCGCCTCTCCGACTTGTCAAGAGAACTTGCACGAACCGAAGAAAACGCGTAATTAATAGTTGGGGGCGGCGTGCCAGTGGCAATTAACTTGGCGCGAAGAAATGGAGCAACAATGGTTTTTGAAGCGGATCCAAGCTTCTTTCGTATAGCTGAAAAATAACATTTTTTTGGAAACAAAATTCGATATCGATTCGACGGTATTAGAAATATAGCGCATTTCTTATAATTCACCATCTTCTTCTCATTTAAAATCTTCCCCTCGATGTCTTTCTATCGTTCCCTTAAAAAACACTTTTCCCTTAATTAATCGTTTTCGATCCAATTTTTATCTCTGTACAGAAACTTCTTCGTTCCCTTTTTTTTCCTCTTTCCTCCCTTCCTCTCCGAAATTTAATCTCATTTATCCCAACTCGGACAGCAATACAAATCGTTTACGATTAATCGGGAGACGACTCGATGGAGCAAAAACTCCCCTAAGCAGTTCCTTTCTTTCAGAGGGGTTCGAAGTTGCACGCGTCTCGCGTGGCTGGATCGTGCGTGGGATCGATGGCGGACATCGATCGCGGAACGGCGAGGCGAGGGGGCGAAGCGGCGGCCGCTATTTCCCGCCTAAAGTATTTACACAACGTCACTCAATTAACGCACAGTCAATAGGGACACACGTCGTGTCCACGTCGTCGAAACAACGGTCCATTAATTCGCGCCCGTGGCTGGTGTTTAGTCGGTGACGAGGTAAATATCATTTCCCGGCCGGTAAAAGTACGCCTCTCCGCGCAATTCCGACGCGCATCGCTGCCTTCGATCGCGACATCCCCCGATTACGCGCCGTGATACACGCAATCAACCCCCCTTCCTCCTCCTCCTCCTCCTCCCTTCCCCTCGAATCGTAGCTATTTTTTCCCGAACACCTTTGGAAACCTCGAGTCTCTCTCTTTCGAGAAGAAGAAAATCAGATGAAATATTTTAAATTTCGATCGATACGTTCGGCCTAGGATTCGATCCGGACCGCGGCAATCGCCATTTTCCAAATTGTAAACGAACCCGTTTAAACGGGCGCTCGTGGACACGTGTTTACGAGGAGGTTGGGAACCCATTCGCGGTTCAACGTCGATACCGATCCAATAAAAGTCCGGCTGGGATTTCTCGTAAACGTAAATCGGCTCGTTGTTCGAAGCGAGCGATCGAAACGCTTTCGATCGTTCGACCGAGAGTTCGATTTTAAAGAGAGAGAGAGAGAGAGAGAGGGGATCAAAGAAGCAGAGGAGGAATCGTCGCGTCGAATTTTCTTTCGAGCAGGAAGGTCGAAACGGAGGCGTATAATTATGCGATCGTAATAAATTT
The DNA here is from genome assembly GCF_014066325.1 of Apis laboriosa. Classification (NCBI taxonomy): domain Eukaryota; kingdom Metazoa; phylum Arthropoda; class Insecta; order Hymenoptera; family Apidae; genus Apis; species Apis laboriosa. The sequence continues at coordinate 1,970,437 of NW_025222233.1, forward strand.
CGGCGCGAAAGGGGGAACCGTGTTACGTAGAAATTTCGTGTCTTTCATGGCCGGCCCGTGAAATCGCGATAAGCGATGCGAGAGCCGATCGAGAGCCGGAGCCGTGAGAATTAACGAGGTCCGAATACTTGGGCCGAACGGTATTCGCGATACCAGGGGGAATTCCGTGGGGAAGATCCGCCAATTAGATTTGTATCGATGCAGGTCAAGAATATATCGAAAAACACCGGCCCTCGGAAGATATTTCGGGCTGGGACAGGTAGTGGAAACGCCCCTCCTCTCTGTATTCCCACTCCTCGGTTGGCCGAATATTATCGAACGAGAAAATAAATTTCGCAACCGATTATCCACCGATAACGTTCACCATCTTGCCAATTACTCGATCGATTGATACGCGCTTCTCCCCTTCCTTCTTTTTCTTTTCCTTCTTCTCGCGCGAATCGAGAGGAGTCCAAAGTCGAAAGGGATCGACTCGAGGATCGACTAGCTATCTCGTAGCTAATTAAATCGTGGTATCGAGGGGGAAGGGTGACCAGTCTTGACGGCAGTTTAGTTCGCCGATAGCTACCAGCTCCATGGTGAGGGACCACACGCGAGCATACCTTTCCCTCCACCTTCCCACCTCCTCTCCCCCTTTTTTCGCCTCGGTGTGCTTTACTCCGTGTTCCCCCGGATGCCCGAGGCATTTCGCAACCAATAATCCAACTCTCGGTCGAGATAAGTCATTCGAGGTTGTAGCCTCGATTGGACGGAGCCAGGTATCTTATCGGGAGCGAAAGTGGCAACAATAAAGGTGGGATATGTCGTTCGTGGTCTCGAGAGTGGTTCTAGGTTCTGGACACGGCCTCGGCATTTGCATTAATTCGCGCCGAATCGTGGAATCGTCTTCTCTCCTCCTCCTCCTCCTCCGACCGATCTTCTTAATTAACATTAAAACGTGCCAGAAATTTCTCGCCCCCGGAAATTCCAAGTAATTATGCTATTTCCAGACCAGACTACGACCAGATTTCTCTTCGGCTCTTTCGAATCTGGTGAAATTCCAAATTCAGAAATCGTACGTGGGAAGAAGAGATATCCGAGTTTGACGGAGGAGGTGCGCCTCCCCAGAATCCGGGAGCTTATTATAACGTTTATTAAAGAAAAAGAAAAAAAAGAAAGCGCGTCAAGAGATATCAGGCGCGTGGCTAATACGTGGCCGCGCGTTTCAAGGAGGCCACCCTCGACTCGACGCCACCTTCCTGCCTCGGATTCTTAGCCGCCTCTGGTCCATTCTGGCCGGAGGCTCCTCTTAATCAGCGATCGCAGCCTGAGAAAAATAAATCGTCGCATTATTCAAGGGTCCCGGGTAATATGGATCGCGAGATGATGAAAAAGAAAAAGAAAAAAGGGGAAAAAAGAAGAGGAGGAGGATAGGAGGGAGGAGGAAGGAAAGGAGGGCGAGGCGCGGAGGAGCCGGCGCTAAGCATTTGCCTCGTAGCCGACGAGATAACTTTCTGTAATTCAACCGTACGGCGACGAATACTAATTCCCGCCATTAATCTCGTTGGGTCGCCTCGGATACCAGGACCTTCTCGATCCTGCCTTCCCCTCTCTTCGTCCTTCCTCTTCGAAGCCGCCCCCTTTAAACGACCGCGTTGTCGCGTGATTCTTTCGACGTCGTGCGCCGGCCGAGAAGAAAATTCACGGGTGAGAGCGGGAGAGAGAATGTAGAGAGAGAATTTTCGACTTTGGAAAATAATTGGAGTGAAAATTCGGTTGAAATATCGTTCGTCGCGCCATCGAACCGCCAACGGTTTGTCCAACGCTCGGGGCAAACGTTGATCCACAACCCTCATCGTGGAGGTGAAGTTTTTTTTTTTTTTTTTTTTTTTTCCCCTCTTCCTCCTCCTCCCCCATATAATATAGATCCGTGGCCGCGTGATTTATCGAGAAACGTTTAATCCGGCCGGCCGACCGGACAATTAGACATTGGAAAACGATAGATTAACGCGTGGTTGTGAAACGAATTTCACCCCTTATCGTTGCGTAAACGACGATTTTTACCCGAATTCTCCCCTCCTCGTTTTTCTCCTCCCTCCTCCAAGCTCGCTCGGCCTGGCGAATCCTGGCGGAATTATCGGCGAGCGGATATGACATGTTATAACGGAATCAACGAGCGGCGAGGCATGATGAAATCCACCCACACTCGGCGAGCCTCGATACACGTACCGACGTTTTTCATTTCATCGAGTTCATTTAACCGCTTGTTAATACCGACCCGGAGCCCTTTGCCCCGTCATCCCCCATATTGACGTAACGCTAGTTGTTGAAGTTGAAAAGAAGAAAAAAAAAAAAAAAAAAAAAAAAGAAAGAAAAAAGGAAAAAAGAAATTAATGAAAAAAAATGGGGTGAATCAATAACGCGAACCCCATTAAAAAACTGTCAGAATCTCTTTCCTTCTTTCATCCTCGTCGGATCCTCGCGGAGTTTCAAACAAATTGGACCGGCCGCCGATCTTCTCCTCGAGAGTTCGATGTCTCGATCGAGCGCGAGCCACACGATGGAACTCGTCCTTGTCCTTCGAACAACCATCCCCCCCCCCTCTCGTCATTAAATACCGCTCAGCTCCTCGACTATATACGTATATATATATACGAACGCGGCTCATTAATAAAACACTGATGATCCTGGAACGAGCTTACATACAAATTACAACGTTAACCCGAATAATTCGTCGGCGAACGTTTCGTTTCGTATACGACACCGACGAAGACGAGCTATTATGATTCTTACCCCCCTCCTCCCCCCCAAAATACGCGAGATCAGAAATACACCGTGGTTTCAGAGAGTATTTTCGCCCCACCCAAGCCATTATACGCTCCGCATATAATCCCATCGTTCGGTTTATAGCCCATAGTCTCGGATTCGCTATAAATCGTCGGCCGCGAAATATGAGAACGAACGACGACATTGAGGCGTCGGACGACAATCCGCGCCGCGTTCAATTGGCACGATTCCATCGCACCTGTCGCTCGCGCGCGTACATAAATTCTTTTTTTTTCTCTCTCTTTCTCTCTCTCGGCCCGATGGCCCGCAGCCTGGCCGGCCCACTTGATTCGCGATTAAGCGAGGATCAAACGCTGGTATCCGCGTTGACGAAAATTTATCAAAAATTTCGCCCTTTTGATCTTGCGGTGTAATCGATTCGAAAGGAATAATGGGATTCATAGATTCGTGAATTTCACCACGATTCATCACGATTGGAAATCGAAATCGTTGATCGCGTGGTTAATTAGGTTCGAATCTTTGTTTCGAAATTGTGAATATTTTAGAGGATATTGGTGAGTTAATCGTTGAAAAAAAGATGAAGGTTAAACGTATTTCCGCCTTCAAAAATGATTTTCGTTATTTTTTCGCATCGAGGGATCAAAGAGACTCGAATTATTCTTATGCGAATTGATCTGCTTTGATCTAACGGTCCAAACTTCTTTCCAAGTGGTTGAATCTATTATATTATATCGTGGAGATGAGACTATGTTTCGTCTCATCTGCGATCGATGGAATTTTAATACCGGATCGTTAAAAACTCTTGTTACTCTTTTCTCTCGCTTTCGTTCTATTTTCCGATCCTTATCAATTTTTTTAATCACGCGCAACAAGTTCTCTCCGATATTCAAAAAGATATTCTCTCCAAAGGATTTCAAAAATAAATAAAATACGATTTCGATATTATTAGATCACATCGTCGTCTTCGCCCGTCAAAATAAACCAATTATCGAGTCTTTTATTAATAAATCACCTGTTCCCTCCCCTTTCCCCAATAAGAGACAATCGTCGACAGTAATAACGTTTCTTTTTTCTTTTTCTTTTTTTTTCTTTTTTTTTTTTTTTCTTTCGGAACAACGAAAGATCCTTTCCTGCCTCGTCGACGGCGGATGAAAGGAATTACGTAGAAGGAGGATAAAAATGTGGCGCGGTCCTGGAGCAGTTCGGCAGCTCCATATATTAAATCATCATAAATTTGCATCCGGGATTGGCGTAACGACGAGCAGCAGGAGATGCAACCATTTCGAGCGGGGCCTCGTCATAGAAGGCCACGCTCGTTCCTGCGGCTTGTCCTTTCCACCCTATCCCGCCGAGCCTCGCCTTTTTGTTCCGATTTCCGCATGGTTTCGCGAATTTCGCGTTTATCGCACAGACAATGGAACACGAATCCGTTGTTCCTACTATTACTATTTTACATAACTCTCTTCGTAGAAAAGAGAGTTCTCTCGTTAATCGAAGAAAAATAAAGGCGTTTATTATCTTATTTTCGTTGCAATAAATTAAGCTTTTTTCCCCTTTTTTTTTTAATTTTTCAACGTACACCCGATTATTCGAAAGTATCCTCGTAAACGAGATTGAAAAACGAAATTCTCGATTCGACGAGAAAATTTCAACATCGCCCGATCGAAACTGGATAATTTGAAAAGACGAGAACTCGAGCTGCGAAAAACGGTTCCCCGGAAAGAACAAACAAGTTGTACATGCACGAAGCACGCATCCTTCGTAACCCTTCATCGATAACATACGTGTAAATTAGTTGAATAAATCGCGCGGTTCCGGTTAACTACGGTTAATAGTCTATCACTCGCAACAATACCGAACTTGTTCTCTTTATAATTAATTCAGATGTACAGCGAGTCAAAATCAAACACGGCGCAGCTGCACAAATATTTGCGCTCCCCCCCCTCCCACTCGTATAATTCCTCCGTCGAAAATTACAAAAACGCGAAACGTGAAACGATCACGGACATGATTTTATGACCGATCGAAAATTCGTTTATCGGAAATAATTCCGATTGCTATTTCCGTTCCTGGAAAGCGGAATCCGTGGCGGAAACGCCATCCTTTAATTAACGCATCGTTACACCTATGGAAAACCCCCTTCTCCTTCTCCTTCTTCTTCTTCTTCTTCTTCTTCTTCTTCTTTTTCTTCTTCTTCTTCTTCTTCTTCTTCCTCCTCCTGCCGGTTCTTACGATTTCTCTTTTTCCACCGTCGTTCTTTGCCTCGTCGATCGAGCATCTTCGAAGAAGCATCCCCGACCAAGATTTTAACATGAACCTTTGGCGCGGACGAATTCTAGACCGCGTAAGCGGACGTATTAGGAAATGAATTTGGCGGTGAAACGTTTTTTGCCGTTACTCGAGGCGGCTCCTCCTTCCATTCCTTCCTCGATTCCCGCTAAACTCGGGAAACGGTCGAGGCGCGCACCGCGGTCGAGGAATTCTCTCCGAGACGAAAACATTTTCGACTCGTCCAGGATCGTCTAATTGCACGCCGCCAATTGCATTAGGATCCGATTCCGGGCCTCCCCTCCTCCAATCGAGATGTTTCGCGATACTCGTCCCTGAGCGTTTTATTCGCCGTTACCGCCAAACAATCTTGTTATCTCCCCACTCCACCTTCCTCACGAAAGGTGGGAAGGATCAAACGGAATTTAATAATCGAGCGAGGGAAGAAAAAGCAGCAATCGACTTACCCTTTAACTTATCCTATCCGTTTCAGGAACGGTATATAAATTTTCAACGACTCGCGACCATCACCCCTGGATCCTCGAAACACCGAACGAACGGGAGAAAGCAAGGACAATTATTAAAGTGATAACTAGTTTTAATAAAGAGGGTAGGATTATATCCCTCCTCCCTTCCACCGTATATTAAAACGCGCCGCGGTTCCGCGTGAAAATCCTCCTTTACAAGAGTAAGTACTGCTGCTGCTCCATGCTTCCTCCAGAGAGAAAGAGAGAGAGAGAGAGAGAGAAAGAAATTCAGAGAGTAAAAGACTCATCGCGAACGACCAAACTTTTCGACCGCGTTGCGCCGGCTAATTAACATAATTAGAATCGCTCTTAACCGTGTGTCGTGGTCCAAGGATGGAGGTGCGTTCCTCGGAGGGGGAGGGAAAAGAGAAGTGATCGTGGTTGAAAATCGTGGACTTTTCTCCACGACAGATTTTTCAAACGAACGAAGAAGGGAAGAGGAAACGAATAATGGAACCGGGTAAATTTGCAACGCGTTGTTGTGGAGATCTTGGATCCCTCCCTCCTTTCATATTCTTGGATATATAAACGGGCGTTTATCGGTGGTGGAGGGCGACTCGAAGCGAGGGATGCCGCTCGGCTAATTTTACGCTCGGTGATTCGGAATGGACGGGTTTAGGGTTGGGAACGGAAGGGGAGGGGGGGTATCGACAGATTCACGGACTTAACCGGATGATGAAGTGGCTTAAAACCACGGACGCAACGGTGGTGGTAATAATTATCGCGGCGGGGGCACGGCTCGTTCGCCAGGTGCGAAATATTTCGGAGGGGTGGCCGCGCCGTTCCACTAATTTACTTCTAATCGGTGGAAAATACCGGCGGATAGAATAATATTATTATCCGGCATAATGATATTATCGCGATTTGGCGGGACGACAGAAGAGGGGGGGAGAGAGAGAGAGAGGGAGGGAGGGAGCGGAGGCAGAGAGGGGAGGATGAGCCTGGAGCGTGAGAATCAAATTTCGGCAAAGTTTGCGCAAAATCATTATTGCTATGGCAGATCGTTGCAAACAATGCGCTCAGGATTTCAAATATTGATCCTGCGACGCGATCGTTGCTGAAATTGCCCCGCTCTAACAGTGTTACAGTTATGGTGTTGGTTTATGGTGGCCTGTTCGGCAAACATACCATTCTAATCGGCGATAAGGCCAACGCGCGCCCCATTTTTGCGGGTATGCAGCCAACCCATCGCTCGAGTCCACTCGCGTTTCGAACGCGGGAATAATTCGCGCGGAAATTTCACCCCCGAAAACGCAACAACGCTGTCCATTTTCGCGAAACGCAATCTCCAATATGAAAATCATTTTTTCCTTCTTCTTCTCTACTCGTATACGATAGAGGGAGAGAGAGAGAGAGAGAGGCGCGAATAGTTTCTCTAACCTCAAATCGAAAAACAAACACGGAGGGAGAAATGAAAGAGGAATAATTCGCGATGATGACAGTAATCGGCGCGCGAATGCGGCTTGCTAAATTCAACCTCTCGATTCGGCCAGGCCCAGGCATTAATGGTTGGCGAGCATATGGGTCGAGGACGTGAAGAGATACGACGGGAAGAGAGAAAGCGTGGAAAGATGGGAAAGAAGAAGAGCCGTCGCGGGAACGCCCCGCAAAAGTGCCACCGCGGACAGAAATTACTATTAAACTCGATTTCCTCGGAAGGAACGTCGGTCGAGGGAGGGAGGGGGGCGTTTTCATTTTCGAGGCGAGGGGTGGAGGGGCAGGACAGTTGACGAGCAAGCTCTCACTCGGTCCCGGAAAAAACCCGGGGAGAAGAACGAGTGGCTACGCGAAACTCGGGACACGGATCTCGATTCTTCCGCTGCTAGTCGCTTCTTATTCCGCGCGGAGGGAGGGATGGAAAAAGAGGTGGAAGCAACTCTCGTGCAAACAACGAGACGTTGTAAAAGGGGTGGCGCCTCGAGATCGAGAGACGAGACGGAATTGGAGAATCGACGAGATTAGCGATATTGGAGGAAACTTACTTCCAAAGATACTTTCCCTCCCTTTCCTTCGAGTGTACGCTTGCACGCTCGAAGATTAGTCTGTCTAGTTTCGAAAGTGTGTCTCGTTTCCTGCGAATCAGATATTGCGCGAGAAGGGAAGGAAAAATTGGAAACGCGGACAGGGAACGAAGACAGACACGGAGCGCCGGTGAATTTTGACACGCTGCCCGACTACGGCTCTATAATTTAAATGTAACTCAAACAGCGAGTATCCACTTTAATACCGGGAAAGGGAAAGAGAGTGAGAAAGAGAGAGAGAGAGAGAGAGAGAGAGAGAGAGGGGCGATGATACGGGATCACGATGCGCACATACATTTCTGTCAGCCGACGAATGGAAGAAGAACGATGGCTACGTCGAGCAAGCTGGCTCACGTAGGAAGGAAGAGGGTGACTGGTTCCGTGGGGGAAGGAAAGGGAGACGGAGGAACAGGAAGGGTGGTTTGAAAGAGAGACGGAAAGAGGGAGTGACTTGGAAGAGAAGCCGGGGATTTCAAAGCAAATTGCCAACCTCACCCACGAACTCTCGGTCCTCTCTCTTCTTCCTCTTCAATTCTCCCTTGATCTCCGTCTCTCTTTCTCTTTTCTTCGGCTCCCGTGTGTCGCGCTCTCCCTTCTTTTTTTTGCGACACACCCCGAAAGGGAACCGAATTCACGTTCGAACGCAACGTTCTTTGGATTAATCGATTTATAATAAATAAATCATCTTTCTTCCACTTCCCATTTCCTTCCACAATAATAGCGATCAACCTCTTCTCCGTATCGCTCTCGACGCTGGCTCGACGATAAACTCGAGACGGATGCGTCGCAGAGGACACTCGTCGAAGAGTTTCGAATACCGTTGAAACGCGTTGTAATAATCGGGGGAAGGGAGGGGAGGGGGTAGTTTAAACTCGACCGTTTATTCGTCGGCCGCAAAGCTGGAAACTAGTTTAATAAGCGGGCTCGATCTCGACTGGAGCCAACAATCTCGAGCGTCGATATCGAGTGACGGAAAGGCAACGTACGGAGAATTAATGAATTCGATATCGACTTTAGCTCCGATACAGCGGCTAATTATTGCGTAATTTGTCCCCGGCGATATTAATAGCGACGTATATTGCGACACGAAAGACGACAGCCCCGGCCCGCGTGGAGAGGAGGGCCGGGATCCGTAGACCGAGAGATCGCACGATGAGATTGCGATTGTGGATGAGAGTCGGCCTTCAAAGGGGAACCCCCCAGGGCGAGGATAAGCAGAGGAGAGAGAGAGAGAGAGAGAGAGAGAGAGAGAGAGAGAGAGAGAGAGAGAGAGAGTGTGTGTGCGCGCGCGCGCGTTCTCTCGACGCGGGAGGAGGACTACTACCTACTACCTACCTACTCGTAATCGAGATGCAGCGAGAGGTAATCTCCGGCCTGTCCCTTGGCCAGTTACCTTTTTGTAGCCTCCGCTTTCCACCGCTCTTAACCCCCTCCTCTGCCCACTGTTTAAGATAGCGCCTCCCGCCTCGTTGATCTATCAAACCGTATTAACGAGTCTCGCAATTATTACACCGTTGCACCCTCCGCCCGACTTTCCGATTAACCGTTTATAACCGAGATTGTTATTAATTTCTCTCCGGGGGTTATTTGCTCGGCGCCAGGGGGAGGGAGAAGGGGAGGAGAAGGGAGAAGTTTGTTTCTTTCGCTCGCGTTCGCACTTTTTGACCTTTCCATTTCGTGGATTTCGTTCCGTTCGGACTGGTGGTGGATCCGGAATGGAATTGGTTGGTGTGTAATAATGGTGTGAAATAGTCGGTCGTAAGATGAATAGGTAAGGATCGAAGAGAACGCGGCGTGGATTCCAGTAGTATTCCAGTGGCGGCGGCACAGCGGTACAGGGCACAGGGCTCCGTTCATAAAGCGACCGGGTTGGAAGAAGAAGCATTTATCCTTTCGGGGTGGAAGGCTTGGACAGCGGTAGAATAAACGGAGTCCGGGACAGTCTTATTTTGGCGAGGACTACGGCACAGCCGTAGGACGTGCTCCTCGGACTTGGACGGCCACCATTATTTCTTCAGTGTCGACAACTCCTTGCCGCTGCCCTCCTCTTCTGTCCACCTCCCCTCGCGTCCCCTTATAGCTTCAACAAACCAACGCCAAATACAGAGAGAGAGAGCTCCTCGGCTCCTCGGCGGAGGATGAGGAGAGGACGGAGGAGAAACGGAGAGGAGCGACTGTCCCCGGCGGCGAGAAGAGGACGGCAGGCGAAAAGAGAGGCTGGCTGCGGCCACTCGCAACTACCACGCCGCCGTTAAGCCGGGGGAATGGTGGCCTAAGACCATCCCGCGGGCTCTGCCTCTTTTGTTGACAGCACTATGAGAACTCGCGCACGGTGATTTATCGAGGCTCGCTTATTCTTAGTCCTTTGCGGCGGCTCGCGTTATACGCCCGGACCCCGCGTTTGCTAACTGGCTGGATTATTAAGCGCGATACGCGCCCCAGCCACAGAGACTCTATCGAATTCCCCCTTTCCTCCTCCTCCTCCTCCTCCTCTTCTTCTTCTTGCTCTTATTCCTCTCTCCTCCTTTTCCCGTTTTTCCTCCCTCGAGGGAACGTCGCGCTCTTTCGCGCTCTTCTCTTAGATTGTGATCGTGAATCGTATTTCGATCTCTGTGTATATATATATATATATATATATATATATATATATGAATGCAGTGGAACTCGGCGGTAACCCACACTCTCCGCCCTAATTATAGGACGGTGAAAACATAATCGGCGCGACTGGATTCAACGTATGCGCGGCCACCGCATATACGAAATCCCGGAGCTTCGATCCGTGGACCGCAACTTTTCGTGCAATTAATTCCCAATGAATCGTTAAACGCGCGCCCGCTCGCGTACCGCGAGAATTTTTCCGGCCGGCGCCCCTCCTCCTCCTCCTCCCCGATCGAAATTCAAATTAACGCCCGGAATTTCGCCCGGTTTCTGCAAAAACCGTTTCATACATATCGCGTTAGAAAAATTTGCAATCGTTATATCGTTCCGTCGAATCGGTAAATATTTTCCAGCGAATCGCGCCCCGGTGTCCGGTCATCGCCATTTCGGCCCGCGTTTAAACGTTGTACGGGGTATATAAAATATTCCCGTCGATGGGTGAAACGCGATAACGGGGGCGGCGGGTCGTGAAAAAAAAAAAAAAAAAAAAAAGAAAGAAAGGAACGAAAGAAGAGGGAGAAAAAAACGTTGTCGGGGAGGAAAGTTGAAAACTCCATCGTCCGTCGCGGGAACGAGGCAAGAAGGAGCTATTCCCCCATGTATAATAAAATATGATAAAACGCGGCCAATCCCACCGGAACTCGACCTCCCTCCCTCCCTCGCTCCCGAACGGAACCGGATTCCTGCCTAGTCACCGACCTACTCCTACTCCTATCCAACTACTTTTTCCAACCTTTCGCCGACGCGTGTCTTACAGAAAACTTTACTTTCCCCTGCCCGATGATTAATTCGTCCAAGAGGAAAGTAACGATACGTCTCTCCATTAATTTTAAGCGGGGGAACGAACGGGGGATGATCTCGATCTCGGTCGAGGAACGTCGATTTCCGAATCGATCGTTATTATATTATAGAAAATAAATTTCTATAAATATATGGGATCGATCGATTTTTAAGGGTTAATTGGAATCGACTCGTTTTTTGGGAACAAGAATAGAAAAGCAACGGGGTGACGGGATGAAACGTTTTAATCCTTTCAACGCGGTCGACGATACGTGTATGTAGGGAATGGCCGCGTTCAAAGTATTCGGGAATGGGAAAAAATGATTAATATACAAGGACGTGTGTATGTATGTATGTATATATATATATTTTTTTTCGAAATTTCGACGTTGCCCGTTGATATCGGGAAACGATGAATTGCTCTAGGTGCGGGGGAGTAGATTTTTCGAAAGCCCTCCAAACCGTTCACCGTGATATATTTACCTCTCGATATCATATAGAACACGCACGTTTCCCTCCCCACCACGGGGGGGCCGATAACACGCTCGAAAAATATGGTGAAACAAATTTGATTTTGAATCTGCTCCCAAACTCTACAATCAATTACATTCTACCATTCCCAACTACCTTCCCCCTACCTTAACAAATTTTAATCGTCGTTTTCCATATCGAAATGCAATTTAAATTAGGATTTATACTTCAAATTCGATCGAAATATATATTTATATGTACATAAAAAAAAAAAAAAAAAAAAAGGAAGGAAGGAAGAGAAAACAAACACAATCAACGAGGTAGAGTGAACAGAGAGGGGCGATTGTTTGGATTAAAATCCGGTTGACCGCCAACGGCCGGGGTAGAATAAATATTTTGCGTTGCCTCGAAAAGTAAGCTTCGAAATTTCAAGTCACGCTCCCGTATACAACCCGATTCAGAATCACGGATCAAAGACGCGTCCCAAGACCGCAGACCGACGACCGGTGTCTCTGGCCGGGTTTCCAGGGGGAAAAACACTCGGGTTGACGGGAACCCGGGTGCGTCATTTACTCGAAAATTACCATTCGCGCTTGGACGCGTGTTAAAATCGGACCTCTGCCCTTCCCTCGCTCGCCCGCAAAGCGAGAGGAGCCTCTTTCCTTTCCCGCCGCGACGTCAAGGGGGGATAAAATTTCGGTCGGTGAAAATATACGGCCAACAGACAGATCGAGATGAGCGGCGAAGGAACGGATGAGGGGCGAGAATTGATTCCAGAAAAAGTTATATTTCGAGGATAGAAGCCGGGGTAGAAGATTTTGCGACATTTTCTCCGCTGACTTTCCAAATTTCTCTTTACGGGGATTGGCGTTGAGTTATTCGAAACGGAACGGGAATAAATAAGCGTCTCCTTTTCCCTTCGCCTCTCTTTATCTTCGTCGAGTTCTTAACGCGACTTCCATCCGTATCCGGTCGTATCGATCGTTCCGCGCGTCGAAAGCTAGCATTTATTTACGATTTCGAAATATCGCGTTGATATTGATTCTACCGTGTAATTAACGCGATTAAACACAAATATGCGATATTTTAATGAAGAACGTAAAGCGGGTAACGAGGATCCTGCAACGGTCCGGATCTCGATCGGTAACAGTCAATTTCGGATCGGCGGACGGGAAGAGATTATCGATCCGTGGCTGCGAAATAACGAGAAGTGAAAACAACGTTACTTACTTGTCGCGTTTGATTACGCGATCCGGAAACACGGTGGATATTTAATCGGTCGTTCGAACATCCGAATGTCAAAAACGTTTCGACGCAACAAAGCTCGCGTGATTGTCGAGCACGATCTTCGCTCGAGGATCTTTCCACGATCGTTCTAACCAACGTACATCGATGTTTCCCAAATCTCTCTCTCTCTCTCTCTCTCTTTATATATATATATATATATATGTATATATCGATCACGACATCCTCTCTATTCGTCGATTGATTAACGAAATAAACTTTCGCTCGAATCTCCCGTACAGGCAGAGAACGAACGCGGGTCCCGTTCCCGCGGTCGAGCCTCTGTCACGTCCTATAATTTTTATTTTTTTCCAATTAAACGATAATCGGCACGGCTAATTTTTATCGAATTTCTGCCTCTTGTCGAACAACAGGTCCCATTCAAATTTCATTTCGACACTTTGATACCGGTTCCGCGGTGTATTTTAATTCGATGCGCTTTGATAACCCGTGAAATTTGTTTTCCATCCGAATACTTCGCCGATAAAATTCGAGATCCCGAGAAGGAGGGGAGTGTCAATTTTTCGGCGAGGATTCTCCTCACAATTCTTCCACCGTTTGACGTTCAAACGACGACGTTTCTTATTATGCAAATACATTGTTGATGAATTGAAAGGAGGGATGCTAATCGTTTTATTAACTTGCACGAACTTATTTGTATTCAGAGGGTGAAGCATCCCCGTTCGCGTCGTTACGCCCGATATCGCCTCCCCGAGTTGATGGGGAGAAATTTGCGGCGGAGATAAAACTTGCGCCACGTTTTCGTAATCGGTTTCGCAGGAGGAGGATCGGTGGCCGGCCGAAATTTGTCCCGCCGCGTGTCGAAAATAAACTCTCCGAATCCGACCGGTCGCGCGATCGAGGGAAAGAAAGAATTAAGATCAAACGTACGTGGTTCCATCGCGACACGAGATTGTCCCTCAGATGGACCAGATCGTGATCGAGAATTCAATACGCGATACGATCGACGCTGTCTGTTCGACACCGGAGGATGCGATTTGTAAATTTCGGAATGCAATTTACAGTCGTCGATAAACAAAGGTGAGCACGCAAAATATAACGAAATAGAAGAAGAGAACAACAGAGGCGAAAAAGAAACGAGGAGGAGCGGCCGTTCGGAAACGCGTCGACGCTCGAAGATCGATGGTCGATCTCGATGAAGATGAAACGGTCGAGAGAAAGAGAGAGAGAGAGAGAGAGAGAGAGAGAAGAAAGGAAGGAAGGAAGCGCTAAAGAGGGCTCGTGTGGTACGCTCGCGCGTACGCTCTCAAAGGGCCGCTCTCTGGCTTAAAACAAACAAGAATCGAGGTCCTATCCCAAGACGCCGAGGGCGACGCATGCCTCCGCGTTTTTTCCCTTTTCTCCTTCTTTTCCTTTTCTTTTCTTTTTTTTTTTTTTTTCCCCTCCTCTCCCCTTTCTCTCCGCGATTCCAACCCACCATTATGCGAGAATTTTAAACGCCGAATATTATGAAATTCTTTCGCGTAATCTCCCACCCGGTCGGCCGACCCCCCGTTTCGAAGCCTCTCTCTCCCTTCCCCCCCCTCCCCGTTTCCCCCGTGCCCCCCCTCCCGCGCGCCCCGGACCGCCCTACGAAATCTCGACGATTAATGCTCGCCCCTGCGCGGGCCCTCCTAATTAAAACGTCACTCCTTCCTCCTTATCTCGTCCTTTCGGGGAAACGTGTCTTCACGTCTGCCGGGAGAAGTTCGGTTTCGTCGAATCCGAATAGGAGGACGCTCCTCTCGCGTAATTGCTACCTCCTCCTCGCGAGCACTTCTACTACAGTTCCTTTCTCCTTCCTCGCTTCGAAAAAAGAAACGGGAAGACGCTTTTTAATTAAAAAGCGTCTCAACGTTGAGTAACGAAAATTTAATCGGATCGCCTCTAAATTTCCGTCCTAAAATTCCTGCTCCATCCCGGAAACGGCGACGCGCCACGTAACAAGTATAAGGAAAAGTTTTTAGAGGAGTATAGATAGATATTCTCGGAGGTGGGGAGCCGACTCTGGTGAGCCGACAGGTTTACCCTGTTATCTTCCCCTCGAGGGAGTAAAGCCGCGAAAAAGAGGGAGGAGGGCAGGCTGTCGTCGGGGACCACCGCGTCGCGGCGCGGGAAAACAAGTCGGAGCCGTGAAAGGGGACGCCGCGATCGAGGGGAACTCGGCGATTTTCGAGCGGGTAAAGAAATGCGGCCGAATTGAAGCTCGGTTTGGCCCGGGTGGGCCGGGGAACTGGCCCCGGCCGGAGAACGTTTTCGGTGGCAACGAGACGGAGAGAGAGAGAGAGAGGGGAGAGAGGGAGGGAGAGTGGAGGACGAGGGCCCTACCGTAATTGGTTCTGCATATTTATGAAGGCGCTCCTACCAGAACACCGCTTCGCCTCGCTTCGCCTCGCCTCGCCTCGCCTCGCCTCGTCTCCCGCCCCGCTTCCAATTTACCGTCGTTGAATCCGTCTAACCCGTTTCGGTTTAACCGTTTCCTCGATCGCTTTTCCTACGATTAATCCACCTACCAAAATCGTCTTTTTACCGGGGTCCAAGAAAGCCCTCTCTAATATCCCACGTCCACGACGCTTGGATATTATCAACGGGGGTCGAGTTCCAGCGTAATTAAGGAAACGATCGTTTTTCTTCGGCCAGCGTGGCGACGGCTGGCTGGATATTTTAATCGGGCAATTAGTCGGCGGAGGGGAATTGGAATC
Source organism: Apis laboriosa (assembly GCF_014066325.1). Classification (NCBI taxonomy): domain Eukaryota; kingdom Metazoa; phylum Arthropoda; class Insecta; order Hymenoptera; family Apidae; genus Apis; species Apis laboriosa. Next base: position 1,985,914 of record NW_025222233.1, read on the forward strand.
CTTGTGCTCGTGTCTCTCTCTCTCTCTATATATATATATATTTCTCTCGTTAGACTTTCGAAATATGACTGATCCTTTTCCGCGAAAACGACTTTTCAGAAAGGAAGGAAGGAAGGAAGGAAGGAAGGAAAGAGGATCCGTTCGGTAACGGTCTCGACTTCAACCCCCGCCTATATTCCATTCTCGCGACGAGGATCCGAAAGAAAATCGCGTGTACGATGCGCGCCTCCAGGGAAACCCCCTCCCTGTTTGTTTCGTTTTTCGTCCTCGATCGCCGCCTCGACGAATCCTCCCATTTGTATCGTTGAGTGGAGACATTTTTCAGATTCAGCCCACCGTCCCCAGAAAACACGGGATTTCGCAAATCTTTCGCTACGCCCCCTTCAGATCATCCCTTCAGATCGCGTTTCCATCGTTCAGGCCGTGATTCATGAACCCTCGGATCTCGACCGATCGACTATTTATTGCCCTTTAAACTTGGGACTCGATCCGGGCGAATTTCGATCGTCCAGCTGTTGGAATTTCGACTCGATTAAAAGAGAAGAAAATCTTCTCGAGAAGGGGATCGGCTTCGATCCCTCGATGGATGGAACATGGGTTGTTACACGAGCGAATCCGAGCGGGTCCTTTTATCCGACCGCAAAATGTTGGCACACCTCTCGTTCAACCATCACGAAGACCTCTCCCCCCTCCCACACGGAAGATATTGCCCGGTTTGTTTGATTTTCTTGCGGATATGAAACGATCGCGAGCAAAGTTACGTTTTACCTTGTTTACCAACCGATCCGATCCCACGTATCCCTCAAAGGGTTGCATACATTCGCGAGCGATGAACGGCGACAAAGTGACAACGGAACAGAAGGGAGTGGCTTGGATATACGGATTTGCACGTATGTGCAATCGCGTCGAGTAGAGATTCGAGGATTTGCGTGCGGTGCTCGTTAAAAAGAAAAATAACGTAACCTCGATAATCTCCTTTCGCTTTCAAATTCGATCGATTGGCGGCGTCCCTTAAATACTCGCTCCTTCTACAAATTCGCTCGCAAGTGAGTGGGAGCGAGACTGGAAAGCTCGGGTCCAATTTTTTCGTATCAATCCAATCGGAGTGGAGCAACGGGTGGTAGTTTCATCTGTGTGCCCGGTGTTTGCAATCGTACGGATGACCGGGCAGACTGGCGAAACGAGCCGACGGGTGCTGGCCCGCTTTTTATTATTTTTTTTGTTTTTTTTTTTCCGTTTTTTTTCGATCGAGAAAAGTCAACGTGCGTCGGCGTTCGACTCGATTCGATACAGTTACACGATTTCCGACCGAAGGTTTTTGGATTAAACGGGCGATGAACAAGCGAAACGCCGATGCTTCGATTCTCGAGCACAGAGAGGGGAGGGGATTTTTTTTCAGGAATCAAAGCGGGCGAAATACCCCTCGTCTTTGTCAATTATCGACCGCTCGCGCCTCGTTCCGCAGCGACGTTCAAAAGAATAATGCAAAAGTAATAATGCAGGGAGGGGGATCCCATCGGTGCTCCCCTTTGACGATTCCCGAATCCGCGACGCGTCCGAGCACTCGTCGCGCGACCATACGGATTATTATGCTTTCTCCTTTTTTTCTTTTTCGAAAAGCTGGGAAGCGGCGAGGCTACACTTGTTTTGCATGCGACACGGCCGTGATTTACATACATGCGCGCGTGTCCCCGTGTGCCGAACTTTGATATTTCTTTGAAAAAAAAGCCCGCTTCGCAGGAACGTCGAGCCGCGAAAATCGATCGGCGGCAGATTTAATCTCCCTTTGTGCCGGCTCCTGTGTTCGCGCCGCACGATCGGCGCCCTTCCCTCCGCCTCTATTTCGAAAAATCGAACACGGTGTCTTTCCTGGACAAAGATTTCCGAAAGAATATAAATCCGCCAGTTCCCTTTTTCCAAGCAGCAGCGAATTTTCGAGGCGAATTTTGCCTGCCGACAAACGAGCTATCCCCCCGTCGAGCGATCTCTCCTGGCTCCTATATCGACTATATCGACTCTTCTAATCGGAGAGATTTCGAGCGGGGAGACTCGACCCGACCCCCCGGAGATCGCCGCGGGCGAGGCAAGAGTTTCCACGCCAGTCCAAACAAACCGGCATACCGGCCGGTTCATCGATATACAAACGAGCCGAGAAGAGACACGCGCCAGCATCCAGCCAACCCCGGTATCTATTTTTACGGCCCCGTGGATCGATTCTCCCTCTCTCCTCAACTCTTCTTTTCTTCGTCGCGTTCTCCTTAACCAACCGATATTTCGATGCGTTAACAATATTAATCCAACAATATTTTGCAGGATAACTCAGACGATCTTCAAAGGAATTTGCGATTGGATTTCGCAAATATGTTTGCGAATTGCGTTTGAACGGGCGAGATGTATTCGATTCGTTGAAAAAAAAATCGTCCCAACGAGGGGACGATAACTCGTTTGGCCGCCGGCGAAAGAAAGTTAAATCGGTGGATACGAATGCGGGATCGAGTTAATTATCAAATATTTTTCACTCACGCGTTTATGTAAATCTACCCTTTCGATGAGTCAGTTTCTTCTCGAGGCGAGGGGATCGCTTTATCCCGTATTCCGTTTCTCGAACGATCCGTGGACAGGATCCGCTGTTTTTCGCCACGTACGACGACCTTTGTGCTCGTGCGCGTTTTCGACGTTGAACAACGGGGTCGCGCGACCGTAAAAACGCCACTCGAACGATTCCTTTGTTGTTTCCCTTTCCGATCTCTCCGGACGATTTTCGATACGCTCGTCGAATCGTTTCGAGAAATTTCGCAAAGGGGAGAGGGTCGACAAATGCCTCCTGCCGATCGTCGCACCTGAGCCTCCTCCTCCTCCTCCCCAAACCATTCAAATTCACGGAATTGTTTCTACCGAATCCTTCGACCGAAAGTCACCACGTCTCCCCGATAATTTATACCGACGTTCCTGTAATCCTCGTGCGTTCACGAGGGGGCACGGAAGGGGAACTTTATACTCCGCGTATCTTTGTGCAGAAGGGGGGAAGGGGGGGCCATTGGCTGATAGTGCTATCGAGGACGGTGAATTTATCCGGGTGCCGATGGCGAAGATTCGAGGAAGGAACGGTAATTGGTACATCGTATGGAACAGATATGGGTCTAATTTGGCGGTGGCGGTAACGAGTCTTGGCTCGTTTTCCTGGCCGCCGCCTCCCTGTTCCCCTACATGTATGGAATCACCGAGAACCATGTAAAGTATGTTGACGAAGATACGTATAATTCGGGACCATTACGCGCCAAGAACATGCTTCGCGTACCATTTACCATCCCAGTCTGTCTGTTGACGTACCGCGTCCGTACACCTTGTGCTTACCTTCTTCTTCTTTTTTTCTTTTTTTTTTTTTTTTCTTTTTCACGAAAAATCACGATGATCACCAGGACCACGAATATTTTTTAATCGAATATCAAAATACCGTTTCACCGTATACACTGCTAGGTAAATAAACGGAACGAGATCGTTTCCGCGAGCGGGAAGAGCAAAAAGAATGAAAAAAGAATAAAAAAAGAGAAGAAGAGAAACTGTCGGAGAGGGATATCACGATCAAGCACAGGAATTAGATTCTCCATCCAAACGACGTTACCCGATATTCAACGGGATTTTATTTCTCTATAAACGATTTTGTTCTATATAAACGATCATTTGGAAAAGGATACGTGCGATGCAATCTGCCAACAGGACTCGCCTCCCCCAATTCGACGGGATTGCGAGAGGCAATTTGGAGAGTTGGGTCAAAGTTCGAAGGAAAATATTAAGTAACTTAAGAAAGAAATGTACATATATATAAGTAAAAGGAGTGGAAAGGGAGATCCAGGTAAGAGGAAGGTGAATGGGCAGGCGTGGTAATCGGGTCTCAGCCAGGAAGTAAAACCAAGTTCCATCCGGTTTCCATTCTTTTCAATTTCCGATATCCCCGCGGAAGGATCGTCTAATGGTAATTTTAAAAGGAAAACGCAATGGCGCATGCATAATACACTCGACGGCCTCGTTGATTTTCCCGTTGATCACTCGGAGCGGAAAGGAAAGGGGAGAGAAGAAAAAAATGCGGATGGAAGAACGTGATTCTTCGTGGGGGAAGAGAGACGACGTCGAACAAAACTTGGACACGGTTGGAAGATTCGACGAGGCAGGAAAGAGGCTCTCTCTCTCTCTCTCTCTCTCTCTCTTTCGCGGCGAGTTAAATAAATAAATCAGCGTAACTCGGCGAAGTAATAAGAGGAACGAAGGGCTCCTCCTGAAAGCTCCTCCCGAAGAATTTTCTTATGGGAGCGCGAAAAAGAGGATCCCGTCGCCGTCGTCGTTCCTCGCGTTCCTGCTTTTTAATTCGCGAACCGCTTAATTCGCGATGTGAATCGCTGATGAGAAGCAGCAGCCACCTTCCCCGTTCCATCTTCGCCGGCCAAAGGAAAGTTTCGCGATCCTCTCACGATCCGCTCGGGATTAAAAACGCGGAGGGAAAATGTATATCGTAAATTTAAAGGAAAATCGATCGTTTATGCGAGCACTCTCGGAAGGACTGATTGACGCGAGAGAGGGAGGATAGAAACTATCCTCTCCTGAGGAGAGGAGGAAGGAAAGGGTATGGAGGAGCGGAGAGCGATTATTAGGAGTGGAAGGAAGACGGAGACGTCCCTTAATATGGCGAGGGCGGCCTTAATAAGGGAGGGAGAGAGAGAGTTTCGGCGTGTGTACAGCGAGGAGGACAAAAGCCGCGGACGCTGGGCCGGCCCCCCGATACAGGAGGTCAAAAATGCGCTCAAAAAATTGCCGCCAATTTGAATTGCTAATAAGGACGATGCGCGAGTCCTCCTCGAGTTCGGCCTAACCGGTGCAAAACAATGGCCCCGCGTATAGCGGTATACCCTGAGCGGCAAAACGAACGCCGGTGACGAAGTCCATATAAGTGTCCCGTTTGGCTCCGCAGAAATGCCGAGCCGAGGGGAAAAATAAAGGAGAGGAGGGGAGAGATGGAAGAGAAGTGGAGAGATACCGCGAGGGGGGACGAGGGATCCACGAGCGGCGGACGGGGAGGGGAGCGCGACGACCACGAGGGAGAGGATCTCTCTCTCTCAGAGACAACCCTAAATAATTAGTCACTGCCACGTCCGAGGTTCTCCGTTCCTCCGCCGTCCGGAGGAAACCGTGGAAAGGGAGGGATCCGGCGGAAATATACTGTCCAGAACAGCGTTCGTGGGAAACGAATACGAAATACGAGGAACCGAAATTCGGGCGGAATTCGCGGCGGAACGGCGGTAAGAAAACGTCAACCCCGACGAGCCACCCGATCGAAGAATTCACCCGATCAAAGTGCGTATACCGACATCTCTCTCTCTCTCTCTTTCTCTTTTGCGCAAGTTCGATCATTTCGTATACAATTTTGGTAATCGGTCCACGGTGAGTTGCTCCTTATATATATATATATATATAAGACGACGAAGGAACGAAGGAGCGGAGTTGAGGAATTATGGCGAGAATAAGTAGGCACGGCTGTTCGCCGTATTCGAGGTATTCCAGATTTTTCTTAATCACGAAGTTGCCGCGACGTTGCTCGCGTGTAACGAGTTTAATAGCCCCTCGTTCACCGGGCCCGCATTCGTATTAATCGCTTCATTAACGTAACGACGAGTCGGTTATCGAGAGATTCGGTACGAGGAGAGAAACGGAGAGACAGAGAGAGAGGGGGAGAGAGAGAGGGCGAAAGAAAGCTTATCGCGTCCGATCGCGCAAACGAGGCTGCTCGATGTGTACGGTATATTAATGCCAGAAACGCGGCCACCGCTTACTTATTGCCCGGCCGGGATAATCGCCGCTTCTTCCGCTATCGGAATGCTTAATTCGAGCAATTTATCCGTAACCGTGAGGCGCTGGAACGTCGTTCGGCGCGCGTTCCGCTCGGGAGGGGAGGGGGAAAAAGCGAGCTGCGGACGGATCGGTGGCGTGGAAGCGTGTCCGAGCATTCGTCCTTGATAAGATAGTCCGCGAAACGTACCGCCGGTTCGGTGTCTGCCGAGAGATAGCCGTGTAACAGGAAACCGCGAGTCGCATTCCCGCGGCAAACGCCGACCGAGGACGCTTCCACCCTATCTGCCTTCCGGTCAACGTCACCTCCTCCTCCTCCTCCTCCTTCTCCTTAATATGACCCTCCCCCTGCTTCTTCGTCTTCTCCTGTTCGAGGGAGGAGTCGAAGGGGATTATCGATTTGTGCGCGAATCGTTCTGAGAATTTGGGAAAATTTAGGTTGGCAAATTTGGGCCGGTCGTTGATTAGGAGGAGTAATCGCGAGTGGCGAGCGATGTGTTTACACATCCGGATGCGCGACGCGAGAAGTGGGGTTTAACCGCGTTTCCAGAGGCGCCGACCGAGTGGACTTAATCACGCATTCACGGAATACAATCGGCCGTTCGCGTTATGCATGCCGAGGATCTCCAAGTGGTAGGAGACCGGTTCAAAGGGAGATAACTGCTCATCGAAGCAATATCCCGACGTATCGATCGATACAGGACCTCCCTCGTTGTCGCGATAACCTCAAAGCGCCATAATTGTCCGATGAGATCTCGAGTTGATGGAGAGAGAGAGAGAGAGAGAGAGAGAGAGAGAGAGAGAGAGAGAGAGAGAGGGAGAGGGAGGGAGGAAGGGAGAGCGAGGTTGTGCAGTGACGTAAACCGGAAGCTGGAATCGTTGAGAAAAAATCCTTGAGACGATTACTCAGCGGGATTTCAAATATCCGCGTACGATCGTGTGATGCATAAAGGATAAAGTGGAGGTTAATCGATACACCGATCATTTCCTCGTTTTCGTTTACTTTCGTTGATTTCTCTATTCGCAGCGGATGACGTTCGATTGGATTAAATTCTACTGGTTCGAATGCGTTTACGGTTGGATAGAATCGAACTAGATACTAGTGAAATTGCAACCAATTCGAAACTGTTGTAACTCGAAGAAACACGTAGTATTCTCTATTCGAGAGGAATTGATTGAATTAATCTTGTTGTCGGGGCTTTCTAATTTGCCCGCGATAGAATCACTTTATCCTTGCATTAAACGTTAAACGTACGGTGCGTTATAAATTTAAAGAAGAAAATCTAAAGGAGAAACGAATCTCTCTCTCTCTCTCTCTCTCTCTGTCCGCGAGACGAGATTTAATCGATCTCGATCATTGTTCCGAGAATCGAGGCCGTGAGATCGGTATGGTTATCGATATCACCGTAGATAGACGTATCAGCCGTACCTGCTACGGTTAAATCGTGGTGCACGCGTCGCGACCGGGCAGCTGCGTGGAAGTAACGTTACAACGAACGAGGGAAAGAGAGAGAATCGAGAACGAAGAATGGACGAAGAAGGCCTCGCGATGCGGAGCCAGATCGGTGTCGCTCTCCTTCTCAAGGAGTCTCCTTTCCTTTCCTCGCGCTCGATCACGCGCGATCCGCCAAGATTTTTCGAAAATTAATTCGTCCACTCTCACGAAAGAAATCTCGGAAAAAACATCAATGATGGAAGCGTTACGGACACCGAGGCATCGTTCGAAACACGTACACGTATCGTGTCGGTTTAATAATGGTCTAGAGAGCGCGCAACGAATAAGAATTATAGGTCGTATCGTTAAGGAACCGATGGAACGCGGTTGGCATTAACAATTTGGAGCGTTTTCTGGTCCGTGCAGGCGCAAAGTAAAACCCGACGAGACGAAACGAGGTGCCAATGAATGACGGTGAATTCGCGGCGCGAGTGGAACCTTGCCGTATAGCTTGCGTACTTAATTCCTCCCTGTTTTGCCCGGAGACCACGGCAAATATTAACGATCGAGAGGAACGTGTTTGTCGTCGCGGCGTTTTAACGATTGTCTCTCCCACAGCCGAGACCGAAGCCTCGCCTCGTCTCCTCTCCTCTCCTCTCGGGGGAAGAAATTAATGGCGTGCCTTTTCGGCCAGGGAGGAGGAGGAGGAGGATTAGGAAGTGGCACGAAACGTTTTTGTCCTCGTCCCAGCTCCTCCGATTTTAGCGGAGCTCCCATTATTTACGATCTATCGGTGGACCGGGTTGAAAGGTTAGGAATGCACCTCTTGGCCACGGGATTAAACGCGCGTCCGTTCCTGCGCCCCCTCCCCCCATTCGTTCCAAAGTGCCATTTCGAGGAAGCACACTCGATTTCCATCGACTTCCTCTTCATTTATTTTTCTCTTTGATCGTTTAACGAGACCTCTCCGTTTCCTAAGGGGGAAAAATTCATGGAGGAGGGGGAAGAAAGTCGAAGATAGAATCTACCCGACTTTGAGCGTTTCTCGAGTATCCATTAGGAATTAAGGTCCGTACGTGCATCGAGACATCGGCCGCGTACGTTAATAAAACAAGGAAAAAGAATGCTCCAAGTCGACGAGGAAGAGGGAAATCCGAGGGGGAAAAAAAGGTAATGGATAGTTGGAAGAACGCAACCGTTTCCGTGTTCGAAGCCGGAGACCGATTTGGCGGACTCTACTTTCGACCCATCCGACGGCTGAATTATTCCCATTATTAAACACGTGCCCAAGCTCCACGGGCGGAACTCGATCCTCCAACATTTTCCATCTGGCCGAGCGCGATAAAGAAAGTGTTTGCACGTCACTTGACTTTCATTTACATAGATGTTGAAATCGGCCCTCCCTTTAATAATTCCTACACCCCTACGTCCTTATTCCCTTCCGCAAAGTTTAAAATAAACGTAAAATATACATCTGGACGAACGGATGTGGAACACTACGTGAAACGTGACGTTAAAGAGTGGAAAGGTTTTCCCCCTCTCTCTCTCTCTCTCTCTCTCTCTCTGGTCCATTGGCACATCTCGTGTCGAGAGGAGGGAGCACAAAAAGAAGGAATATACGAATTCGATCAAACTCGGTCGCGAACCAATTATCGCCGATCCCTTTAATAACTCGAGCGCTGGAGAAAATTCGATTCGGGGGGGAGGGGGGAGGGGGGGGAATCGGCGGGCGAACAAAGGAAGCGGAGTAAACAGCGGCGTTTCTATCGAACTAAGGCCAACTATTCGATCGGAAAGTTGGATAAAAGGATTATAGGTGGGGTGGGGTGAGAGGGATGGAAAGAAGATGACGATCGGGGGTGGAGGATCGCGAAGTTGAATCGCAGCGGGCGCGGTCCATTAAGGATTTTAATCAAACGGCCGTGGCCAGGGAACCAGGCGACGTCTGGCTACTAGGAAAGTTCTGGCATAAGATCCCAACTGGACTCTCCCGGCACGCGGTCCCTGGATGGCGATGCTCACCGTAAAAGGACATTTGTCGCTTTATATGGGCGAATCGGCTACCAAATACATCGCGAGCCGTCCGTAGAAAAACAAAAGGAGCCCGAGCCGAGAGGAGGGGGGCTGTCTCTTTCTCTCTCTCACGAGAGCCGCCTCGCTGACACACCGGCTCAAAATAATGTCGTACGTCGTACGACATCGTTCCACTCGCCGGACGAAAACTCTTCTTTCTTCGAACAACTATTGTTCCCCTTTTTGCTCTCTCTCTCTCTTTATAAATAAGAAAGATTTTGAATTTGAATCGAATAAATATCTCTCTCTCTTGCTTCTTCCGCGTCTATTATTCTATCTAGGAGTGAATTTAACGAAAGAATGCGGAGGAGGAAGAAAGAGAAAGAGAGAGGAAGAGAGAATTAAGAGCAGAGAGAGATTGAAAGGGAATCGATGTCGGGGCAGAAACGAAATCTTCTCGGTTTAGTTGGGAGCAGCTGGTATCGAGGACTCGAGACACCTCGATAGGAATGGGATCGGCCTCGCACGTCCCTGATCTCTCGAGCGGTCGCGCTCCCACGGAATGTCGATGAAATCCACGGATTCCCGGGGAGAATGTGCGTTTATCTATTCGAGCCGCGTCTGTTTTCAATCCCTTAAAACTTAGTCGAGCGGCCCGTAAGGCACGAAGCGGAAAACCGACGATTCCCTCTTCTCCTCCGCGCTCGTTCGATCGACTGCCAGCCACCCATCCACGGATTTCCCTGGATGGCCCCTCTCCTCCCCCTTTTCCTTTTTTCTTTCGTTCGAGTTCCCCGGATTTCCAACAGACCGCGTATGTAAATTCAATTTCTCGCCATCGTTACATCCCTCTTTCCACTCGTTTTCTTTTCTTTTCTTTTCTTTTCTTTTTTTATTTATTGTGAGCTCGTGAAATTTTCCAGACTCCCTCTGCCCCCCTCTCCCCCCCCCCAAGAATACTCCTCTTCCTTCGATCTTGGAAAGAGAAAGGGACGATGATATCGTACGATCGAATCCTCGAGGAGGGTTATTAAAAAATCGAACGTCGCACGATTCGTGAAAATTCGGTCTCGGTGATTCGGTCCTCGTCGACGATTCTTTCGTAACTCCTTGATAAGGAGTGTGAGGTTGGATCGAGGTGGGAAATCGCGACGCGCGAGGAACGACTGCCCCTCCCCCTCCCCCCACAGCTTCTGCTCCTACCCAGAAGTTTGCAAATTCAATTTCTCGGTTCCGCGAAGCGCCCCATATTTCGCCGCTTCCATCGGCTCCTCGGAGCGTGTAAAGCCCGTAAAGCGGTAAGGAGTTCTTCAACCTAGGTCTCCAACCAGGTCCTTTCATCGTCCTTTCGACGTACATCGAATTTCAAGGTGAAAAATTGCTCGATAGAGGCGGACCCCTCCCCGGTGTCTCCCCGATGAAAGACACCGACCGGTATGGAAAGCTATTTTGCTTTTTCCTTCCTCCTCCTTCGTTCTTCTCCCCGAGACGTGGCTCGCGAGACGTGGCTCTAAGGTGATTAGACCGAGTCGATGAGGCGCGGAGGAAAGGGAGGAGGAAGGGGGGAGGGAATCGTGTTCTCCTCTGCTGTAATTTCCCTCGAACGTGCCTGTCAGGTTACCGTAAAATTCCACGGAACCTGAGCGGCGTAAATCGTGCGAGAGAAGTTTCCCGTTGGTCGAAAGGTCGAACGACGACTCTTGGACGACCGACCGATCGATCGACCGACCGATCGACCGATCCATTATTTCGCGGTCGAAAGTAAATAAATTTGAGAAACGGAGAACGAGAGAAACGTCGTCATCGATCGCAATTTCGATCAAAAAAATCAAAAAAATCGATCAAATCTTCTTAGTTATGCCGCGTCGCGACGCGAGTTACGAGCGTAAACAGGGATACGAAAGGGGACGATCGATAGGGGGTCGATCGCGGGACGGAACGGTGTTACGTAATTTATCCAAGCGGTATTTAATAGCGGGAAATATGAAATGGAGTGGTGGGTGGCGCGCGCGAGGCGTTTTCAAACGAGTCGGCCGACTCATTAGTTAAATATTCATTATCCGTTATTTGGATGCGCGTTTCGTCGACGGTCAAACGACATAATTCGATACACCGCGCCTCGTTAACAATCCGCTCTCCGCGCGTTCGCCAATCGTAATTTTTCTCGTCCCGAGCAATTATCCGCGCGCGCGTCCCTCCCTCCCATCCTTTGTAAAACGCCCTGTCATTACGCCCTGGCAATCGGTAAATCGAGTTGATCGGGGGGAGGGAGGGGAAGAATCGAGGTCAGCTGCCGTCGGCGTCGCGTCGTCACACTTTGCGATTTACGTCACGCCGCGTTCAAACATTCGATAACCCGAAACCCGAGTTTAAATCGATCACACCACCGTTCCGATAAGTTTTTCGCCTCGTCCTTTGAACGGATTACGGGTATCGAATCGTGTCCGTCGTGTCTCGAATCTTCCCTCCAAGGCGTTATTAGACTCGTAGACGATCGCCCCGGCGATCGACGATCGACGAGCGATAAAACGTTATTCGGGAAGGAATTTCGACAGGGCTCGTTATTCTGCCGATCTATTCTATCCGCGGATAAGTTACGTCGCCGAGATTCGTCCGGTTAAAGTTTGAACGCCTCCAACGCATTTCCTCCTCTCGAGTTTTCTCGAGTAAGAGATCTGACGTAAAAAGCTTGGCAAGGAGGGAGGGGAAGCTTCGAAAGCCCTCGATCCCGCTCGATATCGAGCCAACTTCCAAATAATTTCCTTCCCCTGGACTTTCGCTCGAGACGCCGGCAAATAGCGAAACAAACTTCCGCCCCCGGAAAGTTCACGGCGAATTGCCCGATAAGCCGCCGCCACCACCACGAACAAATGGTTATCTTTTTACCCTGTAAAAATCTATGAATCCGGCTAGCCACCTTCTTATCGCCGCTCCTTGCTATTTCACTTCGAACGACGTTCTTACGTTTCTTCTTTCTTTTCCTTTTTTTTTCCCCCTCCTTTCTCTCAGCGAGGAGAAAGTTTCCAGTTTCCATTCTATCTATCTCGAGTCCTCGTTACACGCGACTCGATCCAGAGATCGGTGGATTTTTTCTTCTTTCTCTTTCGAATCCGTCGCCGAAAAATGTCGACGCTTTTAATGGAAATTTCGAAGATCCTTTGTTTCCTTATCCATCCATTAAGTATCGGACAGAGAACTGTTTCGAACGGTGGCGGACGCGTATCGATTTCCCTGTAAAGTTTTCCCGCCCCGGGTGGGCTCTCAGGAAAACGTATTCAAATCGCGGTACACGGAGGGGAATAAAGTGTCGGCGCGTCCCGCTCCAAAGGGGTTCCGCGATGTTCGAGCCGCTTGCGCTGAAAATACATAACAGCGGTGAAATTTGGTATTTCCCTCCTCGGCCTTTGTGCGCGACATACTTTCGCAAACTCTTCCTCCCGCAAAAGTGTTTGGAGAACGCATACAGCGCATAGAGGAATCTCTATAAATATCCTACGAATGAGTTTGAGCGACGATTTATTAACGTTGAAGAGGAAGAAGAAGAGGAAGAAGAAGAAGAAAAGGAAGAAGAAGAGGAAAATTCGAGAAATGAAATTCGAAACTAGAGTCGAATCGAAATGTCTCGTAAATATCTCTTCCGTTTTTTTTTTTTTTTTTTTTTATCTTTCCTCTTGCTCGTTAAGCGACAGCAGCATTGTTGTTGTTGGAAAATGGATCGTTCTGTTAATAATATTGCACCGGTATTGTTCCCAGTGTGCCAGTTTCACTTTTCGAACTCGTCGAGTGTCTCGTCAAATGGACGTTTTCAAAAGGGAAACAAGCTCGGAAACAAGCTCGCTTGGAAAGACAAAACGCTCGACAGGTGGCGCGATAAACTTAACATCTCGAACAAACTTAAACTCCCCCCTCCCCCTGTTCCTACCTTCCTAACCTATATCTTATATTTCCACGTCCCAATCTTATTACCATCGTCGGGACATGGAAAAAGTTGTAACAACGTTACACCGTAATTTACATCTTCCACCTTTATTATCGGCATAATTAAACCGTATCTTGTGTTTCTTAATTAGAAATATCAACGAGAGAGATCGCGTGACTTGTAATTTTCTCACGAGAAACAATCGTGAAAAGTTTCTTCCTCTGTTGCGTGTGTTGAATCGCGCCTCGATTCGATGAACAATATATGAATTCGCTAAGTGCGAGCTGCTTACGATCTCGATTTCCCCTCGGAAGGAAGGTCGAGGAATTTCCACGAAAAATCGCAGATTGATAAATTCCTGGAAATTCGAGTTGGTGAAAAATGGTGGGAGAAATCGATGAAGACAAGGTTAAAAGCGGTCCCTGCCTTCTCGTCGCGAGGGTTCGCGAGCGATAAAATCATAAATCACGTAAGGTTTCGCAAAAAAAAAAACGTGAAAACGCGACACGCGTTATGTCAAACGTGCGTTGTTGCAAAAAAAAAAAGAAATCGCCATCCGCGATTCAAAAATCATTTGAAAATCGACGCAACGTCCTCCGTCTTCCGATCTCGATAGATCACTTCTTCCAAAGCTCAGCTTTCTTAAATCCCCCCCCTCCCATTGGCGCGAGCCGGATTTTTCGCGAGACGGACGTGGCTTATCGCGGCGAGTTAAACCACGATTGTTCAAACCTTCCCCACGATGTTAAATCGCCGTCGCGATACCTGTAATTTCATCCTTCCTCGCTTGTACTCGGTCGAAAGGGAGAAGGTCGATTTAAAACGGTACCAATAATTTCGCGATAAAAAGCGGGATATGATCTCTGCGGCCGTCGATCTCTGTCCCCCCGTTTCGGACGTTTTCGGACCGCGCGAAGGAAATATTCAGCCGCGGAGAATTTTATCGGATTAATTGCCGAGTTGGGGGTTATGCGACCCATCTCTCCCTTCGCCCCATCCCCCATATTTCACGGTAATTTTTATCGTAGCTGCCGACGCTTAAATTATTTGGACTTTTTTTCTCCCCTCCCCTCCGCCGCGAAAATATTCATCTCTGACTCGTGCGGCGTGATACGCGCATTCATCATTTTGATACCGGTCACCGCGCGTAACCATACGTAAACCGGACGTAAATTTTCAAACTTGGAGCCGGAATATTCGCGTGGCAACCCTCACCCCTCCCCTCCCCCTTGGCCAGGTCAACTTTACGGGATATATCGTATATCCCGCAGATCGTCTACGCTGAAATGTTTACTTAACGTTCCGCCCCGATTATGCGAACGGCCGACCGGTCGAGAGCCACTACTGCCCTGGCCACGCGTTTGCCGTCCGTGTTCATTCATGATAATAATTCGCTGGGAGCGAGGAGCTCGATCTCCTTCTCCTGCGGACGAACTCCATTTCCATCCACGGAACTGTCAATAAACCGAGGAGAGCGATAGAAATTAGCATACCGGGCGCAAGAGTGACCCGTTAACAGGAAAATAGGGGGAGGATTCGTCGATTCTTTGGTTCGTACGGTGATCAAAGATGAGAGCTCGAGAACGCGATACGAACGAGTTAATTGATAGAGTAGAGATTCGCGGATATTCGTGTATATGGGAGATATCGATGATAAACGTGATAAATAATAACGATATACGATATACGAGAGGGTGGTGTAAGGGAGAAGGACGTTCGAATCGAGACGAATCGATCGGGGTTCGTCGAAGCCCCTGGATCCAATAGAAATTGCAGGACGACAAGGTTGATAAAGTACACATTTATTTGATTATCCCATTGGGCCGCAGCATTCCGTCAAAGCCCCGAACGTGTCCCGAATATCATTGACCGCCGTCCACCAGGCCGCCGCCATCATCCGAAACCGTATTCCTCTAATTCTACGATTCTATTTGCGTAGGAAAATCGGAGGACCGACCGACCGACCGACCGAACCTCTTCTCTTCCTCTTCGCCTCTTTCTCTCGCTTCCGTGCGAACTCCCTCTTTGCAATGCCCTCTCGGCATTGGCCATCACCGACCACCACCGTGGCGGAGATACCGTGGCTACGAACTACGAATTAACACTACGCCTCGCTACGGTCCCATCGGAACGAGGAAATGATGTTCCAAGTTTCGTCAGCGGCGAGACAAAAGTAATTAAACCCAGAGGACTACTCGATAATTTAGCATACGTTCCGCGCTATGTTCCAGGACTAACGATAGTCCGTTGTTGGCGAGCCCTTCGTAGCCAGCCGTCCGTGGGAAAGTTTATAGAATTTCTCTCCCCCCCCCCTCTCTCTCTCTCTCTTTCTCCAGAGATATTCATCCTTTGCGAGACACGTCCTTCGAAATATCCCCGTCGCGTGGCGCAATTTTTATTCGCTTCGATGGAATCGGTTTCAAAGAATAGAGGACACGATGCTTCGTTTCCTGCACCGATATATTGGAATAATTCGATCGAGATAATTGAAATCTAAAAGCGAGCAAAACATTATGGGCAACACGAGGTTGTGTGTGGTTGCAACGTGCGCGGATACGGAAGGAAGCGGAGGGAAGTGCATTGTCCACGAGGAAAATGCAAATTGGATGCAACGGCGTGGACGCTTGCTCGAATGCATTAAGGGAGGCAAAGCCTTAAGGGAGGACGTGGAGTCGTTAATTTTTTCTTTTTTTTTTTTTTACGCGGCTTTCCCCGACAGGAATAGAGGATAGATCGCTCCTTTCTTAGCAATCAATCGCATCGCTCGTTATATGATATTATTACCGGATCGTAATTATTATTATCGACGGAATCTGTGGAAAGAGTGGATATCCGTGGCTTGTCGATTAAAAAACCTCGTATAAACTCGACGACACAATGGAATCGGTAATTGTTTGGATCCGCTTTTGGATCGTTTTATCTTTGGTATTAGTATCGATCTGGGAAAAACGGAAGGAAGACGCGAAGATAATACCCAACTCTCCTCCCTGCCTCTCCACCCTGCCTATATTTTCCATCGACGCGATACGAATTTCAATTTGTCCTCCTCCTTCCGCGCAACTATCGAACGATGAAAACCCATTTGCCTCCTTTGCTCGCCCCCTTTCTCGCCGGCCATTGTGCAAGCTCCTCGTTATTACGCGAAACGCAATAATTATTTTCGTTGCGTATTATCCTCTCGTTAACCCTCGTCATCGATATCTTCGAATCTTCTTTTCCCTTTTGCGGCTTTTGCTCGAAAAGGGGTTAGGTTTTCGACAACCCTATCGAATGTCGACTCGGCTCTTGAACCAAGGAGATATCCTTTGCGGGGTCGACGACGTACTCCTCCTCGGAATATCGATGACGCGCGGAACTCGAGTTCTAGTCGAGGTCTATTTTTAACCGTCGTTGCGTCGTCACGAACCACCTGCCGTTCCGAATAGGGTTGTTTGGTCAACGATGGGGGGCGCCAACTTTACCACGGAATGCATTTTCGAAAATCCTCTCTTAAGGCTAATTAATACTCGCGGCTCGAGTGGAATGAATGCGTTCTAGCGTGGCTCGAGAGCTGCTTAACGAAATATCCATACACACGTGTTTACAGGCGGCGGCACGTACGAGGGCCGGCCACAATGCCTCTGTATTTTCACCGTTATTCTACCTACTAATTCATCGTCACTTCCGTAACCGTTTCTATTCTTTCATCCCTCCCTCCTCCTCCATCCTCTTCCCATCAGAAATTCTACGCTCTCTTTGCCAGGGAGCGGTAACAAAAGCAAGGTTTCGCTTGCGCGTTTCGTTTCACGCGCGAAAGCTGGATGTTCGAGGAGGGGAGGTGAAATTTAGCTGGAAACTGTCTTCTTGCCGGGCCAAACTACAGCATGTATTATCCATATGATATGTTCGGCTCTCCCTCGGAAATCCGACTGTATTTGCTCGCGCCGGTACGTACATAATGCACGAGGTAAACAGTTGGATCGGACTTTGCCCTCCCTCGAGATCTGCATCGCGGATAGATCAAGTTGAACCACTTCGCTGAACTAATCAGCTTCGAGTAGACGACTCGAACGGGGGAAATGTGCGTGACAAATAGCCCTCCTCCCTCGGAAGGAAGGAGAAAAAAAGTGGCAACTGTTCGAATTCATTTTATCAAAGCTTGGACGAAATTATATATTCGTTCCATCGAAAACACAATTAATATACGTGATGCAAAAATTGCGAAGCGATCTTTTTTTCCCGCGATATATCACGGTTCGATCAAATTCTCCCTTCGAATATTTTCATTCGTCAACGTTTTTCAAAGCGTTCCTTTCCCCATTTGCACTACTTCCTACGCTGTTTTTATTTTTTCTTTTTCTTTCCTTCTTTTTGGTTTCATCTCGATGCGACGAATTAAACTTACTACACTGTAACAAGATGTCGAAACATTCTCCTCTGGGGAACGAGAGAAGGAAGATTAACGAGGAAAACGCGTCCTCGAAACGTGTTTATTCGTTCGCCAGTCTAATTAAACGTTACGAGAAATCTTGAATCATTTTTCAGCTGGCCGAAGCTGGCAGAGGCCGCGTATGTTGTTCCATCCAACAATGTTCGAGAAGCACGGGTCGTGCCGGTTATATACGACGGGCGTTGCATTCCCCGGGGAGGGAAGGGGGTTGGCGGGGCAACAGGCGAATTATTAACTTGTATCAGAGCGTGGAGAGACGCGTCGCGCGAGATACGTCAACCGTCGGGCCGCGCGGTCGTCTTATTTCCACGAGCCTCCTCTCCGCTAGATTAAGCCGGCGAGAGTTGGCGCCGTGCCGCCGAGCGGGCTCTTTCTCCTTCGAGCTAATCAGGCCCGGATCCACCGCCGGACCACCTCGCTCGAACACCGCCAGAGATTTCTGCCTAAAATCCGTGGCACGCGGCAAAGAAAGTTGTCCGCCGGCCTGGCAATACCGTAACCGGCAAAAAAACCTAGGGATTCGGGCTCCAATTTAGCGGCAACTCGCTACCTCTGCCCGCTCCGCTCTCGGAATCCCGAAAAATCCTTGGACCACCTGATGATCACCGACCAATGTTTCTCCGGACGATTAACGCGAATTTTTTCGAATTTTAAAAATATGGAAAATGTCGATCCAGGAATGCCACCTTCCAGATTAAACGCGAATCGAGAAATTACGGATATCGGTTTTTTTAGATCGTCGTGTCTTTTTACGTTGCGACCTCGGTCAAAGAAAATGTGTTCCCCTTTGCGAATTTTGTTTTTTTCAATTTTTCAACGAATAAATCGAATCGATGCGATTCGATTTTGACCTTTCGATATAATTTTTCGAATACAAATACACGAATCTTTTCGAACTCTGTCCATAGATATAGATAGTCCATAGAAACGGTACGATAAGAGATGGAGAATAAAATTTGAACGGATGGGCGAGCAGGATCGACGAGGTATCAATTCCGAAATGCTTAAGGATCCTAAGGCAGAGGGAGCCACGGATGATCGACATTTTCGACATCGTTCCCGACACGTTCCGGGCGATCTCGGATCGGCGGACGACGCCTCGAATAATAACCGCTCCATAATGTCGCCGAATGGCATTCTGGGACTCCGTTTGGACGCCGCCAATTCCTTCGTGCTGGACGTCCCTCCCACCCTCCAACAACTTTAAACGCGCCAGACGTTGACACCGTCCGATTTCTTCCCAACCCCTCGATCGAATAACCCCTCGTGCATGGACTCGATTCCACCTCGTACAGAGAACGGAATTTTTTAAAACCTTCAACAATAAAAAACTTCCAATCAATTCAACGCAATTTTTACATCGAAATGTTCACGCAACACGATCATCGATGCGATTAAATTTTCATGTTTGAATCCTAATTCAGAATGTCTCCACCATCCATTTTCTCTGAAGAGAGAGGAAAGAGAGTTGTCCGTGCGAGGGGACGGATCGGAGTGGAATGGCAGGAAATGCAACGAGCATAGTAACGGTGGTAGCACGCGCCTCGTTCATTTGCAGTGGGCGAAGATGGTGGGCCACTGCGTGGGCGGACGATAAACTAGAACACGGCAGGAAGACGAGCCGGGTTTCGCGGGCCTGACGTACGACCTTCCTGACTTCCTACTTACGGCTACAAAGCCCGACCGTGCCCCAGCCGGATAACTTAAGCAGTCGGCCGCCAACCCCTTGGTCGGCTCTGTTTAACCGAGTACAGCGGGGAAATTAGATGGGTGTTGCTGCCTCCAAGCAGTTGCGCATTCGTTGGCCCCTTATATTAAATCGCTCGACTCGAAGAAGACGCGACTCTCTCGTCCTCTCCTCCTTCCTGTTCGCTCTTCTTAACATTTTCTTCTTCTGCATTTTCCCCCTTCTCGCTTCTTCGTATTCGTATAAAAGGTTAATATCGCGTTGAGATTGCGTTTGTACGCGATAATAAATAAACGTTAAAGAAAGGAAGAAGGAAAGGGTGGAATATGTTTTAACAGAGACGGACAGAAATTTTGGAAATCGCTTAGCAATCGAAGAGACGAATGAAAAGATTTCTTCGTCTTTTTCGAATGAATTCGAGGAGAACGATATCTTGAAAATATTTTTTGGAAGATGAATTTTTCCACAGAATTTTTTGAAAACTATGAAGATCTCGTCAACGATTTGGAATAATTTTTCTCGAACTCGAAGGAGAATATCTTCCAATGAAAGAGCGAGCGAGAATTTTTGAAAAAAATTCGTGTATCCAAGAATCTCGCACAACGATTCGAGGAAGAAACCAACTCTCGTTCAACTTTTCTTCAGAATTCCAGAGGAGGACGATCTTGAGATTCGGTACAGTGGTGCAATTAAACTCGTAATCGTTTATTCAAACGACCATACCCTCGTCCATTACGAATGTAACAGGAAGCTTCCTTGAAACCGGAGACCGATCCGTGTTCGCGCGAACCGCGAGGACGAGGAAGTTAAAAATTCCGTGGAGGAATGAAGAAATAAAGTGCAATGCAAGTGGTGCGCGATTTAAGAGGAATGAGGGTTGAGAAAGAGAGAAAAAGAACTTTTGGAGAGAGAGAGAATTAAAACGCGAAGGGAGAAAAGAGAAAAACTCTCGAACGTGGCGAGAGTCCGGAACGACAGCCGAAGCGTTCCGGCATTCTCGAAATTTTCAAAGAATCTGCCGGCGTGCCCGTTCGAGCGTCTCTTCACCCGTTACTTCTCTCTCGTCTCGCTCTCCCCCCCGCCCCTCCTCTCCATTTCACGCGGTATTTCGTTTAAAGCTAAGAAAGCACGAGGAAGGGAGGAGGGGGATGCGATGGATTTCGTTGCGCGGATACGTCGTCCCCTACAAATATTTTTTGCCCTCTCCCCCCTCCATAATTCATCGACACTTCGCGAGGGTGTAAGAAAGAACACTGAGAAATTGTTCGAGGGACGTTCTCCTTGGAATCGAGAAAAACGCTAGAATATGCGTGAAAAACGTAGAATATGCGTGGACAGGGGTTGAAATAACGCGTGTTGTTGAAGAACTTATTCCTTGAGGGAAGAAGATTCGTTTAACGTTACAACGTTACAACGTTAGGTTAAAAAAGACTTTAACACGGGAAGGAATTTCAATTACAATGACTGTATTTCTCCTCCTTTTTTATCTAGAATCAGTCGACAATTTCCAAGAGTATTCCATGAGGTTACAAGAAGTCTTCTTCCCCTTGGGGGTGGGGGAGCGTTCCAATGTTATTATTTGTCGATCGAAGAAGCGCCGCGGTTTATTACCGGGTCGATCACCCGGCGGCCAAATGGGGGGGGAGGCCAATTCGCCTCGACTCGCGATGGAAATTTTTTTTTCCATCCTCCTCCCCTCCCCTCCCCTTTCTTAATCCACCCACTTTGTTTAATCGAGAATCAACGAAGAAAAGGGCGAGAAAAGTCTGGGAAGAGAGGGGGAAGGGGGAATTACCGAGCTAAGGGCGGGTTGGTATAATAAAACAGTAGTAATTACTGGGAGGAAGGGTGGGAGATGTAAGATAGACGACGAAGTGGATCGCGAAGATCCAGAATCCGGGGAAATTGTAACCGCAGATAGCTGGGTGTAGTACACAGTAGTAGTCGTAATACTGATATCGTTTCGCAAACATACGCCCCTCCATCCCCCTCCCTCCCCGGAATGGGGCACGTGGAACCGCCTAATGCGGAACGGCGATTCCGGGTCACGGATTACATTGTACCGCGACGTTAATTTCATTTCGCAAACGTTCTAAATGGACTTGGGACGCCGATACGTGGATCGTTCTAATAATAATTTCGCTCTGTAAACGGCCTCACCCGCCCCGACACCGGAGCGAGTCTTGTCCATCCGCCGCGATAAAACGCCGCAGAGACGGGCGCGTTATTTTAACGCCGTGTTATTTCGCCCATTCACCGTGCGTTCTGGATGGATTTTTTTCTTTTTCTTTTTTTTTAATCGATCGAGGAATTATCACGAGTGATAAAGGGAGGGAGTGTGTTGCGTGTCTCGCGTCCCACTGTCTCAAGTTTTCTCAGTGTTTCGGAGCGGATCTCGGTCTGGCGGAGAGTCGATGGTCAAAAACTGATGATTGGCATCGATGATCAGAGATGGAGGGGAGGAGGAGGGGGAGAGAGGATGGGCGTGTTCGCAAAAGTTGAACGCTAATTTCGTTCGCGGAACGGGCACGCCAGAGGGTAAAGCGATGCAAAGCGATCCCGGATAATGGATTACAATGTAATACGATGTAATCCCGGATCCTTTTATCTTCGAGCCGCGAGCACGCCATGTTACGCCACGCGGCGCAGTTAATTTGCATTACTTTCGGAATCAGCGAATCAGCGTTGGCTATTTTCACCGTGTATCTCAGACTTTCATCTTAATACGCGTCACTTTGCCCTTAATCAGCCGGGCGATATGTCATTTCCTAACGAGGTGCAGCCATACCAGGGCGGTGGTTAACCGCTAGAAAAGCGGGTAATCGTGCAATTTCCATGCTGTCGGCGTGTACAAACGACCGAACAGGTTGCTCATTTCCTTTTTTCTCGAAAAGTCGCAAAACAAAGTGATAGAGAGAGAGAGAGAGAGAGAGAGAGAGAAGAAAGGAAAAAAAAATCGATAGTCGAAAAAGCGAATGGAAAGCCAGCCACCCAGTCGTCGTGTCGATGATAACGAGATACAAACTGATTATTCGTTCAATTATCGGCGATCTCGCACGAGACGTCTATCAACCGTTCGGTGGATCGTTTAACGTGGAAACGGATCACGTATCGAATTCGCCCCTGCCTCTCTCTTTCGGCACAAACGTCAGCCAACGTGTTTCGATAATTGACGCGAAACTGCGACCTCGGCTAATGAGTGCCTGAAAAGAGGGGGACGGTATCCGAATCGCGATGAAATTCATTTTTTATCTCCCTCTTCCCTCTCATTCCAAACATTTCCTTTCCCTTCGTAATTTTAACAAAAGTCTCTTTCTCAAGTAAGATCCCAACGATTACTTGAACCGAAACAGCCATCGAATTGATCCCCTCGCGTAACGATTCGGGCGCAAACGAGAGCGTCGCGTTTCTTTTACCGCTTGACGCCAGTTAATTTGCCTTATTTCGACGTAAACAAAGAGCGGGGAGAATTAGCTCGCGGCGCGATAGGGGGAGGCGCACGTTACCGCGCAAAGCGAGATCCCCCTCCAGGGATTTAACGGCTCACAATTAGACAGCTTACCGCGGAGATAGAAAAATGCACGGAGCACAATGCGTGCTCGTGTGCACACGACGACGCGGATTTTCTTTGTGTTTCTTTTTTTTTTCATTCTTTTCTCTCTTTTCTTTTTTTTTTTTTTTGAAATCTCTGGAACGAAAGGGGGAAACGCGAGACTTAAAAAGCGCTCTCGTTATCTCGACGAATTTCTTCCCAACGAGATGGAAGACGAATAAGATTAAGGTGGAGATCGCGATGGAGAAGGCAAGACGACAAAGCGACTGACTTTGCGATGACTCGACGAGGTTCGACACAGAATCGATTACACGGCGTCGATTATAACATGAGGGTGTCCAAATTTGACCCGCATCTCGAACTTTAGCCAAAGTTCGAATCATCGTCGGCATCCAGATATACACAAAACGACTCCCCCCGCAATTGTAGTCAACCATTCGAGTAAACCATCGTACAACTGTAATTATGCCATCGGGGTGGAGTGCCTCGTACAATCCGCGACTCAGATTGAACCGGCTTATTCGCGTTCGAATCGAAACTCTCTCGAATTTGTAAGGATGCATGGAAAGGGAGGGGAAACGAGGTTTTCACCCCAATCTTTCGTACAAAAGATTCGAGCAATCACAGCCTCGAACAAACGTTGTGTCGAGAGAAGGCGAGAGGGAGGGGGAGAAAAAGATTTTGGGAAAAGGGAAACTAGGAGGGAATTTCGCACGGTAGACGACATTAGCCGGGGAAATATTCGGTCGCCCGTTGTATCGAATGTTTGCCTGTCGATTGTTTGGCCGTGCAGCGTCGAATATGCAGCGTAAGCGATAAATAAATAGCAAACACGAATCTCTCGTGTGGTTGGAGCAATAATTGCGAGTCAGGTCGATCGGTGTGGTCAACCGAAGCGAAGCGATCGTCCGTCCATCCACCCCCCACCCCGATCCACTTTAACCGATCGTACTTTCTAAAATTTTCCATCGGGAACGTGAGAGGACCGATCCAATTCACCCCCTCCATTCTCTTCGTCGTCTCCTCTCGAACGAAATCTCCGCCTCGGCCGCTACGCCACGACAATCCGGAGAATTCGATCGTATCGTCTGAAACGAGCGCGAGCGAATCGACGAACGCGAGGAAAGAAAGTGCAATTTCCGATATCTCACCGTATCGTAAACAGAAGGCTGTGAAAAAAGGCGGTGAACGAGGTCCGAGCCTCCCCTTAATTGGCACTCTGATTACTCTCTAATTGTGTATCGATCCGCGTTTAAGTGAACCAATTACCGCGGATCGCGTTTGAAGCCGCCCCCGCAAGCACTCGAGCCGCACGAGAGCCGCTTTCCACCGGAAATAATATAGGGTTGATCACGAGCAGGGGGAGGAAGATTTTGCCCGCGTGCGTACTCGAGCATTGTCTCTGTGCGCGTGCATGAACACGCCGAGTGCTTTTACGGTTAATCGAAATCGCTCCTCTCGAAGCCGCCTTCGCCCGGGGCGCCATTCAACCCGCGGCTTCATTGTTTCCGAAAGTCTTCCAAAGGAGGCAATTTCTGCTCCGTGTTCGACGCTCGGCGAACGATATTCGAACGGCGGCGCGAACCTCCACCACCTTTTCGAGCCGCAACACCAGAAATCGACCTGGCGGCACCAGCCAGCCAACCGGACGGCTTAACTTCCGCCGATTTAAGATTTAAGATCGCGAGTCGATGATGATGGTGAAATTGTTCGTGTTTACCGCTCGTTTAAATGGGATTAAATGGGAGAGAGAGAGATATTGGAGAAGATCTCTTCTATCGCGGTGTGCAACGCGAATTTTCTTTTTTCTTTCTCTCTTTTTTTTTTTTTTTTTTGAAAAGGAATTTTAAGACCGACGCGTCTAGATTCTCGGCCGTGCCTCCCTTCAAGTGGGATGGAAACTTTTGTGCAAGGTTACACAAAGCCGGAATAGCGGAAACGATCCTCCGTGCGGCGAGCCTTTTACCGAAATTGTAATTTCAAGGAACTGTGAAGGGGTAAAGTTTACCTTAAACGCGGTCGGTCTTCTACGGTAAACGCGTACGTGGAACGACTCATTAGCAAATGCTGTAGAGAGAAACTCGACTCGAAACACCAGAAGTGTGTATTACGTATATAACCGGAGGATATGTTTAAAAAAAAAAGAAAAAAAAAAAAGAAAAATTGTGCACCTCAAACCGGTCCCGTTTTTCTTCTTTTTTTTTTTTTTTTTCCTTTTGAAAGAAATCTGGCGCGTCTGGCAACCAACGTTTCTCTTCGATAAGAAAGCCAAGTTTATCAAAGGAGAGGATCGGGGGGGAAAAATGAGAACTCGCGTGTACGAATGATGCGAACGTTCGAAAGAAAGAAAGAATCGTCGTTTCGGTTGGTGAAAAAATCCATCCTAGGTAAAATCCTTGGAACGATAAAATCCTGTGTAGTTAAAAGCGTTAAAAGCTCGTTGCGATACATCGCCGGTATAAATATCGATTCCATTACGTATGAATACGTAAAAGCTGGTTCGGTTAAGTAACGTATTAATTTAACATCGGGGAAGAGGCAGCTAACTCTAGAATAAATTCAACGCGACGATTATTCTCGTTACTCAAAAAAGCTTGCTTCGCTTACGTCGATATTATTAATCGAGGTGTCGCTGTTTGAAAAAAAAAAACGAACTCTTCGCTCGCAAGAATTTCGTTGGAAATAGGAAATAAATAGGGGGGGATAGCGCGGCCTAATTTCTAGCCGCTGTTAAATTCGATTCGCAATCGGCAGTCGTAGAACAAGCCCTAATTAAGTTAACCGGGCTAGCGCGGTACAGTATCGAGAAACTATCCCTGATTGCCTTGTTAACGGGATAGGTTAGCAGGTAGCTGCGATATCGATCTGCCGACACAGAGGAGAAAGCCTGATAAGGGCTGCAACCCTCTCGAAAAGCGACGCGCTTTCTCTCTCTCTCTCTCTCTCTCTCTCTGTCCCAAATTCATACCTTATAGGTCGTTTGTGGATAAACGTCGCGACGATTCCATCCCCAGAGGATGGAAGCGAATTAATAATAACCGATACCGATCCAGGAACCGATGCGTTATCTCGCCTCTCTTTGTAGACGGATCATTATTGGAATGATAACGAGAACTTTTTCCTCCCTTTCGCCCGGCTGTCAGCTCGATCGGCTCGGCCAGACCGGATTAATTAAATTATTCACCCAGTTTCTTCCGGCTTAACCGCCCCTTAACGAGCCGCTTTTCGCTCCTTTTCATTCGTGGGGGAAGGAGTTCGTTCGACTGTGAAAACGTATAAATTGAGAGGAAATTTGAATTTTTCGGGAGGGGGAGAGGGGATTCGTTTCGCTCCTCTTTTAGTTACGAATAAAAAAGTGGGAGAAAAAGTCATTCCTTGATCCACACTTTGTTTCCTTCTTTCGAATCGTTATTACGTTCCATTACGAGCTTTCGTTTATAATTGCCTTTGGATTCTTTCCTCGCGTGTTAAGAGAGAAGGGGATCCAGCGGAAATGGAAATTGGAAAGATGAACGCGTGACGAGAAAGCAGCAGCGTGATTGATAGTTTTCGAGGGGAAGAAAAAAAGAAAAAAAAAAAAAAAAAAAAAAAAGAAAAAAATAAATGATCTCTGCAGTCGAGAGAACTGCTGTGGGAGGACCGTCGTTTCTTTCTGGGGAGGGGGAGACGAATCGAGGATGGATGCGTGATGTATCGTCGCGTCGACTGAAATCATTCACGGCTCGATAACGGTCATAGAACGTGACGTGGCGTAACGGACAACTATCGATATCGTCTATGGAGCAGAAGGGGCTCGCTTCCCCTCTCCGATTCATAAAATATGAAGTTTTACTCGATCGATATTACGCGAGAGCCAACCAAGAACTCCCGCATTAATTTCTAATTCGTACGAAAACACGGTTCGAAAACAAATTTAACTAAATAGTTTTGAAATAGCTCCGGAAAGGTAAAGTAACCGGAAAGGGAAACGAAAAGCCATTGTGACCGCGTAATAACGATTACAGATGAGAAACTGTGCTCCGGTATTTCGCCGGTATAAAGCCAACGCCACACGTAATTATGGCCGCATCGATCGGCAAAACTACGGTGGCAGGAATGCCTAATTTGAACAAGGGCACACACGTCCCGTGACCTTTACGTAACGAGAAGGGAAGTTGAAATTCATTGGCTCGCCTCCGACTTAAAACTCTTTCCCCTCGTCGCGGAATACTTGGTGGTGGTGGTGGTGGTGGTATCGTGGTAGCCGTGGAATATGAGATCAGTTTCGCGGGTAGTTTGCATAAGTAGCCGTCCAAGTTTCGTACCAGCGCCATCCAACCGGAAGGCCGGATTTATTATATAACTCGCCCCTCTTCGTTTTCCCACGGTGATTTTTTTTAATCATTCCCGCCCATTTTAAAAATTCAAATTATCGGACGAATACCGAATTTCAATCTGTTTACGGATAAACATTTATGAAAATAACAATTGGACGCACTCGATGCATAATTCGATGCATAATTCGACCGCTTGACAAACCGACCGATCCCCCGGCTAATACGGGTGCGGCGAGCCTTTTTCCAAACAAACGGAGCTCCCCCCCCCCCCCATCCTCGATGCTAGCACAAGAAAAAATACACCTATGTATGCGTTTTGCATACGAATCGAACGACGGATTGATGTAGGAAAGGATCGAACGAGAGTAACACGGGATAATCGAGCAGCGGAAAGGGATTCGATGTACATCGCATTGGATGGGAAAATGATACCGAAATAATGTACACGTATCGAGCCGGCAAATAGTGGATAACAACTGTGTCCGTCCCCGATCTGTCTCGTCCCTCCGCTCCTTTTTCTGTAAATCACGTCTAGTCGTCGATACACGCGCACGAAACACGATTTATAGGCGAAATATCGCGCGTCAACCGAGTTATTCGCGACTCGTTACGCGATACGACAAATATTATGCAAAATGGCCTCTCCCCTCCCTTCCCTGCCCTCTCCTCTCCTCTCCAGCTCCGTTCCGCTCCGTTGATCGACCGACGAATTCGCATTCGTCATTCGACGTAATTTCGCCGTGATTTACATCGCGGTTGAAAAATATCACGCCGATCCGTGCACACTTTCGATACCTCGCGTCGATACGCGTTAATGAACGCGGTGAAGGAGCGGCCATCCCTTTTTCCTTTTCCTCCTTTCGAGTCTTTTAATCTTTTAGGAAATGGAAGTTGGTTAACTCGAAATTGCTCGATTATTTTCATCGGAAACGGGTGTACAAGATGTAGTAACGAGATATATCTTCCACGGAAATGAAACATATAGGGTGAAATCCAAGAGCGCAGTTCGTTTACCAAGAACAATATCCATCGGCTTGACGATAATGAATGCAACTGCGCGGTTAAACCGCAGCGGTTTCGCGCCGCAACGTTGCGTTTATACATCCGAAGCTGACACACGAAATCCCGAGCACGAGAAAGAAGCGGGATTAATTTATTAATAACGAGATTTTTGATCGCTTTTTCTCCCTGTTTTCCACGCATAATCTCGTCACGGTTCGCCTGCTTTTCTCTCTGTCCGGGAGAAAAAAAGCGCGTAACAAATTTGCGGCCGCGATTTACAACAGATTTTTTTTCGCGTAAACGGAAGAGGAGAAACAACGAGCAACAGGAAATTCCTGAAAATGAATCATTCGAGAGGTTTGATCGAATCGTTTCAGAAAAATTTCTCTCTTCTTCCCTCTGTTTTTTTTCTTTTCTTTTCCTCATCGTGTTGCTCTCACGAGAAAACGAGGAGAGGTTCTCTCTCCTCTCCTCTCCTCTCCTCAATTAGAATGCCCGCCGAATATTTCAACGACGTTTCTTCCGACCGAAGATTTACGGAGACGAGCGAATTTTCTTCCCGCAAATATTCTCGCATCATAATGCGTCGTCACTTTGTCGAATGAATTCCCCCTCTTCCTCCTCCTCCTCCTCCTTCTATCTTTCTCCAAGTTCCAACAACCGTTCAAGGCGAATCAAAGCCGGGAATTTTAGGCGTTGTAATTCGACGAGTTTGCGAGTCTAACGAGCCGCGCTTACCCGCTCGTAATTTTTCCATTTTAACATCTCCGTTTTCGCTTTCCCTCGCCGCTCGGCGGACGAAGGAAAAAAACGGATTTCGCAGATTTTTATTCGAGGAATAGCTGATTTGAGCGCGTACCCGTTTCAGCGTGACAGCGAAATAGAAAACGATGAGAAAATCGCGCGGAGATTATAAATGAAACGATGGGATGGATTTTTCTCTCTTTCTCTCTCCGCGAGACATTTCCTCTTTTTCTTTTCCCGACATGTCTCACTCGGAACGAGGAACCAGTTTGATAACGATGAGTACATTCGATAATGATGTTCAATGACACGATGTTAAAAGAAATTGGATATCTTATTGTGTTAATACGTCGTCAATACGTGGATAAAATCGGGGATACATCGGGGATATAGAAATGGAAGATGGGATTAAAACGTTTCTAAATATCCGACGAATCCCATTCGCGAGAATATTAACGATTTACTAGAGCGCAAGAATAAAATAGAGAGGCTATTAAATATTTGTGGAAACGAGACGTTTTGTTTGATGCATACAGTCAGTCGCGAAAATAATTTGTAGATGTGGTGTCTTGCGAGGAGAAATTTAAAAAAGAAGTCTGATTTCGAATTAAGTTTTTTTCTTTTTTGCATAATGAGTATATATATATATAGTATTAACGGGTTGGAAAGTAATTTAGAATAATTTAGAGCAACGTGGAGCAAATTTATTTTTTGACGGAAAAATTTCATGCGTGAAATCAAT
This sequence comes from Apis laboriosa, assembly GCF_014066325.1. NCBI lineage: Eukaryota > Metazoa > Arthropoda > Insecta > Hymenoptera > Apidae > Apis > Apis laboriosa. The sequence continues at coordinate 2,015,592 of NW_025222233.1, forward strand.
CCTCAAATTTTTACCATTTTTTTCCTTTTTTTTTTTTTTTTTTTTTTTTCGTGTATCGCGTGCGATATATTTCAACTCGAAATATATTTTATAACAGAGTAACAGAGCGTGAAAACTTGAATATTTCATAGTTTAATATTTCTTACTATCTATCTCGTACCAAGTTATATTTAAAATAATTTATTACACCATTATTAAATATAAATTATTACTCGACCATATACAACCCATCTATAATCTACATATTCACAATGCTTCGTGCAAAATAGAATTATTGGTTTTTCGATAACACGACTTATTAGTTAAATTCACGACTGACTATACACTAACTAAAATTACCATCGATGAGATTGAATCAATGAACGGGGTAGATTACGATCGCGATGCGAAACAATTTCGTTTGAAACTTATTACTATCTCTCTCTCTCTCTCTTTATATATATATATACACATGCTTCTTCTACGATGCGCACGTACGTTCAAAAAAAAAAAAAAGAAGAAGAAAGGGACAAAAAGGAAAGAAAAGGGAAGAAACTTTTTAATTTTTACGGCCGTTGCCTTGTCAGCGAGCGAAACTGCCGCGAAAGTTGTTGGGAAGCGCTTGAGGAAGGGACGAGACAGCGTAACGGGACGGTCCATGCCTCTTTTCCCAGTCGTCCGTCACAGTAACCGAGTGCATAATGCACGCGGTGCAACTACTTTGCCGAACTGAAAAATGGAACAGGCCGGGACAGCTGGTGGAGCGCATCGAAACGCAACTCTCCCTCGAACACCACCTCCCGTCCTCTCCATCACTTATTTAACCCGGCTGATGCCTTCGCAGCCGTCCAAACGCCCCCGCGACCTTCTATTTTCCTTCGTCTTCAGTCGCAAAACCCGGCGGCCTTTTCATTTTCCTCTCGAATCGATCCTCCTCCCCCTTTCTCGTTCCCCGCTCGAGAGCAGATAGGCTACTTCCTCCTGCGGTGGAATGTGCGTGCTTGGATATTTCGGTTGTTTTTCTTTCCTCTTCCACGCCCTTTTTTTCACTCTTTTTTCGAGAAAATATGGAGGAGGATAATTTTAAATTATTGATCGAATAAAGCGTGTTGTTCTCGAAAGGGGGGATAGAGAGAAAGTTCTCGGAAATGTTTGGTTTCGAATCGAATTCGGACCAAGTTTTTCAATGGATGGATGGAAAGGGTGGATGGGAATGGAAGTTTATCGAGATCGTTTCGAGGGATCGAGGTATAAAGTATCCGGAAAAGATTCTGGACCGCGGACTCAATGATTCGTAAACTTTTGGCCGATGCGGTGTGTACTTGGACGAGACGAAGAAACTTTCCAGATCGAACGTGTCATACTTATCTCCTTATGAACGGTCCAATTGGCCCAAACAACCGGACTTTCCGACTTTCAATTCCGAAATCGCGATCTCCTTTCGAGGACCTTTCGCGAGATAGACTCCAATCTCCAATTTTTCTTTTCCAATCCCTTTTTTTTTTTTCGTCTTCTTCTTCTTTTTCTTCCTCCTTTTTAACGAGCAACGCGATAGAAATCGATCCAAGCCAAGGGGATATAATCTCGACAGCAAAAGAAAAATCAAGACTAATTACCGACGACATTAGCAGACGGTTGGCCAGACAGATTTCACGTAAACGGATTTGAGAATTTTTTTGCACCGGCCGCGGTGGCCGCGTTTTTCTGTTCGCCGTGGTCAGAGCCAATCAGTGACGGATGCGATTTACGATGAGCCGAGGTGTGTCGCCACACTCTGATTGCCGCGATAACGATTTCTTCGACCGCTTCGATAATTGACGCCCCGATCCCTGCCGGGTTTCGGGTCCCGTTCGTTTGTACTACCGCCGCCGCTTCTCCTCCTCGAGCGCGCTAGCCTGGCCTCGAGGAAGAAAAGAGGTAGTAATAGTAGTAGTAGTAGTAGAGCTCTCGTGGCGAAATTTTTTTTTTATTCCATCGGCCTCCACGATTTATCGATCCGATCGAGACAGCGACGCATACCTCGAGAGGAAGCATCCAATAATATTTCACCGAAGGAAAAAATGGATTTCTTCAAAAATTAAACGCAAAGGATCTATTCCTATTCCAAATTTCCCCTCCGAATCAATTTTTTCCCCATTTTAAGTGAAGCGCGAACATGGTTCCAGGATAGTTGGCGCCAACAGCCCCAAACGACTTGCTATTATTACGAAACGAAAGGGGATTGAGAGGGATATGAGATGAGGTAAGGATAACGTCAATACGAGTTTATGCGTCTATCACTTTTATACGTCGCCGTCGTGACGAGGAGAAACGCGTAGCTACAAAACCTTCTCGTAATCGACGATGAGTCTCGACGACGTGTCCCTGTATCGACGCCTTCCTTAAGGTCACCGACACGGCGTCCAGAATCTCGTAAACATAGCTGACTAACCATCGCGGAGATAAGATCCTCGCGCGAAATGAATTATTTACACCGAGATGGGAAAGGGGGAGGAATCGCCGTGTTTTTCTTTAAGCGAACGAGCTGCGTAACGAGCCGCGTCCAATGGGATTTCGATAAGTCGATCCTCTTCCTCCTCCTCCTCCTCCTCCACCTCGATGCTCGGGGAGGATAGTTGAGATTGATGACCGATTCGGTCGAATGAAACGGTGTTACGACGCGTATATAACGATCGTAATCGCGAGGATGTTTTCCTTTCGTCGAGGGGGAAGAGGAGGAAATATTCTTTTTACATTCGCGATGATGATTCCCCTCGGAGTGGCGATGATACGAGCGAGAACGTTTTTATAAGCGGGGAATCACTTGGAGTTATTTACGAGTTGCGGATTCCGCGTAAGGAATCTGGAGGAAATCTCAAGGAAAAGGAGGGGTGGGCGAGGGGACGAGGGTCGATGAAGCGGTCGTAACAAAGCGTCTTTATATTTTTCCAGTTGATGGGACGTAAATGGAGAGGGGGAGGGAGGGAAAGGAGGACTATAATCGTAGGAGATACGACGTCTAATGGAACGAGATTGTTCGAAATTCAGCAAAGCGGAAAGCGCGGCTTAATCCCCGCGTTTGTCAAAGGGGATGGTCATTGAGATTAACAATTCCCTAGGCGGGAAATTAAAAACGGAAATTCGTTCCCCTTTGACTGCGCACGCGATGAAAAAAAGTGATCAACGTCGCTCAAATTGAACTCGGCCACTTTCGTATATACGTCTTACTTTCAACGCGAGCGAGATCCACGTACCTCTATTAACCTCCTCTTCTTCTTTTTCCTCTTCTTCCTCTTCTTCTTCTTCCTCTTCTTCCTCTTCTTCTTCTTCTCGCTTCTTCCGACCGGGGAGGGGAGAACACGACAACCAAGTTCCTTTTTAAAATCCAAGGGCAGCTGATATTTTTTCAGGAAGCGTGTGCTAGGTTTAGTCTGGTACGATTCGAGGAGGAATCTCGGTTCTCAAGTTCTGAAGCGATAGGATCCTAGATTCCTTGGAAACGTGGATTGAACGAGCACGATTGAACGAAACTGCGTCGTTCATCGACGGATCGACGGGTAAGACACTTCTCGGCGACACGACGTAGTAAGCAGAGTACGCGTAACTGAAACGAGAGACCGAACTGATGATTAATCGCTTAGGACGGCCCCCCCCACTCTCTCTTTCCGTGAACGCTTCCACGCTCTGACGTTCTATCAATATTTTCGTTTCTGTACTTATAATGACTTTGCCGTAGTCTCGTCTATTCCTCTTACGACCAAAATAGAAGAAGTTTTGTATCCTTTTCTATCTCGCGTTTAGAGACAAGTTTGATTTTTAAACCGATATTTGATTTTCCTTTCCGATAGAAATTACGCGTAAAAAATTCGATCGGTGTGAAATTTCACATATAACACGGAATATAATGGAGAACGAAATTGAGATTATCGTGTGCACCGTACATATATATATATATGTGTGTGTGTGTATATACGCGAAAATCGACGTATATTCGCAACTTTTTTCCGGATAAAAATGAGCACATGTAAAATTCATTTAAAATCCTCCACACCTTATATAAATTTAAAGAAGAAAATCCCGCCACGGTTGGCGAATTACCAGGAACGCGCGCAATTTTTCATCCCCGCATCCTACAAAGTCGGGTAAGGTCAATATCGCTTTGTAACATTGCGCAGCGGTGGCGGTTGCCTTTTCCTCTCCCCTCCCCACCGTGGCACGTTTCACATTCCCCGGCGCAAGGATAATAGAAATAGGAGCAAGGATCGAGCAATCGAGAGGATTTTCGCAAGAAATTCCACGACTTCTTCCCATCCCCCTCCCCCCTGGATGAGGAGGTCTTGAACCGCGGAGAAAAGTGGTTAATTGTATTTTCCGGGGGAGCACGTCCGACAGAATGCAATTTCGATCCGTAAGTGGAACCAGCTGGATGGTTTTCAACCTGTTCGCGAGTTGGAGGGACACGAGTTGGGAAAATATAAAACGCGAAATATATTAACATTGGATAGGGGGAAGTCGTTATCGCGCCGCTTTGACGTGCAAATGCGTCCGCTGTTGGAAGCTGGCGAACGTCTATTTCCGGCGCCGACACACCTTTCGTCACTCTCGCGTTGTTTCCCATCGGACAATTTCCCTTCGATTTCGTTTATGAAAACGCTGCACTCTCTCTCTCTCTCTCTATCTCTCTCTCTCTCTCTCTCTCTTCGGGAAATAAAATAGTCCGTAAAACGCCTTCTCTGTCCAGGATTCGTGGACAATAACGTCGTGTGATCGCGGTGCGATTCGAAGATTATTTTTCTATAAAAAGATTTTTCTATAAATAAATAGATAAATAGATAGATAGATATTTTTTTCCATACGACGATGCGATAATAAATTCAACTCCCCCCTTTCGACGGAATCTAGAGGAAGCGTGGAAGCACTTAACCGTTACACTTTGACAAGCCTTACAAGCTACGGGCACGCAATAAAACTTGCATCTAACGTTCGTTTAAAGTTTCCGCTGGCAAGGGCAAGAAGTTAATCCCATCCCGGTGAAAAACTTCACGAGAGAGAGAAAGAGAGAGAGAGAGAGAGAGAGAGAGAGAGAGGAGGAGGAGGAGGAGGCATCTCGTTGCCGTTCGACTGCTTCTTAAACGCTTACAACGCCAACCGATACTCCTCAATCTCTTTGACGGAGAGAGGTGTATTCGATTTTCTCGAAACTCTCGTGTACCAACTTACGTCTCTCCAGGAGACGTACCAAAATCCCCGTTTTTCCCCTCCCGGGCAAAAAAGAAAAAAAAAAAAAAAAAATGGGAAAAATTTCGTCTCGAACGGAGTACCCTCCTTTCTTTTCTTTTCTTTTTTTTTCAATATCACCTCTTCAAGTTTTTACATTTGGACAGAGAAGAGACTTGGAAGAGATAGAGAGCGGAATATCGTGGAGAAGGAAGAGGAGGAGAAGCAGGAGGAGGAGGAGAAGGAGGAGGAGGCGAAGAAGTGGACCGAAGAAGTCGAAGAAGATGTAAATGTTTCTTGCTCCGCGCCAAGAAATGGTTCGATGATTCTTGCGTCGCGCGGTGTGTGGGCAGCACGGCGGACCTCCATCGTGGGCCCCTCGCCTCTAAAAGAAAGGCGGAAAGGGCGGTCTCGGGGGCCGGAGGGAGGAGGGGGAGGGAGCAGAGGGGGCGGGGGGAGCGGGGGGAGGCCGGGGGCCTCACACGGGGCCCGGCGTGAGTCCCGACGCGAGGAGGTCTCAATCTTACGGGATACGCCGCGAGCTCGGTCCGCGCGCGCACACACAGGGTGGTTAAATAATTTCGTCGCTCGAAAAACCGTCCAAGTTTTTTTCCTTCATTTGTATTTCGTTTCTCGATCATCATCGACGCGCGTAACGGAATGGAATGACGGTACTCGTAGGGATTCGAGGGATTTCTCTCGGTCCATCCCTCCCGATGGGAGGGTAAATATCGTGCGAGGAAATTACGAGGTAGAGGGAATCCTTCGCGACGCTTTGATGCCATTGTAATGGCGAAAATGGGGAAAAAACGAGCGCGTTTTTACACGATGGATGGATGGATGGATGGATGGATGGTAAAAATTGATTTTCCCTCGAGTATACTTAGAGTTTTCATTTCCTCTTGTGTCTTCTGAAAAGGGGAGGAATTGAATTTCATTTGCTCGCGATTGAGAGGGGAGGGGGTATCGTTTTTTTTTCTCTCTCTCCCAATAACGATCCTCTTCGCGAATGATCTTTCCCCTCGCTTTCTCCTCTCTGTTTCGCTCTCGGCAAAGCGAAAGACACCCGAGTTGAACCCGTTGCGGCCACCCTGTATGCCTGTACGTGTTCCACGCGGAGAGATGTATGCAGAGTTACGGGAGGAGACAGAGAGGGACAACGGTGTAGAAAGAGAGGTAAGGGAATCGGAGCGGTACCGAGCCGAGTTTACCATGATTAATCGGCACCGCCTACTTATCGTGTTAGATTTAGACGGGTGGGCCCGCAGGGGCCAGCAGCCCTTGTATTTCGGCCACCACAAAGAGCGTAGCCGCGAATGATTCATTGGCTCGCGAAGAATGCACGACACATCGACTCGACAAGAAGTGGTTTTTCGGAGGCGGAAAGCCGATCGAGATTCGATAGAAACGATAGATCCCCCTCCCTCCTAGACTCTTCTAATTATTAATAATTCCTCGTTCGATTTAATTTCAAAGAAAAAAAAAAAAAAAAAAAAACGATATCCTCTGCGTATCGTTTATCGTAATCAAGAATACTCGACTTTAGAAATATTATAATATATCCTCTTTTAGAAATATTCGGTTTCAATCCCATTGTACAATTCCATCGAACGAACGTGGCGAAAGTTTAACCAGCGTAGCTGCTTCAAAATTCGATCGAACGAAGCTCGACGATAATTCCGACGCTAGTTGCGTCTCAATCAATGAAAAGCATCGTTAAGAAAAGGAAGTTCCTCCAGATCTGATTATATATATATCTATCTCGAGTTTAACCACCCGATTCCGAACATTCTCCCCGACCGCTTGTCGCGAGATCGTTTCCCTGGTCTAGAATCTAGTCGATGAAGACGCGGGTGGAAGTCTAGGTTGCAAATTGGAAGCCGGCAACTAGTCGAAGTATGCCCCGAGGCGGCCGCCGTTTCCTCTGTCGTCGTTGTTCCACGCACTCGCGAATAAATTAATCGGCCGTTCAAAGGGCGCGAGGACGGATCCTCTTCTCGCTCGTTTCACTCTCTCTCTTTCTCTCTCTCTCTCTCTCTCTCTCTCTCCTCTCTCCCTCCTATCCTCTTATTCCCCTGCCGCGTTCCGCTCGGCTATATAATTATGACATTAGCGGGCAATTTCGCTTCCCTTATAGTTCTCCCTCTTCGATCTCTGTCCCTCGGACAGGCTGGATCCTCCATTCCCTTTCTCCTTGCCCGAGCTCCACCGCCGCTCTCGTCTGCCCGATTGCTCCCGGCGGTGCATCGGGACCTCGAGACTACGTGTCCCAACGCGAATTCGAAGATTCCCTTTGAACCACTCCCACTCCCGCATGGACACTCCCACATGATTGACTATGAATATTTATGCCCGATATGCCCCGTTTCACGCGCCCCTTACTCGATAACGTTTAAACTTCCCTCGACTCTAAGCCCAAACCTCTCTAAGCGAGACGAGTTTCGACTTCGGTGTCGTTCGTCACCGGAGGCGACGAGTATCGCCTCCCCATCACCGATATTGCCAATTCAAGCGCGGTTGCGACCTCCTCCCTCCCTCCCTCTCACGAGCCCTCTCCTAGTTATTAAAAAATCGGTGGAGACGAGGACAATGTAAAAAAGGACGGAAGGTATCGGAAGCGAGAAATTAATTAATTAATTAATTAAACGAAGGGAACGAAGGTGGACGAGGGAGGCGAGGTGCGTTCGAAATGATGGGAAGTTTGGAAATTCCGTGACGGAAGAGGGGACGGTGTATCGACAACATTAAGGCCGGCTCTCACGTGCGTGGTTATCGGTGGCTCTAGCCACGGTGAACTGGTCTAGGCTGGTGGCCGGCCAGAGTGGCGAACGGAGAGGCCGACCAGGGGAAAGGGAATAAGAGAGAGAGAAAGAGAGAGAGAGAGAGAGAGGCGTGAGAGCTGGTCGGGTCCCATAATGCCACGGGATTCGATGTGGGAACCCATAACCCAGCCCGAACGCCGATTAGTCCTGGGCCACCGCGTTGTTTACTCTGGACAGCTCCTCCCTGCCACCTAGTTTACGTTATTATATATGTTCGTCCGCGCAGCCATCGACCGCCAGCGTGGACCGACCCACCACCGTCGGCTTTTTCAAACCGATTTCTCTCTCTCTCTCTCTCTCTCTCTCTCTGTCTCTCTCTCTCTCTCTCTCTCTCTCTCTCTCTCTGTCTCCCCCTCATCCTTGACCAAGCCGTGCTAGAGGATCTCTCCAATTCGATCGCGGGGGCCACGCGCCAATTTTGTCCAATCTCGAATTTGACTCGAAAATTTTCGAGTCGAAACTAGGCTTTGCCAAGTAGTAAGCTGGAATCGTAATAGGCAGAAATCGATACAAACGACATTTATTATTAAGCGAATCAAATGTCTTCTGCGGAACGAACATTCCGGAATTATTTCCAAAATAGCTTATACAAACGTCTTGTTGGAGGAGCGGTAAAGTGAAATCTTGCCACGCGATTGATCGTCCCTTGAATGATAGACGAGGGAATTCGAGGCAACTCGTCGATTGCCTTTGGCTCCCTCCAATTTCCGGGGTCACACAGCCCGATTTCCGCAAAATTCCAAAGATAAACTCTCCTTATTATTATTATTCGTCTAATAATCGTGAACGTCTGGTAGGGCAGGTATCGAGCCGAGGACGTGGCTGGCTTCGTTCCAGGATCCATCGGAGCGAAATTATTCCGTATTTCGGAGCGAGCGCGAGTTCAACGGGGGACAAACAAGGGGCAGATTTTTTTCTTACGGCCGTACATCGGGCTTCCCCTCCTCTCCCCTCCGTTTCGGCGGGGAATTCGAGTGAGAAATGGAAAACGGGGCAACGTCCGTACTTTTTTTCTTCCCTCTGCACTTTTCCCATTACGCCGCCACACCGCGCGACTATTACCTCGACCTCCCCCGCTCCGACTCGTTTTGTATGCATTATTCTTTCAAGATGTACGTATCCCTCGTTAACGCGATCGAGAATCTTGTTTCCCTCGTGTTGTATTCCCGAAATTTTCCTTCGACGAGGCTTCGAAAAGGGAAGAGAACGAGGCTGAAAGAATAATCGGCGAATAATCGATATATTCCTAACTATCATCCACTCGATCATTTTCATCATTTTCAATCGTCTGTTCGATCGATACTCTTGCCCAACGTTCGTTCGGACGTTAAAACGCGTGTAGAAAAATTTGAAAATATTGATCGATCGTCGAATCCAGGTGTCAGGATTCAAAAAGCTCGGGGATTGATCGCGTTGTGTAGAGATCGATTGATTATGGGAGTCGCCGATAAGAGGAAGCGTAAAATCATCGAGGCAAAGGGATTAACAGTGAGGGAGGGAGGCGGCTAGGAGGCGTCGCTAATTCGGGAATTATTTGGGTAAATAACGTTCTCGTTCCCCGTGATTGTCGGCCGAGTTTCGTGGGAAATCCACGACTCTCGCGCCACGCTCTCCAACGCTTCCGAATTCTCTTGGTGAGGAATTCTCAGGGTGAGAGGTAAACCTCTTCGTTCGATCTCCCTCTCGACGACCCACGCCCCGACCTTGTTTGAGTTTTCCATTAGGAAAAAGCCGCTGGATCTTCTTTAATCTTGTTCACCTTCCCTTCCTTCGTGTTTCATTCCCTCGCGAATCGTATTTTAACCGATCTCCGTCTCCGTCTTCTTAATTCGATCTTATCTAGTCGGACTTAACGGAAATTTGTTACGTTAAGGGAGGGACAGAAGGGAAGAATCTTTAAACAATATAAAAGAATACGTAAGAATCTCTGAACAATATAAAATATGATTATCGGTGTTTCAAAGTGTTCCAAGAAATTGATAAAAAATAAATCGAACTCCGGTTGATTTATGAAACTACGAGGGCTTCCATCGTTGTTTGCGTCAAGAGAGGGGAAGAATCTTTTTAACGAAGAACAATACAATCGTCGGTGGACAAGATATCGATGATTTCCAAGTAATAGTTTCAAAAAATTGAATAAAAATAAATGGAATCCCGAAACTTCCGTCCCATTTGTCGCGTTAAGAAGGAAGAAATTTTTAAACGAGCAATTATATAATGATATAATTTCGGATGGCGTTGCAAGTAACGTTCCAAAGAAATTGGAAAAAAATAAATCGAACTCCGGTTCGACAAAACTATGAACTACGAGCCTTCTTGAACCCTGCAAGAAGGAAAGAGAGGGGGTCGATCCGAAGTTTCGTCGAAGGAACGAGATTTCCGGCGGAAGGAACGTTTCGGCTTCGATCGAGGGGAAATTCGAATCATCGGCCTCCTGATACCGTCCGCCGTTCCTCTCCAAATAGGGAATAATGGAGAGTGAAATATTAACCGTAGTCGTATTTTCATATCGTTTTCGTATCGTTCCGCCACGACGGTTGATTTCCATTCTCATAGAAGAGAAACTACGACTGATTCGTCACGGTTACATACGTGGAACGAAAATTGTAAAGAGAGAGAGAGAGAGAGAGAGAGAGAGAGAGAGAGAGAGAGAGAGAGAAAAGGGAGAGGGAGGGGGAGGAAATAATATCGTGGAAATAAGGGAAACCCCGCCTCGTTTTATTACCTCAGAATAAGTGGAGGGAGCTGAAGAAGAAAAAAAAAAGAAAAGGAAAAAAAGAGAAGAAAGAGAAAAAAAAAAAGAAATGGAGAACGAAAGAGCGAACGTGCTCGAGATCCGTTCGAGGTACAATACGCGCGTTTTAAAAAAGCGGAGTTGATTCGAGGATGCAATCGACGACTCGTTTCGGCATCGTCGAGGGCATCGATCTCGGGGAGGAACCGAGCTTTGCCGTTTCTTCTTAGGTACGCGTTCGAGCTCGAACTGCTAGCAAAAGCTCGGGGGAAGGGGCCACGACGGGGCCTCTCTCTCGACGAGGAGGTTTTGCCACTCGGAAAGCGGATCCGTTCCAAGGGAGATAAGGGTGTGGAGGGACGTGGAGTCATTTGTTTCGGTCATTCCGAGTCTTGTCCTCTTGTTTTGCATCGGGCATCGGTTCGAATTTACGTGGCAAATGATGGATACGTTCGAAAACACGGGCAAACACGTTTTCTTCGAGCTTCATTTTTCAACGAGGCGAGGCCAGCTGCTTCTTTCGCGGAAGTCGAAGAAGACAAGGAGCCCGGGCGCAATATCTTCCGCGGCTCGTCTTGACGCGCTTTGAACTCTTTCATAAGAAGGCTGAAATTTTCTTTGTTTCCTTGCCTCGGTAAGAGATAAGAGAGACTTAATTGGCTGTGGAAAACCAATTGGCCTGAGAGGGGAGGGAAGTCTTGCCAATAAACGATCGCGTCCTTTGGCCGTCCGAGACGCGGATACGGAACGAGTTATCTTTGTAACTCGTCTTAGAGCGTGGTCGATGAAAGAGGAAAATGCGAGGGTTGGAAAACGGGGTCGAGGAAACGAAGGATACGAAGGCCGGCCGGGGTCGGATAAAAGCGATTCGTTGAAACGGTTTCTTGGCGCTGACGTTTTTCGTCGAAAGCCAACCTCGAAGCCGTTCCCCCCTCCCCTTTCTCCCGCGGAAGCTTTTTTTCCGGGGAGTCTCGAAAGAAAGCGAACGAGAGAGAGAGAGAGAGAGAAAGAGAGGCGGAGGAATGGACAAAGGCTCGCGACCTGACGCCTTCTAAGGTGTACAGAGCCAGAAACGGAGCCCATCGAGCACCTGGGACTCGCTTCTTTCGCTCCTTCTTCCTCCTCTTCTTGTCCCCTTTCGTCCTTTTAAGGGGTCACATTGGCTCGCCAAATCTTTCCATCGTTGCACACTTTTTGGTACTACCGAGTACCAAGCTTTTTTTTTTTTTTTTTTTTTTTTTCGTTTTTCCTTCTTCTTCGTCCGCCACCGGAGAAAGTTTCAAAGTCGCTTCATCCGTATATAATTCCTGGATCGTTGACAATCGCGTTCCCTCCTCGTTCAAAGGACTTTCGAAGAAAGGGGAACGGACAATAGGGGACGCCAAGAAGGAAGACACAGAGAGAAGGAGCTTTTTCCTCCTCCTTCGACAAATTAAAAAAGCTTCCCTTTATTTCTGTTCCAACGATGACACACACACAGAGAGAGAGAGAGAGAGAGAGAGAGAGAGAGAGAGAGATGAACGCGAAGAAAGAAGGCTCGCTCCGGTCTGGATTCTAGAGTGGAAGTTTGGCAAGTGATCGAGGTAGGACGAGGTGTATCTTCGGCCGATCGCGGAACGAAGAGATTCGGGAGAGTGGAGGGGGGAGATGGAGGGGGGGCAGAGGGAAAGAGGACACAAGCAGAGGCGGTTTTTCAAGCGATCGACCATAAACGGGCGAAGACAAGGCTGGCTGTAAATGGCCGGCGACTGGAACCACGATGCCACGTGTACGCTCGTGCTCATAAGTCCTGACATAGCCCCTCGCGAGCGGCTATCTTTTCGACGAATCGTCCTTTTTACGTCTACGCTGCTGCTGCTGCTGCCTACGGCCGCATTTGCAATCGCGTTTGCGCAGATGGCCGATGGAAAAGGAGAGAGGCCCCCGCGGATGAATATGCACGATAATCCTTAGAGAACGAGAGAGAGAAAGAGAGAGGGAATGGAGAAAAAACAAGACAGTCGAAGCTGCCCCGTTTCCGCTTACTTCCAATTATGATTTACATCCGCGCTCGTATTGTCGCAACACGCTTTAAAACGCGCGTCACCGTTGGACATCCACGCGATATAACCTCCGCTCCGCGAAGCTCTGCAACAATTTCCACCATTGTCGCGAAGCTCCACGTATTCCTAAATGTCCCTTGGAACTTGGAGGAGGAACGCTTACGCGACGACGTAGAAACACAATGATGAAATACGCAACGATTCGTAACGTTATGCAACGTTGTTATGCACGCTTTTAACGACCGTGCGAATACATTTATACCGAAAGATATATAGGCGAAATTGTCTCTCGAGAAAGAGAAAGAGAGAAAGAGAGAGAGAGAGAGAGAGAGACAAAGAGAGAAGGGTCGCGACGAACACGATTATCCTCCAACGATTATTCTAAAATCTCGCCATCTTATTTCCCCTCTCGTAAACTCGAGGCAAAGTTTATACAGCTTAATTGCGATTGACTCGTCGCGCGTACAACTCGTCGTTTGATACACGGATCGAATCCGCGAATACATTACCTCTCCTCCACGCTATGCGTTGTTAATGGCGTTACGTGTACGCGTGTGCGCGGTGCGTATATACATATATATATATAGTGTGTGTGTGTTCACGCATATGAGTGTAGCACCCTACGTTTGGTTGCGCGTTACATAGGCAAACGTCTATCTAACGTAAACGCGAACGCGCAGGAGGTCGTGTAATGCGTTCACCTGCTCCTCCAGGATTACAAATGTCTCCGGGGAAATCCCTAACAACGCACAAAGACGCTTTGTCGTATCGTATCGCTTTCCTTTGAAAGGGGGTCGTAATCAAGTCCGCCGCGCCCGGAAGATTGTACCTACGTGCCGGACCCCGATTCGTGAACAACCACCTTTGTGATCGGACGGTGATCGACCCTCGAGCTCGGTCTCTCTCGACACGTCTTCTCCAACGCGTCTTCTACGCGTCTTAATCGCGTCTCGATAACGCGATCTTTCTATCCTGTTTCCTGTTACTCGGGATTAACCGACTTCCTTTGCTCCCGCCTCTTGTATCCCCTCCCCGCCACTTTCAAATCCGTACACACATCGTTGTTATATCTGTATTTCGGTGCACGGAACGATCGAGCGGAACGTTGCGATTCGCACTGTTGATAGGCAATTTGCCAATTTCGACTTCTTTCGCTTCCACCCTCTGCTCCATTTGCCACCCTCCTCCCCTCTCTTCTGGGACCGGGGGGATTCACCGCCGCTTTCATCCTTTAACGCCGGTTTTTTTCTACTTTTTTTTTTTTTCAATCATTATTCGCGTTTTATTTCCGTTCGATTACACACCTGAAATTTTCGATATCGAATTAAATAAATAAATATCCCGAACGTTACCGCCCCGATATTTTATTACGCGATTTTTATATTATCGGTCGGGGCACGGAATTATTAGATATTTTATTACGCGAAAACAGTTGTAAAAATATCGGAGTTATCTCGGCGGTAATAATTAGTATACCTTGGTGGGCTTGTAATCTGAACGGAGGGAGGAGGGGGGGATATAGTCGGTTTTTATCGAAATCACGTCGATCTGGAATATTGGCCCGATCGTTGGAAAAGTAAATCTGATATTCATTATGCTTTCAACGTCAATTCTGACCAATAGGGATATACGCTCGTGTAATTTGCGAATTACGCTCGGGTACTTTATAATCAATGGATCGGTTCGGTTGATTAAATCGTTTAATTTACCATTTACAACGTCGTGGTACCGGCCGTCGCTGTGTAAAATTATCAAAATATAACACAAGCAATTGCTTATTCCTGTTAATTGCAACAGTTCTATCATACAAAATGTATTCAATGAACAGCTCGGATGTTGCAATTTAATCCAATCTGATTTAGAAGTTTCGCAAGGGGATTAACAGCGTTATCCAACCCTTTTCGTTAAATATTTAGAAAAGTGCAAAGTGACGACACCTGTAGCTTCGGAATGCAAAGAGTCGAATGGTTCGAGTTTCGCAAGTTGCAATTCAATTTCGACTTCCCTTCTATGGAATCAATATTTGGTATGCGGAATAGATTTCTCCTGTGTCAACTGCAGAATTTCTTTGATCAACTTATGATATACAGTTTCGACTGTAAATTCTTGATCTTTTTTTTTTTTTTTTCTTTTTTCTAGTTTCCCTCTCGAGTTGTTATATCATGTAGAATTGCAAATAAAGACGAAATATACGAACAATTTTACGAAACATTCGATTAATTTATTATTAATGATAGAAAAAATGAATATAAAAATTTTATGTAAACTTGATAAATTATAAATTAGCGATAAATTATCAGGAGAATATATAGGATTTAAATATTTGAAATGAAACATTTATTTTTAATTTACCAACTAGCTATCAATAGCGTGATTTTGTTTTTGTCGAGTTTCATTTATGTGCAAAATACTGGATAATTTTATTACAATCTTATATAATATAAATAATAATGTAATATAAATGTTTCAAAAATATATAAGTTTGACTTCCTATATGATTTAAATTTGTGCTCTTTAAATATCCACGAATATATAAAGTGTGCAACTTTTATTTAATTGTTATTTCAATTATTTAAATTTATTTTGCTAGTATTTTAAAAATAAAAAGTATTTTAAAAATTAATATCGTATAGGAATTACGAAATTTCTCTTACTTCTAATTGTTCTTGCAAGCGTTCTTCGATTATTAATTAGATACCGGAGCCATCTCTTGAGCGTATAAATTTTACAGAGCAAGACAAGGAGAGTAAATAATTAGAGAAAGATAGAGATAGGATAAAAATATTGAAATCAGCGCCATCTTCAGAGTGCCGCAAATGAAACTCAAAATATAAGGATAGAAAATGGTGCGAGAAGGATAGAGATAGAAAAAATTGATCATCAGCGCCATCTCTTGAATACTAAAGATATTAAAGTAATAAGAATTGGGATTTTAGCGCCATCTCTTGAATGTTAAAAATATTAAAGTTGTAAAAATTGGCATTTAAGCGCCATCTCTTGAATAGTAAAGATATTAAAGTAATAAGAATTGGGATTTAAGCGCCATCTCTTGAGTGTTAAAAATATTAAAATTGTAAAAATTGGCATTTAAGCGCCATCTCTTGAGTGCTACAGATATTAAAGTAATAAGAATTGGGATTTAAGCGCCATCTCTTGAGTATTAAAAATATTAAAGTTTTAAGAATTGGGATTTAAACGCCATCTCTTGAGTGCTAAAGATATTAAACTAGTAAGAATTAAGATTTAAGCGCCATCTCTTGGATGCTAAAGATATTAAAATAGCAAGAATTAAGATTTAAACGCCATCTCTTGAGTACTTTTAGAATTATTTTTCGAAGAAATGTCTGTAAACTCCAAAAGATGGCGTTAATTGTTAATTCTTACCATATCTCTATCCTTCTCTTATTATTTTCTGTCCTTTCTTTGTGTGTTTCATTTGCGGCACTCTGAAGATGGCGCTGATTTCAATATTTTTACTGTATCTCTATCCTTCTCCCATTATTTGCTTTCCTTGTCTTGCACGTAGCGTAAAATATATGTATAATAAATAGATAAAGGAATGAATAAATAAATATATAAATAACTAAAAAAAAATAAGAAAATACATAATGTAGTAGTGATTATATAAATAAATAAATAAATAAGTAAAAGAATGCAAATAAAATATTATATAAATAAAAAAATAAATGAACAAATAGATTAAGAAATAAGAAAAAATAAATTAATAAACAAGTGAAAAAGTTTATAAATAAATAATTGAATAAATAAAAAAATAGATAAATAAATGAATTAATTAATTAATGAACAAATAAATAAATTAATAAAAAGATAAAAAAAATGAAAGAATAATATTGTGGGAGCATAAATGCAATTTTAGTTGTAAAAATATATCAATATTTTATTGTAAAATTATAAATTAATTATAACAATTTAAAAATTATTGAGCAGTATATTCAGAAAATTAGATTTAATACAATCAACGAAGAGAACGTATACTTTTGTTTATATTGTTAAATATCATTCGCTGTAATCTATAATATAAACACAAGATATTGCGTGCGGATCATTTCTAAACAAACTTTTGTAGTGGTATGATCGATACTATAATGCGTTTCTTATAACACAGAAAATATTTTTTAATCATTTATTTTTATAATATTTATGTTAAATTAATATTTAATATTATTCTTATATATTATATATATACATATTTATATTTTTTATTTATTTGTTTTATTTTTTAATTAATATTTACTTATCACTTTATTTTTTATTTAATCATTTCCGTATTCATTTAAATTATCTTTTGTTTTTTTTTATTTTTTATTTATTTATTTTAAATTATACATTTATTTTATATATCTATTTATTTATATTATTTATATTATATATATTAATTTATACTTTGATTATACGATATATGAATGATTAGGTAATGTAAAAAACTCTTTTGTTAAAACGCATTGTATTTTATTTTATATTAATAAAATAATACAATTAACTTTCATTCAATTTTTTTAGATCATTAACCATTTATTACAAAAATTACAGGATTCAACATCAATTTTTAAAATCGCTCTAAATACAAAGAGATGGTATCAAATATTTCGATTTTTTACACGATTATTAAGGATTATTAAAGAACAAATACTACTATTGTTCTCTACGTTATCAACCATTGGCAAAGTGATAATTCCTCTTGATGGCCATTGAAATAAAAGAAAACTTCTTTCCCGTATTTTATTTTATCATTAAAAAAAAATCAATCCTAATCTCGTCTGTTTGCAAAAATTGTAAAATTCCCAAATGTTTACCAATGAGAAACGAAGGAATCGATGATTGGACAATCAGGCAATCACTCTTAAACGGAGGGGGAGAGGAGAAGTTAAAGCTGCAAGAGGAGAAAGGCAGATTCGTAAGGGGTGGCTCGATCCACGTGACGGACGAGGTCGCAAAGACGCGTTATTCAGATTTTTCTATTCGATTATGCAAATTAATGTGAGATACATAAAACTGTCTACGGGGATGGCGAAGGGACGACAGTCAAGAGAAACGATTTTTATGCTTCTTCGGAAACAAAAGTCTGCCGGCGCCAATCTTTCTTTCCTTCCCTCCCTTTCTACGGCTTTGTTGTTCCCTTTCGTTCGAAGTACGAACATCATAACTTCTGGCATGGTGCCTCCCTGGTCGTACGAAAATGAAAAAGGGGCTACCTACGTGGTCCACGATGGCCCTTTTCGCTTCGTCCTGCATATGTCTCCCGGAAACGGGAAATATTGCACTCGAGACGATGCAAAATTATTCTCCTACCTCATCCCTTACATCCTACCATCCCTTTCAAAATTTCATCATTCGAAACTGAAGAACATTCGTATCCGTACTTTCCGTACGATTCACGATTTCTTGTTCGATCGAGCGATTTATCGACCGCGTCGAACACCTGAACACTCTCGAAGGAATTGTTCGAAAAAGTTCGAGTTCGAGGCTCGAAATTACGACTCACGAAGATCGTTATAATAGGAGAAAAGAGTGCATGGCACTGGCAAATTTCTGGAAGCCCAACGAATTTCGACATTCGACGAAGTATCCATGTTCGACATGGCGTAATGGAACGCGGTGTATTTAGATTGCGCTCGGTAAATCGAGTTGGGGGAGGGGGGGAGAGGGCACGAGACATGGCGAGAAACTGAGTGGCAGAGAAAGAGAGGCGGAACGGAGGGGGTTGTTTTAACGAAATCGCCGTGATGCCATGCAAATGGCTCGGTAACAGCTTCCGCGGCTTCCTGTGCCCGCCGCCGGACTGCACGCCGGCTTAACTCGATTCCATACATATTTTAACACGGCCGAAACCGTAAGAAAATTGCGTGATATGCATAAACGACTTCGCAAACTAGGTTACTCCGTCCACCCTCCTTCGAGCACACCCCGCATCAAAAATCCCGATCAATTCCTCTCCGTCTTCGTTTTCTTCTTCCGAAAAAAAAGGAAGAAAAAGAAGAGAAAGAAGGGAACGATTAAGAATCGAAGAGGAGACGAGACGAGGTCGAAAAATTAAAAATTTTCCGCGATGCAATAATTTCTTTCTCCTACATCCTCCTGAATTTACACAAGCGTCCGCGCGATGGTCGTTTTTTCCAACGGTCGGTGTGAAAAAAAAGCTGACGGGTCACATAATTTTCCCCGCAACCGTTCGAGTCAATGGAACGATGCGAAACAAACGACACGATTGTAACGTGTAATAATACCTTTACCAGGATCGATACTTTTACAATGTGAAGAGAGAGCGAGCGGTGACAAGGGAAAAATATTTAACAGTTTGTCCCGGGTATGGGGAACGAGGGGCGAGACGAGTTTTAACAAAAGTCGAGGATATCGAGGAGAGCCGCGGCCGCGATGAAAATAGAAACGGTTGGAGGCCGAGAATTACGGCCGATCGATCATCGATGTTGTTTGCATTCTCGAGAACGAGCGAGAAAGAAGAAGCTCGGAAGAGGGGAGGGCCGATCGGAACACGTTTCGAGTCGCTTTCGACTTCGTTTCGTCACCGCCGATAAGGGGAGTTGCACAGATTTTTTTTTGCTTTTCCGCAAATATCGAGGAAAGAGGGGAGAGGGAGGATGATTAGACGGAAAAAAAGGGGGGAGAGGGGAGAAACGGATAAAGCGAATGGAATGCCACGCTGGCCGCGACGTGCAGCGTGTACAACGTTAAATTATCTATCGCGCAATTATTCATTTATGCTTATTCGCCTTGATACACCCGCGGATCTTGAATTATTACCGGCTTAACCGGACTTTTAATTCTAACGTATTACCATACTTATCGTAGCGTGCGAGCGATTCACCGTCGCTACACGGTAAAACGCTCGAGAAACCGCTTTAAACCGCTTTTCAACCACGGAAAACCTATGGAATCGTTTTATTGCGCTATTTCTAACGAGCAAAAGAGGGAGGAGCGTATCTCTTTTTTTATCTGGAAATTTTGGATGCGAGATAAGAATTTTGTGGAACAGGATGGGGGAGGGGGAGGGGAAGGAAAAGAGTACGGGGAGCGGAAGCTCGGTGTAGCGGAGGTAAAACAAAAGGGGATGGTTTCAAGGAAGAATACAGCGGCGGGTAGTTCTCGGCAACGAGAAGCTGTGTTGCTCTTCCAGGGTGGTTCAACGGTGGTTGGTTTGCTAGTAAGGCATATTTAGTACATAAATCAAAGCGCGAGTGGCCCTCGCTCGGGGCTACGAGTTTATATGCTAATATAAGGTGGAGCACACTGTGCGCGAAGACGCCATCTTGACCG
The DNA here is from genome assembly GCF_014066325.1 of Apis laboriosa. NCBI lineage: Eukaryota > Metazoa > Arthropoda > Insecta > Hymenoptera > Apidae > Apis > Apis laboriosa. The sequence goes on from NW_025222233.1 coordinate 2,035,658, forward strand.
CCCCCTCTCCCCCGCAACGTCTTGACGATTCAAGACGCGGGAAGACGTTATATTCGTAACGTGATTTTATTTTTTGAGTTTAAGAACGTACGCATTTCTCATTTATTTCAAGGAATACGATTCCACAGATATTCCTTTATATATTTATCTTACAATGCTTAAAAAGTAATAATAATAATAAAAGTATAAACTTAAATTAAATCGAGGATATAATATGAAAAGTTAAAAAAAAAATCATCCATCCACTCGAAGAGAAAACTATCCAAGAAGAAGATCCAGAACGCGAGAGAATTTATATGCAAATGGAGATCGGAGTCTGGCGTATAGAATCCGCCATCTTGACCGCGATAGAACGCGGTTCGGAGAGGGGGAGGGGGTTGGCTGGTTACATTCGAGTCGAGATGGAAACGCTGGCAAAAATATTCTCCGTGCCCGAGATCACCAATATGCCCCCGACACGGCGAGTCCATTCTTTTTCGGCGAACGGAAGCGGAATGAAGTTGCTGAAACCGATCCCGTTCGAAACTTCCCGCTTCCCGAATGGGGGGAACCTCCCCCCTCCTCTTCAAACTGGAAAACTTTCGAACTCGGTTCTCGCCGGGTTTGGCGTCCGAGAGGAATCGAATTACGTGTTGCATTTTCGTGGACAGGATAGAAAGATTAGAATCGCGTGTAATTAAACGAATTTCCCTTCCCTTCCCTTCCCTTCCCTTCCCTTCGATCTCTACAAATATTCCGTGGAAACTTTCGAACTTTCGTTCGGGCAAAATTTCGAGATCTCGTCCCGGTTTCGAGGCCTCGTCCTTTATCGAGGGATCGTCCTCGTTAAGAATGGAAGGATCCAGGCGCGCTTTCTTCAGCGCCGGCTTTTCCGTGGCGCTGTTACGGCAAAACGTTTAATTAAACTTGTAAAGTTGCCGCCGGTTTCAGGGCAGGAAGGGGTCGGTGTTGTTATGCGCGGGGCGTGATCCAACCCCGTTTAGCCGTATCGCGGCGTCGTAAAGGCGACTGCCGGTTCGTGTTTCGTAATACGGGCATCTTTGTACTCGTGTTACGACACCCATTCCCTTATCTCGTCCCTGGCGAACGTGTCATCTGCTCCTCACACCTATGCCCTCTGCTCCTCGATCGCTCCGAATATTATTTTCGAAACCTTTGCTGCTCTCTCTTCCTTTGATAAAAATATTTTTAAAAAAAGAAAATATATATATATATATATGTGTATATCCAATGCTGATAAAATAAAATTTTCGAATTTAAGAATGGTAATCACGCTCGATATCGCGTTCAGGAAACGAGAATTCTTGGCCATTGTTAAATATAAAAACAGCGTCGACGAGAGGACCGAAGGATACCTATTTCCATTTTTCATCAGACCGGCCGTAATACGAGCTGAAACAAGGCTGCCAGAACGAGAGGAGGAGAAAGAGGAGGAGGTGGTCTGAAAAAGGCGGAACGGGTGTTGTATAAAACCGCTCGCGACATTACCTCCAATATTCGCAAAACGGATTCTCCGGCGGCGGCAGCCTCGTCCCCCCGGCAACCCCTTCCACGCAACCCCCGACCAACGACTGGTAATGAGGTGGTTTCAATTCTGGCCTCGGGGAACAACCCGGCCCGGTGTGTTGGTACATCAGCTATTGCCATGTAAATGTCCGAGAGCGAGAGGGAACGAGCGGACGAGATTGATACGAGGGACGAGACCTAGCTACCGATCCGCTGCTTTTTTTTCCCCCTTTCTCTCTCTCTCTCTCTCTCTCTCCCAAAATTTCCAATGAATCGCCTCGATCGAGGTGAACTTTTTACGAACGCGAAATTAACCGAGGAATTTAATCGAACTTTTTTCAAAAAATATATATATAAAATTGATGGATGTTCTTAATGGAAAAATTTCACGGAGATACATGGTATAACATTTTGCGTAACGCGTGTATGCATCCTGCAGTAATTTGTTGAAAAGGTTGGCGCGAAGTTCGAACGGGCGAAGCGAAGAAGGCTCACTCCGGGATCGTCTCCAGGAAACTGGAACGAGTTTCGCAAACAGCGAGCGGCGAGTTATCGTTGTCGAGCGGAAACGCCGCTTTTAAATCTTTTTCCCGGCTGAAAATTCGGTGGCACGAAATCACACGCCCAACCACACACACGCACACACACACACACACACACACATACACACTCCTGTTGGCCCCGATATAACGATATAAAACAGTAGAATCCGGCCCGCGACCAACATTTTTATATCATCGCCGCCCTTGTACGTACGAGCGGGCAATATCTCACCCCGTCTTCGAAACGCTCGCTCGCGAACTTTTCACCCCGTTAACGGAGTTTTCACCGAGCTCGAGAAAAGAAACTTGTCCGAGCGGAGTGGGTGGTGGTTGAAACGAGCCTCGTGAAATAAAGTAGACGGTGTCGCTCGGTGTTCAGTTCTACTTGGGGATATATGCCCGAGGGGGTTGGCCGCTGCGGGGGTGCCACCCCTCAAAAATAAATCGCGAAGGCGCCGTTGCTCGTAATTTAAACTAGCGCAGTTTCGGTAACTAGTTCCTCTCTCGTTCCGCCTGGACTTTGAACGACAAAGAAAACGATGGAACGATCGAAGGGTGGTGAAGAACGGAGAGAGAGAGAGAGAGAGAGAGAGAGAGAGGAGTGAGAGGGTGGTTGAGGGTCAGAGAAGCGGAATAGGTGACGTCGTAACCGTAGACGGCTGTAAAGCAATTCGCAGTAAACCGTGGAATGAGTTTATTGCGCTTATTGACCGAATCCAAAGCAAGCAGAAGTGTTCGCGTTAAAATCGCTCCTCGACGTTTTGCGCTGGCTCGCCGATCTTTGCAACGCCTCCCCCTCCCTCCTCTTCAATATGGAGCCTCCCTTCGCAAATGGGACATCGTCGAGTGTTTCCAAAGTAAAAAGCGTTTCACACTCGGATTGGTAATTTTAAAAAATTGCATCTCTTTCTATAATCGAAATATCCTTACGTTCTTTTCTTCCAATCCCATCACAATTAAGTTAAGAATTAAATTGTTAAATTGTGAATTCCCGCTCACGAGAGCGATGCACGAATCTTGGAAATAATTCGGGATACCCCAGTGGGATGGCATTCGGTTGTCGGTAATCGTCCGTGACAGATTGACGTTCGATTCCTCTGTTTGTTTTTCACGGCGGGAAGGGCCGCCTCTGTTTCTTGGGCAAACCACCGTCCCCCTCCCAAACGGAAAAGGTCCGTGGACGGCGCAAATGGAATCGCGAGGGGCAGTATTTTTTCTTCCGGACGTTATCCGCTCGCACTTGCGCGCCACGGCTTTTAATTCGAGGCCTCTAACGAGTAGTAAATTTTCTGCAAAGGCAATACCGGTAAACGGGAGCCGGCTCCGCTCCTAACAGGGCAGAACCACTTAGTTTTTTTTCCCCTTTCCGGCCGACCCCTTTCGCGCCCCCTTTCGGCCACCGGTATTAAATACTAATTCCATTAAAACCGGTAGAAGGGTTGCGCCGTATCTCTGACCCATATTTCATGCCGAAAGCTTTTCAATCTGAGAAAATACTTATGGATCCGGAGCGGACCCTTCGCGATCGCGTGCGGGGGTGCGAAAAGTGCGGAAGCGGGGCCGGGGCAGGATCGATCGAGTCGAAAGCTTTCGTTCGTCGAAAAAAAAGAAAGAAAGAAAAGAAAAGAGAAAGAACGGAACCGATTACTTTTCCCCAGAAAAAATTCCAAACTTTCCCCTTTTCGAACGTTTTCGCAAATTTTCATCGGCCCCCTCTCTCGAGATCCTTCTCGCGAATATCAACATATTCTAATTCTAAAAAAAAAAAGGAAGGTGATTCACGACCCGACGAGGTATTCCCGAGCCTCGATTTCATTAAGTTTCTTCTTCGAGAGGGCGAGGAATCGGCCAAAAAGGCGATCCCATCAAAGAGGCGCGAGAAACTTCTTGCCGACAGATAAACGCGAACGATTCGGTCTCGCGCTACCGATGCAATCACGTAGAAGGCCGCGATAACGGGGTTTCAATTACGGGGCCGTTCGCCTGTTCCCGGCTAATAGGCCGATCGACGATCGAAGATTAAAAGCCGATCCCGCCTGGGCCAGGTTAATAATGATAATAGCCGGGGGTCGGCAACTTCTCGCGGACACTTTGCAACTTTGCCTTCTTCCTTTTTTCGCTCCCCTCCTCCTCCTCCTTCGCTTCTTCTCACTCGTCGATTGCGGAAAGAGGAAGGAAGAAATGAAGGCGAGGGGAGGGGAGGGCAGGGAGAAAAGGAGGAACCGGTGGCGGGAAAGTTTGGCTCGTTCGATTGTTCGGTTATCGCGCGATAACTCAATCGACGGGCCAGATACATGGGTGCAATCGCTAAAAGGAGCCCTGCGATCCTTAGATGACGATCGATCGTCGAGTTGTGAGAAGTGTTGCGAGTGTTCTTTACGACCGCGTGATCGTGTTCTGGATGCAGCTCGTAAATCGAACGCCTCTCCAAACGTACCGATTTCTTCGCGATTGATGCTCGATCTATTCGCGATGCTTCGCTCGATCGAGAGTGTCTTTGGATCGTGGACTGAAAGAATGAAATGTGGCGATAATCCGAATTCTAGCTGCGGGTCTATCTCTTTATCGAAATCGAATAAATGTAATTGGAGACTTTTCTTACGGGAGAATCGAGGTTGTGTGGATGTTAGTTTCCGTAACGAATTTCGCAAAAACGAAGTCATTCGCGACGAATCGTGAAACGAGCGAGCAAGAGGAACGATCGAGTCGGGGCATTGGAATTGAAATATCCAGGAGTTCCATCCGGATCGTTAACGGCGGTCAACGATGGCCAAGAGAAACGAAGCGAACGTCCATCGAGTGGTTGGGCCATTGTGTTCCCGACCCCCCTGAGACAACGCAGGGTTCGCACCCTATTGCCTCCGACACGGACGTCTCAATTAAATGTATACGAGGCAAGTGGGGTTGATAAAGCGTTTGGTCATAAATATGAATTATCCGCGGTAAACGCTCCCTCGAGGACGGAAGTCGAGTGAGGGGGGAGAGGGAGGGGGTCGAAGGAGACTAAAAGTCGTTCGTGAATCCGTCCCAAGAATTTGACGAAAGCCGTGATTGATTCGTGAATTGGAATTTCTCTACCACGGTGAGAATCGGGGATGGGGCGTAATTGAATTTTTCCTCGAAACGCAAACACAAACGGTGGAAATGATTTTCTCTCTCTCGGCGAGAATGACGAGATCCTTGAAAGGATGTAGATACATGGGAGAGTAGAAAACGGGCGGGAGGGAGGGATGCAGGATATCGATTCCTCCTTTCGTCCAATCGGTCTAATAGAAAAGTAATGTCGGCCCCGCTTCGCCGCGGCATCTCGAGGCTAATACGTCTTGCGGGGTTGCAGGGGTGTTTATGAAGTATGGCGATGCGTTTTAGCAGATTGGTGACGATACTAGGGCGAGATCGTAATAACGCGAGCCGGTCAAAATGAATCGCAAAGTTGCGTGAGCTTTCTATTTCGGGCTGATAAATCGATGCTTTTATGTAATTGCGATAAAAAACCAATTCACTTCGCACTCGTCGTAAAACAAAAAAAAAAAAAGAAAAAAAGAAAATAGAAGAGAAAAGAAAAAAACTTCTCCGCATCTTCTCAAAGAATTTCGTCAATCTTTTTTTTCTCCACTTTCGAGTTAAAAAGATTAAGAGAAACTGGATCTGGAGTAAAAAAATTTGAAACGCGTGAAAGCTGGATGGAAAGGTCGAGCATCGAAAATGACTACGTTACACCCTTGCTAGCATGTAGCTCGGTAACGTAGAATGGAGGCAATTTAACTCCGACTAGCACCTGGAACGAGATCTAAATCACGTTATCCTCCAGCCAGTGCGAAATCTGCGTTCGGGAAGTTCGGGTAGCGAAATACCTGTCTCCGTCTAGCATGGTCAGGAAAAGGGATGGAAACGAGTTGTAGGGGGAGAAGGGAGAGGATATATATACGGGCTTGACTATGGTAACTCGCATGGTCGGTCGTGTATCCAGCAACCTACATCGGCGGTTTCCTTCCTGTGGGAAGGTTTGTCGGTGCGGAATAGAAAGCGGCCACGACGATTCAGAGGAGTGTGACTCGACGAGTCCCAGGAAGCGTGTGCTTTGCTAACGATGACAAACTGCCCCGCTCTAAGACGCCATATTTATGCTAATCTAGCCGGGTAGTCTCTGCCTACGAGGAGCTCCTTTCTCCCTTCCATTTCACCCTCTACGCCGCTTACACGTCCCTCGTCGTCGATTGAATTGCGATCTTTACTTAATGCTTAAAACTTTTGCTCTCAAAATTCTTATATATGTATATTCTTTTATACGGATTGATCAATCTCCTGTTCGATGGAACAGAGTTACAGAATATAGGCAGTTCAAGGCTCGAAGTTGAAGATTCTCGACGGTATCATCGATGAAAAATCGTCTCGAAAGGAGCTATAAATCCCTCGCGACGTATCTCGACCCCGATGCGCCCGGTCCGGATAAATCCGGAATATCCACGTGGTGGCGGAATCGAAGGGGTACACGTGGTGGTTTGAACGCGCGACAGGAACCGTGCGTGTGTCTCGCGACTTCTTGTCGTGCCAACACTGTGTTTTGCCTTTCCTATCGCTCTTCCTTCGATATTCCATCGTCTACCCCCTCGCCCCCCATCCTCGTGCCCGCTCGCGGAGAATATGGATCGGCCCTGACAATATTGCCGCTGGAACCACCCCGTGTCTACCGTCATGATATACGCGGCCGCATTTCATATATTCCATTGTTTCCAAGTTTTCGGATCCATTTGTAAGATTAAATTTGTAATGCGGCCCACCGCCTCCCTCCCCCCCCCCTCCCCTCCGCCTCTTCCGCCTTCACCACCCCCTCGACGCCCATACAGCTTTTCTGCGCGCACAACCAGAGTCGACGCATATGGCAGATCGGCCAATTTCCATTTCGCGTGCTTCAATCTCTGTGTTGATTTTTCTTCGTTTCTTTCTCTTTTTTTTTTTTTTTTTTTTTTTTTTTTACGATCCTCGAAAACTCTGATTTTTCGACTTTGCGCCGAAATCGAACGGGATTCTTTTATATTGTTCTTTCTTATTCTTATTCTTATTCTTCTCAACTGTTGGCTCTTGCTCGATGTACGGGAGAAAGTCCGTATCCAAAGTTGCGAAGACGTAAAGAATCGGAAAATCGAATGGGTTTAGGGCAAGGGAGATTCATTTCCATCGGTGGTTTCACTCGTTTCTGGACGGGAACACGCGGCCGAAACGTATGGCGCATAAGCTGTTCTCGCTTTAACCGGCCACTTTCAGATTGGATGGCGCGTTCCTCGGCATATGGATTCGTCGCGAATTGACCCACGGTTTTCATCGGAAAATGGGAATTTCATCGGACAGCGGGGCGACTGCCAGCGACTGAATCGAAAGAGCGCGATCCCTCTCGATCCCCTTCCTCGTCCCCTCCACGAAACCGTGCCCTGATCAAATTTCCAAAAAAAATTTCCTTTTCATTACTATCCTCCATTCAAGTGCGAAAATGTTCCGCGCAGAAACAGAATATTTTCTACCACCCATTATGGCAGCTTCCACGTCAAAAAGATCTTTTTTTGACGTCGCAAACCCATCGTGGACGCGGCCGAAAATGGACAGCGGTCGGACTCGAGTTTTGCTTCCGTTTCCTGTCCGGAATCGGGCAGCAGCGCGACACCGAGGCGAACATGTTCCCAACGCGGGTAAACGCAAAACGCGGGCGCCCACCTTCGCGCTGCCACCACGCGCGGGTTGCAAAAAGCCTTCCCAATTATACCGCGAGATATCCTGGCGAAACTTTCATAAATTTCGTCACAGAGAGAGCAAATGGCTTCCGGTCGAGCGGTCGGACATTGTCGATAACAGGCACGTCGCCAGGGGCGAATTCAATATCGCATTCGCACCCGTTCTCGTCCAACTCCACCATTTTCACCGCCTCTACCCTCCTTTCACCCTGGCGTTGTTCCATCCCCTCTGCGAGCAACGGTGCGCTCTCCTCCGCGCGCGCTACCTACCTCTGCACCGCTCTCTCCCTCTCTCTCTTTCTCTCCCTCTCTCCCTCCACGCAACCCCTCCCTCCTCGCATTGTCCCTCGCATTGTTCCGAAAGTTTTCGCCGGAGCCGCGTAGTGACTGCGCCGCGCGCGATTACCATATGAATTAAAGTAATGTGATATACGATCGCGGGGACTAGCCGGAGGAGAGGCTCGAAGAAGACGTCCGGCCCGAGGAGGACGTCTCTCCGACACCGGAAACCGCCTCGAGACCGGACCGATCGGGGCATCCTGTTTCCTCCGATCGATGCTTCGGGGATCGCTTATCGCGGAACAACTCGATATGGATGATCGTATATGCTTCGTTACTCGTGCCTCGTGTTTCCGATGCTTAGAATTGTAAAAGGAAACGGCGAGATGAAAAATTAATTCAATTCGAGTAAAAGTACAGGAGATCTATTGCACGTTGTCTTTGTCGTAATAGCTCTTCTCGTAACGTTTCTCCGTAATCCTGTAAATCTATTGTTCGCTATATAGGCTTATAGACTTCTTCGTGAAAATGAGATTATTATTATTAGATCATTGCAAATACTTTTTCCTTACGTTGTTCGAGGAGCAAGAAGCAGTGCTGTTCGAAAGGAAAATCTTTACATCTGGCGTTTTTGATTTACTTCGAATATATATGAATCCTCGCGTTTGAAATTCCGGACGAATCTCCGGCCAAACAGATATCTTGTTGGCAATTCATTTATCCATGGAAGAAGCTGCGCGCGTGGCAGTTCCAGATGCGTTCAGATAAGAAAAGCTCGATCCCGGATAAATGTGGTGGTCGGTTTAAAACGGTTCCCCTTGGTCGCTGTCTGCTCCTCTCCTCGGAACGATTTGAAAGGGGGGGGGGGAGAGGAGGAGGCACAATGGCTATCGGTTTGACGTAGCACGCGTCTCTGCTTTCTGGCCGAGGCCGATATCTCGATCGCAATAAATTCACATTAACCTATCTGCTGGTGTGGCCCCGGCCGCAGCTTTAATACATCCCATCGCTCTGCCCGCCCCCTCCTCCCTCCCCTCCCTTTAATATCGGCCGCGGATCCGCGCCGTTGTCGGCGCCGATTTTAATTTTCCAATTTCACCATCCCCTTCCCCTTCTTTCTTTCCTTTCTTCCTGCTATCCCCCCGCCTCCTTATTTCGCTTATTCCTCCTCGATCGATTTTACCTTACACCTTCGACTCGACGACGATCGAGAAATCGAGAAATCACGGAAGAGATGGAGTCGGGCAATTTTTTTTTTTTTTTTTTTTGCGAGATTCGAGGGGAAAGGGGGAGGGGTTGATAGTTGGGCGAGATAGGGGAACGTCGGGTAAACGATATCTATAAAGGCTGAAAGCAGGTAAAAGGGGGTTGGTGGTTAACAATGACCGGTGTAAGGCTCGAGCATTAATTTCTAGTAATTATCAGAGGCGTAATTCACCCAGGGTTTCGGGGTCGCGTCCGGGGTCGGCCAGTGCGTGTTAACGCCGTTGTTATGCCCCATTATATTGTCCTACCTACACGCCACAAAAGGGGGAAAGGCAACTGTGCAGGAGCGACGCGCGGAACAGACCTATTTTCAAAACTCTCGCCTCTTTTTCTTTTTTTTCTTTTTCTTTTCTTTGTCTTTTTTTTTTTTTTTTGTTTTGTTTCTATTCTCGTTTTAATAAAAACGTCGAAAAGACACGCGATGCATTACGCGCGTAAAAAAGGAGAGGGGTAATTTTTTTAAACAATTTATCGTGCAAAATGTAAAAACCATCAATTGTCAGGCGACGTAACGATTTATCGATCGGGGAAATGTTTTTCAAGGCAGTCGAGAACTTTTTCACCAACTTATCACGGGGCGGATCGCATCGCGAAAGATGATTCATCGAGGCGTAAAGTTTAAAACTCGAGCAATTGTACGTCGGAACAATGGTGAACGGCGTCACCGTGTAACGAATCGCCGCGAAAATTGATAAAATATTATTAAATCCCACCTCTTTCCCCTCCCCCCCCTCTCCTCCCCGATCCCCCCTTCCCACTCCTCGCCGACCAAGAGATAGCATTACTAATTTATTTAAATGGACTTATCTTTCCGAAGCCCCGATAGGAATGTAAATTGAACCCCCGCTGAATCAAGGGAGTAATGGCACGAGTAAGATAAAGATATTTTATTGCTTTGCGGTCGGACATATTTAAGCAGGGTGAAGAATCTTTTTTCCATCCTGGAACCCATCACTCCCTCCCCCTTCCACCCTCCTCGCATTCCTCTCGCGTCTTCTTATATAACCACGTCTCGCATAAAACGACGAATCTTCCTTTTCGATCATCATTTTCCTTTTCTTTTCTTTTCTTTTTCTTTTTTTTTTTTTTTTCGTCGAGTCGTGCAAAATTTTTCTTTCTTCCAACGGGGGGCGGGGTGGGAATTTGAGCGCGAACACGAAGCGAGACGGAACACGGTTCCGCGAAGCTTCCAGTGACGAGAAGCGGAAGCTGGCGCGATCGCGCGGCCGGACCATCCGTACGTAGAGGGATGAAACGGGCCTCCGAGAGGAGGGGTGGCGAACAGGAGGGTGGAGGGAGAACGAGGGGATGGGAGAAGGTGGTGGGTCCTCTTCTACACCTTGATTTACTGTCGGCGATATTTTCTCGTCGGCGCTAGTTGGCGCCTACCGCACCACCGCACCCGACAATGGGTGCCCGCTTGACATTTTGTTTCGAATTATTGCCCGGCTGGCCGGTCCTTTCTATTTCAGCCTCCACCGCGGCCACCGACACCGCCGCTGCGCTCTGCTTTTTTTCCCCAGACACCGTTCTCTTTGTTGAACCGCAAACCATGCACCGCGAGCCGTGCACGCGGTTATCCGCTTCGAATTCGGCGTGCCGCGGATTTATCCGTCTCCCCCTCCCTCCGCAAGGATTCAGCGATTTCCGATTTCGACTGGACTATATTCGACTCTTTTCGCGGTCGATAGAAACGATAAGAAATTTATTCGTTTGTTGTAATCGGTATCACCTATATGTGAGATAATGTGTGTATGTGTGTGTGTGTGTGGACGCCAATCGAAGCATATGTCGTGGAAAAGTGGCGTCGTGAAAATCGTTTAGCGACGCCTGGTTGAGATCGAAACACTCGGATCGGGGATCATCGTGAGACCGATGTAAGCTGCGTGTTCGCAGTCAAGTTACATAATCGCGACGAAACACCGTGGCTAATCGGAAATCGGGGTGGAGATTCCGAATGGGATCGGGAGGGAGTATCTTTCCAATTAACCGCGTCTTTTTTATTCCAAACGAATATTTTCTTTTTTTGAATAAAACATTTCGATCGAATTCGAGAAAATATCTTGGAATATTATTCTCCAACGAGAAATCGAAGATCGAAGGGATGAGATCGCGTCTCGCTCGATCTGTTCAAGGGGCGTATATGCAGGATATATATATATATATGTATGTATGTATCCGGTGATAGACGTGGCGTGTGCGCTCTCATGCCGAAGACGTGACTCGTCTGGCCGAGAATCTGCAGGCCGAGAAGCTAATGTCTTGGAAACGGAGGCCATATTAGCATATCCGCGTCCAATCGTCGCCCACGTGGCAGGCAAGGGCGCCGTGGCAAATCGGGCCGGAGCTATGACATTGTCATTATTTCACTGACAGAACAAGCATGCGCGCGATTCTCCACGGATCCAAGTATCGCTAACAAGGGTGGGAAGACTGTCTGATCGGAACCAAGGGGGATACGGATGGCCCCCGATGCTCCTTTTAAATCGAACCACCGAGCATAATGGCGAGGATCTCTTTCGAATCCACTTCCCTCCTTCTCCCGCCATATGATACGTTCTTATTGAATTATCGGGGAGACGGCTCGGTCATCGATTCGTGAATCGGTGATACGAGAGAGTATATAAGATAAAGGTTTCTCGAATTGAATATCGGGGAAGAGGGGGGAGGAGGAGGATAATAATAATAAGAAGGAGAAAGAAGCGGAAGCGTGGAGAGGACGAATTTGCTCGTTAAACGGAGGACAGAAGCGGGCCGTTGGAGGATGATGGGAATTTCCGAGGGGAGGGGAAGGGATTCTTCCCAGTTTTAGTAAGGGATACCGTGGGCTGCTTCGTGTTATTTATCTATATGGACCCTGGGCAGAGGGTAAGTACACTTACTCTCTGGGTGGGGAGGGGGTTAAGGGGCGAAGTTAAGCCGGAACGAGGGTGGTAAGAGATTGTTTGTCGTATTGGCTGCGGTTTCGACGGGCTTAAACGTTACTCGTTTAAGGGATTTCTCCGTGGTTTTTCTCTCGAGAGTAGCTGGTTGCCTTCTGGATAGTATTACGCCAGTGGGCGTGGACGTGATTTCATTCAACAAGTCGACGTGTTCGCGCATTTGTTAATTTTGATTATTTGTCTCTTTCCTTGCCTTAAACCTGGTTTAGAATTTTCGAGAAAAATTATCTCTAATCTTCGAAGAAAAGGGGAATCGATTCAATGATCGCGAATTTACGAGTCGAAAGGGACATTCGAGCGGCCAGAAATTAATCTGTTGTACCGTGTAATCGGCTTTCGATGATAGAGAGATATTTGTTACAAGAGAACAAACGAACGGGGGAAAAATTGAAAAAAAAAAGAAATATATACTTATTATATATCCTCTATAAATGGAAGAGAGAGATAAAATTAAACTTTTGCTGTTCTAAAAGGTTTTGTTCAACAATGGCAAAATATAAAGAGAAAGTTCACTCGATGATGGATATCCTTTTTTATTCATTAACAACGATTTTGAATACATTACAGTGCTTGTATGTACAAAGTGATATTTACATCGAATCGAAACAACGTGACACACGTCGTAATAAATAATTATTACAAAACAAAACAGAACGTGAACGATAATCTTATCATCTAAATGACAAAATCATTTATACATCGGACTTACGTCTTACACATACAGCTAGAACAACGTTCGTATGGATCGCAAAATTTTAATATATAAATCCGTGGATCGATATCGAACTGTATCATCTCCATTAACTTCCATCTCGCGTTTCGTTTTTTTCTTTTACGATATTAAGCTCTCCTTTAGCGATCAACGAAAAAACAAGGATGATCTCCTTGTCTTTTCGAAAATCGAGAAGAAAAAAGAAAAAGAAATATTCGAGAGATAATATATAAGATATACATATATAATGTATATATACACGCTACTGCAATTATTGCTGTACAGAATACTGTAGTACCGTAGTTCGTATCATTCTTATCCTTAAAAAGATTTATTCGACTCGCTTGTTGTCGCATCCCTCTTTTGAATCCCATCTGCTTCTCTCCTTTATTTCGCCCCTTGTTGTTGCAACGGCGATCCAATAAACTCTTAATCATCCCCCTGAATCGCGGCAAAAGGGAAAAACAACGCGCAACACAGGTGAGCCGGGGTATTCCGATTCAGCGGAAATTAAGCGAGCATTAAGCCGAGGATGGAAGTGGCGATAAGTCAAGCAATTGCGGGCAATATTAAGCCACTCCGTGGCGGCAGGTTTAACCCTATGTTGAGCCGTACGTCGGCCAGGAGGGGGTGCAGAGCTGGGAGAGGGGGTGGAGCCGGAGCGGGTGGAGGTCGCGTGTATTTAAAACGCGAATGCGCGCCACCAGCGATTCACTGTTTGAAGTTAAATGGAGTGTAAATGGCAGATAACAAACCGGCACTGTTTCCGATTACGGCATTCATTGTTTCCTACCATTATGCGCGCTCCGCCGGTTTGTGTGTTAGCCGGGATACGGTTTACGATCTATTTATTGCCGCGCCACCCCCAACACACAAATGAACGCAGCTTACGTCGCGTTCTGTCCCCCCTCCCCTCTCGACTCACCTGCCCTCCCGATGCGCGCGAGCCCAAGTGTTTTATTTCTTGGCTGGAAAAAGATAATGTCGCATAACCTTTTGAATACGTGGTGAAAATCGATCGAATAAAAAACAAAAATAAAAGAAGAAGAAGATAATCGGGATTCGAGGGAATTCGTTGGAGCGAGTTACGATATACAGGGCTTAAAGCTAAAGGATTAAAGATTGGATCGAATCGACGATCGATCGAGATATATTTACAAATTTCTCCTACCTAATATTGACTAGAGAGGGAATATCACTTTAACATTTCAAGAGAATGATCTCTTGGGTTAATCGTTAAAGCTTCTAGCGATTATTCTTTTTTCTTCTTCTTCGTATTCACGTATAGTAAAATGTATGTAATCGATTAATCCCGTTAAGTAGTCGGATTAAAAAGGGGGCAAGTGCAAAATACTCGTGGATATTCGTGGTTAACGAGCTAAAACGGTAAGAATAGATTATCGTATCGTTATCCTGCTTTATCGAGCTACATATGACAAGAGACTGTATATGATAAAAAATTGGAAGAGCATTCGATCTTCGATCATAGATGAACGGCAAGATTAAAATGGAAACAGATCGATCAAACCTTATTTATAATATATCCTTTTCCCATTATCCTTCTTCAAACTCTACTCCCAATTTTTCTCCCATTTTCTGGAATCCAAACTCATCTAATTCTCGAACGAATAACCACTGGCCAGTATCGCGTCCTCGCTCGACGACGATTTCCGTCGTCACTTGGTGTGAACGGTGGTGGCACGCCTCTTTACCTCGACCTGGTCAACGATCGCGTCGCTCTCTTTATCCTGGTGGGCGGTCATGTGCCTGGTCAGGTGATGCCTCTCCCTGAAGCTCTCGTCGCACACGGGACACCTGAGCTTCTCCTCCCTCCTCCTCCTTGCCGCTTCGCCGGTGTTCTCATTCTTGTGGTGGGACCTCATGTGGTACACGAGGTCGGACGTCATCCGGAACGAAAGATTGCACTTGGCGCATACGTTTTGCGCGGGCAGGGTCAACGCGGCGAACGAAGGGGGTAGAAGGCCGGCCACCCCCGCGGCCGTCGCCAGAAATCTCGGCCTGGCGAGCGCGTCGGCCATCGGTGGGAACACGGAGATCGGATTGTAGGGGAGGTTCGGGTAAACCGGGGGCAGATCAGGCCGGAAGCTCGGTATCTTTGGGCTCGGTACTTTGGGCGGTTGCGCGATCTGCGGTATCTTGAGGTTCTCCAACAGACCTGGTTGACCGTTCTCGGGACCGACCAGGAAAGGATACGGCATTTTAGCCGTGGGGAATGGCGCGTACTTGTAACCGGTGGTCGAGGTCAACGGTACGACCGGCGGGCTGACGCTGCTTTGGTAACCGGTACGATCGTCCGGCGATATGGAGGATCGCGGCGAGGTCTGGCCATCGTCGGCGAACCCGTTCCTCTGGATCGTCAGGTTCACCTTGGTGAACGCGCTGCGAGATTCCCCGTGTCTGTCTGCCGGGCAGGGTAGAACGGTGTCGTACACCTTGTTGCAAGTGAGATTCGGCTCCACGACCTCGGGGCAGGTGGTTAACATCGATTGATGGGTAGGGAAGGCGGGCGGGCTGGGTGACTTTTGGAGACGCGTGCCTGAGACGTACCTTCGAACGTCGGTATCGGGCGACAGAGGTGTTGGCAACGTTGGGGTCAAGGTTCTCGGTGATATATACGGCGGACTGAGAGAATTCTCGGTGCAGTGGATCATCCTTCTTCTGACGTCGGAAGCGTCATTGTCGTTGTAATTCTTGACGGTCAAGTTCTGGGGCAACCTGTCCGTGTCTACGACCGTCTCCAACGAGATTTCGTCGCGGGAACGATCCTTCCTGGCCGACGCCATCCTCATCTTCTCGCTTTGACGGCGGGCCAAGTTCTCGTCGGGCGCGACGAGGAACGCCACGTCGAAGGAACGCTTGTTGGCGCGCTGAAGAGGGTACGATGCGTCGGAGGTGGCGTCGGTGATGGACGAGGGGCTGGACGACGTTAACGCCGTCGTGGCCGTCGTGGACGTCGCGGGGGCGGCACGGTCGATGCCACCGGTGCGATCTTCCATTGTCATCCTGCTCGTTCCGGATGATCGACCTGCGACAATGACGCCCGATGGTCAATTTACCGATGGGATTCACGGAAATGATGAATGCGATGATGAATCGCTTCTCTCTCCACCACCTCTATGTAACGCGCCAGGTGTTGCATAGACCCGTGCTAAAATCGAGGGGGGGGAGGGAAACTGGGTCAATGAGAATCGTCGAATTGAAAAAAAATTTCAAACGATTCACGCCCCGAAACGAACGTCAAGAAGGTGAAGTTTACGTTAAAATTCGTCGCATTCGTCGTGGAAATGTAAATGGTCGAACGGGGGAGAAAAACTTACCGGACCACGCGTCCAACGGAGAGAGTCCTCCCTCCACCCGTGACGTGACCGTGCGCGCGCGAAGACAGCCACGCTTTTCACCCCGCTGGTGTCGAGGGGTGTCGATCCTTCTCGATCTAAGACATCAGCTTGCACGTCTCTCCCCTTCCATTGGAACCGGACGAACCGTCGGACCCTTGGGGTCGCGATCACCCAACCAAAACTGGATCGAGACTCACGAGACTCACGAGCGGGATCCGAGAGGCACGGAGAGGAGAAGAGAACGAGTACGGAGGGTACAGCGTGTATCGGCGGACCACGTTAAAATGAAGGAAGCGGGCGCGCATCCCCTGTATTTAGGGCTAGAATCCCGCGGAGGGTAGCCCGGCGTGGCAGGTGGAGGCGCAACGAGGGTGGCACCGACCAATGGCAACGTTCGCAGGGTTAGACGGGGGTGGAGCGTACGAACGGGGTGAACATATTCGGTCGTCGGGACGCGTCTGCTAGTCCCATCCAGACCACGCCTACATATTTCAGGTTCGACACATGTGCCCGGGATCGTCGTCGTCGTCGTCGTCGTGGCCGTCCTCGTCCGTCGACTCTTTCCTCTCTCCTGCCTCCTCTCTCTCTCTCTCTCTCTCTCTCCTCCCCACGTTGCGCAACGCGTTCCGCAGGATAACGTTACTCCGTTAGCCGGAGAGAGAGATTCTGGGAAGGGGAGGGGAAAGGGAGAGGGTGGTGGCGGGGCTGTAATTCAGCCTGACAAACGATCTTGAATATTTTTAACGCCCGCGCCAGCCTCCGCGCTTCTTTTTTATGGTCGACCTCCTGGATATTGGACGTTCGGCAGACTCGTCGAATCCGCTGATGGACCTCCACCGTGCCCGATTATCCCTCCAATGATCATTCAGCTCCAAACGGTTCACGAGAAACGCGTTTCTCCTCATTCCGGGGATATCTTCTTTTTCCTCCGTTCTCTTTCCTCTTTTTCTTTTCTTCTCTTTTTTTCTTCTTTTCTTTTTTGCCTTGGATTCGTTTCTGATATTGGAGAACGATATTTGACGATGATGTGAACGGGTCGTTTCGATTTTGACTTTCTTTTTCTTTTTCTTTTTCTTTTTTGTTCTTATTCTTTTCATATTTTGGCGTGTTAGTTAAGTCTCGTCTGACGAATGATCATCTTCAACAGCTCGTAGCTGGTGGAGAAATGAGACGCATTAAATCGTCCGCGATGGACAGAAGGTGGCAGCAGATCCAGTAGAGATCATCATTTTACGGATTATCTTCCTGACGAATTCTCCCCCATTTCTCACCAGTTCGATAAATACCACCCTCCAGAATCCCTCCAGGTGACATACGGCTCTTATTTGAAACCGGTCTTCTCGAGATAACCAGGATATCTTGTATCAGAATCTCTCGATTCTTCAAAATTTTTAACGCCAATTTTATTCCGTAGAATTTTAAAGTAACGAGAATAAAATCTAATTACCGTTAGTAATTTATCGAATTAAACCGAAACGAGGATTTTATGCCGGAAATCGTTCCGAAGTTATCAGTGAAAAAAAAAGAAAAAAAAAAGAAGAAGGAAGCAAAAAAAGGGTGGGCGAGTGAAGGCAATAGGCGATCAATCATAAAGCTGGTGATCTATTTTGCCGGGCATGTGAAAGCCGTCGATTTCTTACTCACGATTCCGAGATTCTGCGAGCTCTGCT
The DNA here is from genome assembly GCF_014066325.1 of Apis laboriosa. Taxonomy (NCBI): domain Eukaryota; kingdom Metazoa; phylum Arthropoda; class Insecta; order Hymenoptera; family Apidae; genus Apis; species Apis laboriosa. Next base: position 2,053,660 of record NW_025222233.1, read on the forward strand.
GGGAACGCCTTGAGGTTAAAGGACATTAACTTCTTGATTGAGTCGGCAAAAAGTTGTAATGACTTTTCGATTGGACTGGCCGACCCCGGCGGAGATCCTCCAACGCGAAGCGAGTATCCAAGTTTTTCCCCGTTTTCGAAATTATTTATCGTAACAGAGATTGCAATCGCGACCAGTTGTTAAACAAACAATTATTTTCCTTTTGCGATTACGGCAAAGAAAGAGGAGCAGGAGAAGGAGGAGGAGGAGGAGGAGGTGGTGCTCGAGATTGAAATAAATCGAGTCAATTCGATTATCAAGGAAGCAGATGATAGGCAACGGACCAACGGCCCAACGGCTCTAATCCTAATTCGTGGTCGTAAAGTCGACAGGGAGTCGTTTCATCGACGTTATATGTGACACGCGACTCGCGGCAGGGCGTCGAGGAAACGTTTCTGTATCTTTCGTCGACCATTCCTGGCTTATGAACCATATTTATTGCCGATCCAGCCATCCTGTCCCTGCATCGCCTCCGACGCCGATATACCGATCCCTAATTCCACTTTATGCCTCGCCGTTAACGCTCAAATCTCTATCTTCTGTTCGAGTAGAACGATCTTCTTCTATTGGAAAAGATGGAAAAAACAAAATCGCTTCGAGAATTGTCGATTGTCTGAAAAAAAAAAAATAAAAAAAAACGAAAAAGGATGAAGATTCGTGAGAATCGTCCAGGTCTAATTTCGCAGGCATCTGTCCTCGTTGTCGCGTAAATCGGGTAGAAAGGGGAGGCAGCTTCGCGACGCCCAATTCGTCCAAGTTAAACGGGGCAGAGGGTAGCAACTCGACCGGCACGTGGCTGACACGCGTGAGCTGTTAACGCTGAATCCTACCAAGGGACTGTGTCAACTGTGTTGCTTTGCGACACCTTGCAGAAACATTTCCGCTCGAACGATCGGGATCGTCGATGCGATGAATTATTATGCGAAAATTTCTGAAAGATTGCCCGGAATTTTATTTTTTTCCCTCGCATCGTCTAGACGCATCTATCCAAAGATCGATCGACCAACTGCATCGCAACGAACACTTTTAACACGCGTTCGTTCGTTCCCTCGTTCTTTTTCTTCTTTTCCTTTTTTCTTTTTTCTTTTCCCCAGAGGAAAAAGTAGTACTTTCGAGCAATATCTTGCGATAGTTTCCGGTCGACTGGAGGTAACGCGACGACTGCCGAGTCTGTCCGGTGATAAATATGCAGCCGATGCAGTTGATGAGAGAAGGTCGTTTATCAATCACCCATTAACGCGACCCCACCGCTTCGCGCAGCTTTACCGGCTCCGCCGAAAACCTGCTCGCTTCTGCTTCCATATTTCACGGAATCATCGTGATTCTCTTCCACCGGCCCTCCCCGGGCACACACAGTCGATTTTCCATTAAAACCCGGCGTCCACGCACACGCTCGCGCGCGCACACACACACGCAACCTCCAAAGAAATATTCCATCGTGATACGTTCAATCATCCCTTCAGAAATTCTTGGTGAAATTCTAGCTCGTAATCCGTTCCAATGAGAACGTGGGTTAATTCGATCGAATGGGATTTATATCGAGACTAATTAACCCTCGATGATTAAAATTAATCGATTAACGCGTTTTGAAGAGGAAAATGTTGAAAGAGGATATTTCGAAAGAAGGATTCTAAGAAAGGAAGGAAGAAAAAAAGAAGAAGGAAGAGATGGTTTCAATTTCTTGAACGTCGTCCTCCGACGACGAGAGAAAGAGTAATCGACGGGAGGGAATCTGTGTAGCTCGACGAAACAGGGTGGTGCTCCGTTAAGTCTCTGATAAATTGAACGTGTGATGAGTTCAAGGAGGATTCTTGAAATGGCCGGCCGCGATGCGCGCCGCCCGCGAAAGGGGAAGAAGTGCTACGGCACGAGCCCCTACGGCTGCCACGAGTGCCAGAGATTTAGATTTTACGGGCGCTTGAGCAATTTCTTGACTTATAAGCGGGAGCCGTGCATACCAAGTGAGCCACTATCAAACGTTCCCCGACCTTAATCTTAATCCTCGAAATCGACCCCCGTTTGCGAAAAGTTGCTCGATCGTTGACAAAGTCAACTTACCCTCCCCCTCGCGATTACTCTCCCTCTCTCTCTCTCTCTCTTTATTCCTCGTAGAATAATCACCGATTCCCTTCATAGATCAAAATATTCTTCTCGAAGGAACAAGTGGCGAACGTGACGACTCCGCCAACTTTACGGAAAGTTCTAACGAACATTCAACACCGATTCTTCCAACCACCGGCTGGATATTCGCCTACCATGCAGTTTCTTCTCCGCGTTTCAAACTGCGCGATCATCGATCAAAACCCACCCTCCTCCCCATCCTTCTGCCACAATCGATCGCAAACTAACAAATCCATCTCGATCTCGAAACCGGATCTCGTCGAACCGCCCAATTTCCAATGAAATTTCAATTCACTTTCCGTGCGTTTATACATGGTTGAGGAGGGGGAGAAGTTCGTCGAACCCCCACTCTTGTTGATATCATCCGCAAGACGATATCGGCTCGCTCCGCGGTTGCCCGGGGAATTTAATTCTATTCGAAGTGCCACCTAAGATGCCACCTTCGCCCCTTATCTCCGTGCACACGGTGGGCTGCGCGTGGCGGTTGCTTATGCGTTACGTGAATACCTTACCTAAAACGCCCTGCGGGGTTTCGTTGCGTGCCGTTACCTACCTACCCACCACCCCTCGAGATGGAACCGTATCATCTCCCCCCTTTGCGGCGCGCAGGGAGGGAGCCGAGCGGGGGAAAATTAATGCGACTTCCAACCGGGCGTTATCGGACACCGCTATCTCGCGCCTCGCTCGCGGAAAACGTGAGTCGCCTAGGCGAGAAGTTTGGAAATTTAAGCGGCGAGGCCGGTGCGGAAACGTGGAGCCGCCCCCTCGGATTTCAGGATCGACCCGATACGCTTCTCTCTGTATCCGAGCGTGGTATTTAAAGTATGATAGTGGGGACGCCTATGTTCATCGTGTTCACGAGTTATGGTGTGGCGTGGGCGAGTACAGATCAATCGGTACAAATTAATTAATGGTCTGGACGCGTGAATATTCATCAAGCGATCGATCATCGGGCGAATAATGTGAGCTCTTAAGAGCAACACCCTTAACGCCGGTTCGATAATCGAACGATCATTAGGGTTGGGGGGAGGGAGAAGTTGCGAGTAATCCAACGCGTAAACCACGATGCACGAGGCAGAAAAGGTTCTAAGGTTCGCGTGAAGGTGCACGTCCAGGCGTCGCGACGGTTTTTACGATTATATTCGGCGAAATCTTGGAAGAGGGGGTGACCGTTCCGCGTGCACGGGTTCGTGGTTCCCCCATGAATGGTGGGCGCAGGCCGGGCAACGCCGGTTGGAACGAGGAAGGTTGGGGATCGAGGAAGGTACTTGGAGGCCTGGAGGAAGCTTGGATGGGAGGGAGTTATTAGAATGGTCCGGAAAAGATGGCGCGGAGTCGCTCCGTATTTTTATACTGTATGGCCGCTGCTTTGCATAATCCCGCACTTAGCTCGCTCGTCCTCCGAGATGCCGAGGACTCGCTATGCAGATCTCCTCTGCCCTCTCTGAAAACCCGAACCTACCGAGCGTTTCGTCGTTTCAACGAATGATGGACGACGCGTACACCCCTCGAGCCTTCCTCCCTCCCTCTCCTCCGAGATTCGCTTCCAAAAGAGGAGGCTCGGGACGATATCAGCGACAGTAGAAAACTGAAGAGTGGAATTCGATCTTTTGGATGTTGGAGATTTTCCTGGAACGTTCTTAAAAATAAGAAAAAAAGAACGGAATTACAATCTTTGCCATCTATTTTTTTTTTAATTTTATATCGTTATAAGATATATATATATACAATCTGGAAAATATATTTTCAAATATTTCTCCTTTTTTGACGAATTATCGTTCACTGTCTCAACTCTCGTTCTTTCGATCCGAGCCCTGAGGTGTATTCAATAATTTATCCCGCGACAGGTGAGTGTGACAAAGATTGTCTCGGGCGCAACGTCACGGAACATTTGTCAGCGGGGTCCGTTGACACGAAGGCGAGATTTCTGGCAGGAGACGTCTCATTTGCACGGAGAAATCGCATCTTCCTTTCCCCTGCTCTCTCCCTCCCCGAGAGGAAGAAGAGAATACTGGAAACGGTGAGAGAGCGCGGGAGTCGTCATCAATCTTGCAGCGAGAAGACCCGAAGCGTCGTTCTGAACGTCACAGATGTGACTTTGATTCTCTTTCGGCCATTCCCAGGAGGAACGAAGCTAGATTAAGTCTGTCCCGCGTGTAATTTGTCCGACTCCTCCTGATTCCCAGCCCTGTCTCGACGTGCCCGATCCGCGGAAATCTAGCAAAACACCTGGGTATCCCGGCCCAGAATTAATCGTTTCCACCCTTAAGGAGTTTGTCCACGATAACGCGCTTCTCGCGATTCGTCGCTTCGAGTCAAATCGTTTGTTCGGAGATCCGATCGGCGGAAGAATGCTAATTGCAGCCGTCGATCAAAGGTGGAGCGATGGAGATTACAGATACCCCTCCCTCCCCGTCAACATATTTCACGATCGCTGTGAAGAACGAAGCATATGTGCAGAGTATCCGGTTTCGCTATCTTTCGATCCACCAATCGTCCATTCACCGCCCCTAACCGTGCTGTCACAAGCAATCACGCCAGATCAACCCTCTATCTCCGATGTTTCCCTACCTGATCGGTCAACTGCATCTCCCGTGAAAGTGAAACAAATACAAAAAGAAAAGAAAAAAAGAAACCAATTCTTAATCTCGTAACGAACGCATCAAAGCAATTCGAAGCAACAAGTTCTTTTTTTTCAAAATCAATGATTCCAAAAATCATCCGGAAACACTATATATATTTAAAACGCTCGTCACATCGATGATTATTATATCTTCCTACGAGGAGGTCATCAGAATTTAATTCACAATTAAGAAGAGAAAAGAAGGAAGAAAGAATCGCAGAGATCGCGAAGAGAAGACGAATGTGAGGTGCGGGGCATTCGGTATCTGGCTCTGGTTCCGAAAGTTTACGCGCAGCGTATTCCGTGAGGGCAGCAATTGCGACCACCTCGGTCACGGTGGATGCACCGACAGAGAAAGCAGGGTATAAAACCTGTGGCCCGTTGCAGCACCGGCCACGTAGCACGATTATGGAGGAGGAGGGGGTGAAACCGTGAGCATACCTTAGTTGTCCGCTCGTAAAGCAACCCCGTATGCCCTAGGAGTGCGTGTCGAGGTATCCCTCTCCTTCTCTTCCTCCGTCTCCGTACCCTTTTCTCCGTTACACTTACTACTTCTGTATTTCCGACCCTTCTCCCTTCGCTTGTCCTCGTCTCCACGGAGTGTTTGTTAACCAGGAGGAATATGCATGAGAGAGGCAGCCGGCACGGAATTATGCTACGCTGATCTTAACGGTGGTCACGACCTTAAATATGTATATATATATATACAAGTTGAAAAGGGTAATTGGAATGGTCTGGTGAAAGGATTGGGAAAGGATGTTCCGGATTCAAGATGCACTTTCTCCGAAATCGATGTAATCGTATAATTATGTATATAAGTGGCATTAATCTCTATCACTATTGAGAGAATGAGCAAACGACAAAGTCAATGAAGATTTCTTCTTGTTCTGCAATATCGAGGTGATAACGAGATTGCAACGCATTGAACAATCGTACATTCATCCCTATGATGACTATCGAAAGAAAGATAGAAAGTTGCAATAGTTTTGAAGAAGAAAATACTTTATACGATCATCGAAAGAAAGCAAACAATGAAGATTTTTTTTCTTCTGCAATATCGAGGTGATAACTTTTCACATCGAAATTGCAACACAGTATATAATCGCATCGATCCTCATGACTTAGTCATCGAAAGAAAGCGAGCAATAGTTTTGGAAGAAAAAAGTATTTTACGAAATTATATTATATGTGAAAGAAAATTTTTATTAGAAGTGTCGCGATTGAGCACCGAAAGAAAGCAAACGTCAATGAAGATTTTCTTCTTCTGCAATATCGAAGTGATAACTTTTCAAATCAAAATCAACGCATTGTATAATCACAATCCTTATGACTTAGTCATCGAAAGAAAGCGAGCAATAATTTTGGAGGAAAAAATATTTTACGATATATATGAAAGAAAATTTTTATTAGAAATATTGCGATTCCTATGAACACCAAAAGCAAACGTCAATGAAGATTTTTTTCTTCGATATTGTAGAAGAAATTGTAACGCAGTACATAATAGCATACCGATCCCTAGCAACCATCGAGAGACAATAGTTTTGAAGAAGAAAATATGATATATGTGAATGAAAATTTTTATTAGCAGTGTCGAGGTGACAACTTTTCGCATCGAGATCAACGCATTGCATAATCGTGTACGCGATCCCTATGACGAGTCCGGAAAGAAAGCAAGCGACATATTCTCGTAAGTATGCATCACGTGTTTAGACGGGCACGCATATACGTAGGACATATGGTGGTTGGCACGGTGCTTGGCCCCCATGCAAGGACATACAGAGACTTGCAGGGCAGGGTTCAGCCCTTGGCTCACCTTCCCCCGTTGGACCATCCCCCCACTCTGAGAGTCCTCATGAGTTTTCAATGAGATTAGCGGCCCATCTGTGCGGAGACCGACCCCATCGTCATCATCGAGCACGGACAAAGCTAGTCAACCTGCTCACTGCCCGTACACTTCTCCATGGGGGTCTCTTCTGCTTCGTGGTGTATGCACCGTGCGTGCACTTGCCGCACAAACTCATCCCTCGTCTACGGTTGAGCCATGGTTAAAGAAAATACCATGTTTTTAGCCGCCCTCATCATATGGTCGCGTTTAAAGTCGCCGACGACCGCAATGCTTATGGGAATCGGTGGAAGAAATGGACCACCCGAATTATTCTCCCTAATATTTCTTCGTCGTTTTTATCCCCTTCTCTATATATTTTTTTTTGTAAGAATCGATTTCTCGAGAAGCATTTTCCTTTCCTTGAATACTTGTGGTTGGAAATATTTTTGGAAGATATTCACTAGGATTTTTATTTATTTTCATTTTTCTTTTGATAGATTTAAATTGTTGTAAATTATTATTTTGCGAAGGATGTTCAATTATTCCAAAATCTTTGAAAAAGGCATTGTGGAAAGCCGCAAAACTGACCGATTAAGGAGCGAAACGGTATCGATCCCTTGTGATGGGGTACGGTACTTTGGCTCCGGGGGCTACGTATTTGGGTCCATGGTGGCCCATATGGAGCCTGCCGAGCGCATATGTTGCGACAACGCCGCTAACGACTTGCCTTCGGCCTCCGTAATACTAAACTGCGGTTCGATTCTCACCCCATGAAACTAAATAACCATTCGATTGTCATTGGTAAATAGGTAATCAGTACCGTATCATCTCGGATCTACTTCATCTAGATCCACTGCCCATCTTCCCAACCTTCTTTCTTCCTCGAAGAAATCTTCAATAACACCAAAACATTTAACATTTTAACATCGTCCTCGTCATCGTCATCAACAACGATCGATGTTCCAAATCTTTAAAAGAGGATAAAATATTTCCTCCAATAATAAATCCTTCCAATGATAAAAGTATAAGCGTATGCGATTTCTCAATGATCAAGGATCAGCAAAAAAAAAAAAAAAAGAAAGAAAAAGAATGATGGAGGAAGAGGGAGAGGGGATGCGTTAAACGTTTTGGCCAAGCGAAATCCCGCGGCAGTTCCGCCCTCCTTACTCTTTTTGTCAACCTGCAAGACTGCTAAACGAGTTACGTATTACGACGGGGGGTTGCCGAGGGGTGAACCGGTACTCAATACCAGGTTGTATGTTCTGGCCGTGCCATCTGGCGCGCTATTATACGAGTATTTTAATTTAATTAACTCGCCGCATCGATCGATATTATCGGCGCTTCGGGATTAAGCTTGTACGTGGACCATCGGCGAATTCGAATCTGCCGTTTAATTAGGATTTCGCCCTGCGAACGCGAGCAACAGATTTTATGGAAACGGATCGCCTCGTTTCGCGAACGAACGTACGATCGATCGCGTCACTTGTTTTTTTTCTTTTTTTTCCTTTTTTTTTATTCATCCCCTTTCGCCAAACGTCGATCGAGATTCAAGAAATCGTCGTTGGAGAAATCGGGAGCGAGAGGTTTGCTTTCTCCCTAAATTTGTGGGGAAAAGATTTCGCATTTATAAGGCATTTCCCAACGTATTTTTCCAATCTTGGTACGAACGCATTTTTTGGATATTTTGTACAAAAAGCGAAGGCGATATCTCTGAAGCTCGAGCCGAAGAGAGGTCTCGATTGCGTTGACCGACCCCGACGAGACACACTCAGGGTATTCCCGTATTTACAACATATTTGCGGGAGCGCGAACACAGCACTTTGTCATAGCCGAGTGATTTTCGGGCCGGCAATGGGTCCCGCTGAAGAGAGCTAGTGCGCCATTGTGTTTTCGGGGAGGGGGGTCATTGTGATCGGTTGTACCCTCATCCATACACAGTGCACTTCCCCTGCTCGTGCATCTGTCCTCAATCAGCGGCCTACGAAAATGGGATATACGCGACCATTCCCGCCGAGAAATTATTGGCCGTCTCCAGCCAATGCATCCTTTGCATCGGGTACGAGAGGAACGACGACTTTGCAACAACAACGAATGTCGAACAAAAGTTTAAGGGAAATAAAAGTGGAAACTTTCTCGCGGAGATATCGGGGGAAAAAGGATCGAGTGAAAGGATGGGACAACGGTTGAAAAAGCGGGACGGATGGAAAGAAGAAACGAGGTTCCATAGGAAAAATGACTCTGGCTGTTGGAATTCCAGTAGTAGTATGTATTATTATTATCTTGCCGCGATTTCCTTCCCCTTTTCGTCCCTTCCTTCCGGAAAGAAAAGAAGATGGAGTTGGATGGGATGGGGGAGGGGGGGAGGAGAGAGGAAGGGGGATTCAAAAGTGACGAAAATCACGGGTGACAGAGATCCCGGTTCCCGGGGACAAAAACAACCCCGTCGGTCGACGATGGAATACCGGCGGCGGGGTGAAGGGTCGCTCGTGGAAGAATGGGGCACACTTAACTCGGCACTGCTTAAACAGTTGTTTGATCGGCATTATGCATTAGCATGTGGCTGGTGCCAGTACTTATTAGCGGTATGGAGTGTTCGGAAGAAGCGCGCGTCACATCGAACCCATCTCATGGATAATACCTGTCCCACCTAAATCTCCAAGAGAAATTCTGCAAATAGTTCTGCTTGGCGAATACATCTCTGCGACGTATTAAACGTATCCTTCGTCCAAAAAGGCGGAAGAACGGAAGAATAACAGCGCAAAAGGAGAAACGTGTTTGGCTTCTGGCCATCGACGAGGTTTGCCTTTGCCTCGACGGAACAACCTTTCCAGATTTCGGAATCTGAACGTGGCTTGCAAGAGAGAGAGAGAGAGAGAGAGAGAGAGAGAGAGAGAGANAGAGAGAGAGAGAAAGAGAAAAGAGAAAAAGAAAAAGAAAAAACGAGGGAACATTTCTCAAGAAGAATCGCAGGAATAAGGATTTGACGCGCGATCCCTTTTGTCGGATCGGTTAGCAGCGCCCCGTGTCCGCGTCGAGGAACAGCCGCGGGAGAGAGAAAGAGAGAGGGAAACCTAGGTATATTATTCCGGATATTAAATCGCTTTTAAATCGGCTTAGCGTTAACTAGTGGCACTTTAAGCTGCCCGGTGAAATGATTATCAGGGTTTCCCACTCCGACGACCCGGCTAGCTGTTATCGCCCGTTGATTAATTGTTATGCAATATGACGTCACACACGCCCGCCTACCCGGATTAGAATCCCGCGGTGGAGCGTCACGGCGACTGCCACGATCTCTCCCTCGTCCCGCTATTCTACCTCTTCTCTCTCTCTCTCTCTCTCTCTCTCTCCCTCTCTCTCCCCTTCTCTCTCTTTCTCCGATTCTCTCACTCTGAACCCTTTGACCGTCTTCGTCGTACTTCGTTAGGTCGGCTCTCTCGCGCAAGCGAGCGCCACGCTTGCATAGAAGCGAGGAGGGAGCGACGCGAAGTTTCCGGCTAATCCTACGAATTTGAGCCAGCCGAACATAGGACGCTGATGAATATTGATACGGCCGACCTGCCACCTCCGCCACTCTTCCTCCAACCTGAGAAACGCAAGGTGTCGTCGCAAGAGTGCATCGTCTATGCGCCGTCGAAGATCTATACGCAACGCTCGTTACGTATCATCTCAGACATCTCGAGACAGAGAGAATCGAGTATAGACGAAATATACTATTGAGCTGTAGAATCTATGCGCTACCTTCCGAAGGGGACAAAGAAAGAAAGATTTTGGAAGAGGAAAAGGGAGGAGGGGGGAGATGATGGTTAGATTCCCTTTTTTTTTTTTTTTTCAAGATTAAAACAAGGAATACGATGATCGTGGCTTCTCTTATCTAACATCTCCGGTAGAGAGTAACCTTGCTCTATTATTCCTCTAAATAAAAGAAACCATAAATCGCGAGTGTACGAGGCCGTGGAAGAGGCACGGTGTAGCTCTATTATATCTTTCGCCGTGAACGGGTGCCCTTCTTCGTCGGCCATTATGCCGTCGGAGATAGTAAGGAAGAAGCCACCCCTTTATCTCGCCGGAGACTCCGCGGCGAGAGTAATGCCCGGAAATCAAGGGTTAATTCCTCGACGTCGTAAAGCATTTTATCTGTCCCTACTCCCTCTTCACTTTCACCGTGGAAAATATTAAAATATGGGTATATACGAACTAGCTGCTTGCTCTTCCTCGAGGATCGACAAGTTGAAAGAAAAAAAAGAATTGAACAGACGTATCGAAATCTTCGTGGACGATGTGGAGGATGGGTGTGAGAACGAGACCACGCGGAACGGAAGGGAATCGTTACGCTTCTCGGATTATGATTGCAAATGGCGAGAGAACTGTACCGAGAGTCCTCGTGGACACCTGATCCCTATTAAAGATCGTATCTGCAAAATTGGATTCGGGTGTCAGGGTGACCGCTGAAACGTATAAGCAGCTCGTAAAATACTTTTTAGCGCACCACCGCCTTCGCATCCGAGGGATCAAGGGCTTTGTGGATAGATAAGAATCCCGAATCTGGATCGGTTGCATTGCATTCGCACCCCCTTCGAGGGGTACGAATTAATCGATTAACCCTGACTGCGCTCATAGGGATATTCAATCGAGAAGAATCTCTCTCGTTCGCGGAAGATGAGATGGGAAGTCCGCCTCTCGGTTTCGTGATAAGAAGATTTTTTTTTTCTTTCAAAAGGGAAAAAACACTTTGTGAGGTTGGGAAACGAGCGAAATATCGCCTCGAAAGTCATTCTTCCCGCGGCAATAGGAGTCAATTCGGGTCAGCGAATCGCCTTATTGAGGAGCGGGCCGTAGGGACCTTCAACGTCTCAGATGGAACGCAAAATCGAGTTACGTCGTCGCCATCGTCGTTGCAATAAGCGACAGAGAAAAGGTGCCGGGACGATATACGGGACGATGGCTATTACGCACCCTATTCGAACCAGTGATCTTTATTGGCCGGGATTATCGATCGATTCAACTCGATCGTACGCGATTTCTCCATAATTTCTTCCTTCGCACCGTACTTCTCCTTTTTCTTTTTTTTTTCTTTCTTCGATGTAAAAATTTCCTAAGATGAAGTAATTTACGTATTCGCCTCGGAATTTCGAAGAAGAGGAAGAGAAGTGAAATTGAGAACCCGAAACGAGCACGTTGCCCACGATAAAATGCTGTCGGGACAGCAGGGTCTCTCGATGACGTAAAAAAGTGCCTCGGGGAGGGAGGAGGGGGTGGGAAAGAGGGGGAGAATAAGGCGCGGAGACGTTTATTCGGTCGGACGGGAGCCGAGTGACCGAGTCAAGTCGAACGTACAGCTTGGTCACACTCGGTTTGATCTAATAAAAAAGGCAAGACTTCTCTATCCTTCCGCAATTTTCTCTTCGCTCCGAAGAGAAGTGTGGCCCCACGCGTCGATCCCTACATCCCCTCCATCCCGTTCTATCTTAAACGAAAAAATTTCCAACGTACCATCCCCCTCCCCGTTCGAACGCTTCCAAACTTGCTCTCCTCGTTGAAAATTGAAAAATTGTACACGCGCGTGACGACGCGTACATCCCAGCGCATCCCCATTTTCCGTGGAATCCGGCCGAAGATCCACAACGGCGGAAGGAACGTCATCGCGGCCGTCGATTTTTTCCTGCTGCTTGTCAGGGCGCTGTCCGATATAATCCGCGGTTGATCAGATTAAACGGTGCGCAGAGGGCGAGCCACGAGGGTGTGGCGGCTGGCTCTCTTTCTCTCTCTCTCTCTCTCTCTCTCCCTCTCTGTGGAGGAATCAGCAGAGCAGCGTCGTCGACAAGCACGGCAACCATTACCGTCGGAATCGCGGCGCGAGCACCGTGTCGCCGGATGAAAGAGGCTCAAACTCATCGTTCCGTAAAATAACATTGTCCCGGTGCGAGAGGAGACAGTGTGAGAGGAGGAGGGGGGTTGGTGGGGCGCGGTGGAGGATGGTCGGCGGGAAAAAGGATCGGACGGGGCGAAAACTCGAGAGGTTTCTTTATTTTCTCCAACGTGAACTCCGGCGTACTTACGTTAAGTAAGTACGACGAGAGTACGGCGTTTCACGAGCGCCGGCTGGGGAAGAGACCCATTGGCGCGATAATCGAGGGCGCAACTTTCTCGCCCCCCTTTTATCTTCTCCTTGGAGAAAATTCACTCGCTCGAAAATTCGAAATAACGAAAATTTATGTAATATTGCACGTCCATATCGTGGAAAATTAATTTTGGTCTAGAAATATTTTGATCTTGGAATTCGATATTCGACGCCTAATATACATATACGATAGAAGGTTTTAGATAATCGTAAAATCGAAATGACGAGATGCAGGAAGGGACGAGGAGTGTTAAAGGATCGTAGTTGCGATAGACAGCATGGTTGAGGAAATGCTCACTCCCGTAGTCTACGCTACTGGGTGGCGAAGGGGGTGGCTGGAGTAGTGGAGCGAAACGCGGTGGGCGGCGGTCGGGCTGGGACAGGGTGTCGGGGGTGGAGATTACGGCAGGACAAGCAATATTAAGCGGGCAGGAGCAAAAAGACGATCCAGCACGCCGGATTACCCGCGATGCACCGCGTTGTCCCGTGAAATTGATACGCGAGTTGCTTTTTAACGGGGAAGAGTGGGCCGGGGGCGGGCCGGTTCTCTCTAAGCGTGCTACCCTGGAAATATTCGACGCGATTTAGATAACGCGCAGCCGCTACAAAAGGAACGATTTGCGGCGGGAGGTTGGCCACAATCGGGGGGGAGGAAACGGGGGGAAAGACTGAAAATAATTAGATCGTCGATCACCCGAGAGACGATGTTCCTTCTTCGTTCCAACTTTTTACCAGCGCCTGTGTTTTCGGTGGATGGATGTATGCAGGGTAGAGACGAGGTAGAAACATCGATGTGTTATTGTTAAATACGGCGACTCGATCGAAAGGCAACTTTGGCAATTTTCGCCTCGTGGCGATTCGGGCAATTAAATATAAACCGTGGCAGGTTTGCAGTGTGTGAAAAAAAAAAAAAAAAAAAAGGAAAGGAAAAAAAAGAAAGGTAGAAACGATGTTTACTCGCGTGTATCTATCGCGCGAGCGAGTTTCCTACTCGACGCACGTACCGTTGTTTATCTAAATATTGCGATAGAAGAAAAAAGGAGCAAAAATTTCGCGGCGAGCGTGCCTCGTATCGGCCGCGTGGGAAACATTACTCTCGAGCAAGCGCGATTCCTATCTGCCGCGAACCGATTGCACGGGCAAAATTTTTATTTTTTTAATATCGTAACGCATCCGCGACGTTCTTTCTCTTGTTCCCTAAAATATAAAGTGATATTAATCCGGGTAATATTTTAAACGACGAATTTGAAAACGATCGATACGAATGTATTACGAATCGAAAGAGAATCGGATGATAAAAAGCGTCGCGTCGAGAACGCTTACGCGGGAGTCGCAGAGTGGCCCTACGGGAATATTATTTCTGACCATAATGAGAGAGGCTCACCCTTCTCTCGAGCATCTCGCCCCTCGTGAAACGTAACTGGATTTGCAACATGCGGGCCACGATCTTTCCTCCGATTCCTCCGATCTCCGACTAATTCCACGATTAACCCACAAAGCCTGCCTATCTAAATCCATAAAGGGAAATCCTCTTCTTACGATCTAATTCAAGCAATTATAATCTTGGGAAATCTTTCTCCCCCCCCCCCCCTCCTAAGACGTAACACCAACAACGAGAAATTGGAAATTGCACAGGTGCGTCGAAGAGAGGGTAAAAAAGGCGGGAAAGCGAGGGGGAGAAGAAGGTTATTTTGATCGAGAAACGGCATATATTTTTCATATCCGAACGAGTAACAGGGGAATATTGTAATTTGCATCGAACACGGTCTGTGGAAAGAAGCAAGTCCTGGATTGGGGGGAGGGGGAGAGCGGCAGACGGCGGGGGGAGAGGCGAGCAAGGCATTGAAATCGGCGGAGTATGCAAATAGGGTGGCTCGGTGAGTTCCAAATCTTCCAGATCTGGACGAATAAGTCGGAAGTGGTGAACCGGGTGTCCGTATCGCGAGCGTCGAGAGCCAGGAGATGATCCAGTCCCGAAAATACGGATAATCCGGACGCGCAAATGCGCGTGTATTCGTCACGAAACTGGTGTTCGCCTGGTTTCGTTGTATCGGTTTTTCGTTCGTTTTGGCATTACTTTCACCACCCGTGCTCAAGCCAAGATCGCGTATTTATATTTTGAGAGGAAAGTAAGTTGCAATGAATAGAAGCTTTAGAAGCGTCTCTCTCGGGAATTTTTGTAAAATCAGTCGGTCCCTTTGGAGCTGGAAAATGGAAAATGAGAAAACGATAAATCGATGGAAGAAAAATGAAAAGAGCGAGGGGAATCCATTATCGACTATCCTCGTGGCTGGTTTCCTCCCATGATCGTGGTATCATTTCGTGGTCCACGAAATCGAAGGATTTATGCTCGGCGTTCGGTGCCGTAACGATTCGAATACGCGTTACACGTCGCATTCGAGGCGTCACGGTGCATCGCGCATCGCGGCGGAGAAAAATCGGTGAATCCAATAAAGGGTGAATAATGCCGCGCCTGTGTCGATGCACGCTAACCCCCGAATTCCTTGAAGCGAAAACAGTGATGGAGAAATAGAAATAGAGAATAAAAAAGGATAATCGTTTAAAAGCAACGAGATAATCTACTAATAATCTTAAATAAGATTCAACGTCGAATTTGAGAAAAAAAATATCAATCTCATTCAAAAGCGACGAACGATCGAACTATCTTAATACGATAAGATTTTAATTATTCATTCTTGGTTCATCGAATGGCCAATAAAACACACCAAGCACGAATGATCTTGTGACTTGGATCGTTTAAAGGAAGCGAGACGAAGGAAGCGGCAAAGCGGAAAACGGCGAAACACGCGAGTGAAGAATGAACGGAGGAGGGAGGGGGAGGGAAGAGCGAAGAGCAAACACGAGGCGGCAACCCCTCGGCGGAGGGGTCGTCCCGGAAAACGCGAAATTTGTAATCGAGAGAAACACGGGCCGTGAATATATGGCCGCCTTCCGCAGCGGCGACGGGTTTTACTAATAACCGATACCCCAACCGAACCGTGGAATATTATAATTGATTTATTGGGGGAACGATTGCGTAGTCGGATTTATCAGCGCCTCGGGTCCGAATTTCTGCTCTTCGCTCGCCGCGTTTCGTGGCGCGGGCGCGATCGAACGGAACGACGGCCGGCGATAGACCGCATCCGGCCCGCTCGCCGCATTCATTTCGTGCGTCGTTTCGATACGTCAACGATTGTCCAACGCGGCCGTTTATCGAGGAGGAGAGAATCGGAACGAAACGTGGCGGCGCGGCCACGACGAAATTTCGCGGATCGAGGGCCTAGGCCGTTCCTCGAGAGGAACCGTTATGTATATATATACATTTATTGTCGCGGTTAATCGCGACAGTCGAAGCC
Source organism: Apis laboriosa (assembly GCF_014066325.1). Classification (NCBI taxonomy): domain Eukaryota; kingdom Metazoa; phylum Arthropoda; class Insecta; order Hymenoptera; family Apidae; genus Apis; species Apis laboriosa. Next base: position 2,069,742 of record NW_025222233.1, read on the forward strand.
AACCATGAAATATTATAATTGATTTATAGCGGGCAACAACCGAGCGGATTTATCAGCCGCTCCGTTCTGCTCGGTTCCACCGCTATGCCGTGGACGCGATCGAACGGAACGACGGCCAACGATAGACCGCGTCCGGTGAATGAGTGCATTCGTTCGACGCCCGCTTATGCAATTAACCATTGTGAACGTGATAGTGGCCGATTGGGATCGAGCGAGGCCGATTTTAAGAACAAAAACACTTTTCTCTTTAAGTATTGCTTGAGAAGATGGAAGACTTTCACCCTCCCCCTCTTCCTTCCAGCGGAAATCAGCGATTTAGAAGAGAGGAAGGAGACACGACTCGATCGACGACAAAGGGGAATTATTCTTTCGACCGTACGATCGCTATCCACGGCCTTGCTCGTTCCAGGCAAGGGTTGATAATAAATTCAAATTTAGGGGTGCGCGCAATCTGTGATTCAGCGCCATTAAGCACAGGATCCGACGAAGGACGGGTGGCGTACTTTCTCTTAACTTGGCACGTCCACGAGTGGTCGCCTCTTTAAACCTGGTAAGAGGTAAAAGAGATCGGTTTGACAAAAGGCAAAAGAGAACGGCCATATCAATTTCTTATCGCTTCGAGATTTTACGAGGGTGAAGAGTTAGATGGATATTCTTCGTGGGAGTAAATAACTAGAATTTCGTTGTAATTCATTTCGAACGTGAACGTGGGTCGCTTTCGAGACGATGGAACGATTAAGAAAGAGTATTGCAAACTTTTTAATACTCGATCGTAACGATCAGCAACTGTAGTTTTTCGTGGATCCGTCTAGCCAAGACGTATGCACGAAAATCCCTCGCGTTCCAAATCGAGTTACAGGACAGAAGTATCGCGGTCGTAAAGCAGGCAGAAATAAAACCTACCTAAGTACCTTAGAAACAGAATGGCGAACGAGCACGGTTTATGGGTAATCGAACCAAGTTTTTAACCGTCTAGATGCTCCCCCTTTCCGGGACATAAAGTACATCCATGTATCCGAAGGAATATTCGTGTCTAATAATCGCACGCTCTCCGTACAATCATTGCTATCCCTATTCGTCTATGTATTTTTTTTTTCCATCGAGAAAAGAAAATTCGAACGTCTCATCCGAATTGGAACGAGTAGAATTTGAAATATATATATATATATATATTTATCTCCGTGTTTCTTCTTATTTCGAGTCTTGTTTGTTAACAAGAGGGTTAAAACGACGATCGATAGGCGGCGATAACGAATGTTGGAATCAGGACGAGAAAAAGAAGGTTTCTAGGAGGTCTTGATTTATATCGGCTCGATATTTTCCGCAGCTCTCAGTGTTTCTTAATTCGAGGTTTCGCCGCGTGCTCGCCGTGGAGGTAATTCGATTTCCTGGTGAATCGGTTGGAAGTAAATCAGAGTACAGTCCCAGCCGAAACTCAATCCTGGGTATTGTCATAATTTCCCCAAGATACATGGATGCGGCGAACGCGTTTCCTCGAAAACGCGTTTCGACGAAAAGCGTTTTTCTTAATCTCGAACCGTTTCGCCTCCTCCTTCTCTTCTTCTTCTTCTTCTTCTTCTTCTTCTTCATTCCAAATATTTCTATCCCAAACTCTTTCAAAACTCTCTTCTCGTGTTTCACTTAATCTAAGAATCTAAGGGGAAATTTTCAAGAGAGGATCTATCCTCCTGTATATACGTACGTAGTATTTTCGAAGATCAGGACCACCGTTCGTACGGAATCGGGTTCCGCATGTGCTCGAGGATGTCGAGCGGAGAGGACGGGCGAAACCTTCGGCGCGACAGCTCGAAATACGGCTTGTAAGGTTTTTATACCAGCGGCTTGCCAGCCATATTCCCGAAAAGGAGCAGAATCGAGCCCCCATGGGGGGGAGGGGGGGGGGGGAGGAGGATATCGATATCGCGAGCGAGGAGGGTACCCGTGCAAAGCAGTGCCTTCGAAGCTGTGGCCTGCTGATAACAAAAAGGTCGAACCAAGTTGTTTCGTATAAAACGGAATCCTGGCGGCGAAAGAATTCTATTATAATACTTTGAAGAAGAATCTTTTCGAGCTTGCCCTCCCTAATCTTTGCGATCGATATCCGCACCGCGAATTTCACTTTTAAATGTTTCACAACACGATCCGGCGATCATTGGATCAATTCGAATTCCTGTTTCGTGTTTCCCATCGTGGAATCCCATGGCCGGTTAACGATCCGTCAGAAGAAAGAACGCTTGCCAACGTACGCTCCTCTTTTGCCGGTCGTTAGTATTCCGGTGCGAGGTGATCGTCGGGAAGCGATTTGACCAAGTTTAACGGATCCACGCGGGTCAGCCTTCGATCGAGGGGGCCCCCTCGAGCGCGAGAGAAGACTGTTGCCGGAGATTCTCCTTCAATCCTGGTGGTGGTGGTGCTCCTTCGCAAATCCGTCTGGCCGTCGCCGCGGCCACGAGCTGAATACCAATTCCCAATTTGTCCAGGCATATCGACTGGGCACTCAAGGGCGTGACACAAATGCCAGATGCAATCAGCGGCCTTCGAACGAGTGCAGTCTTTCTCTTAATCCGCGCAATCGGCAACCGCTGAGCCACCGATCTGAGAATCTGGATCTCCTCTCGAAGGGATAAAATCGTTCAAAGAGGATGTAATTATTTTGGGGGGGAAATAATTTTATATATCAAACGGAGGAGGAGAAAATCTAAGTTCAAATTGACGATGACGGGGAAGTTACGGTTTTCTTCGATTTTTTTTTTTTTTTTTTAAATTCTTAACTCTAACATCGATCGGTTCCTTTATCGATTCTTCCCGATATTCCCTTGTTGCTTTATTGTTAATCTTCGTGGTTCGAAACGAAGGGGTATTCGAAGGAAAAGAAAAGAAGTGGAGAGAAAAGAAGGCCAGTGACCCGAGATCGGAAGGAACTAGAGCCAAAATCCAGTCGGTTTTCTTCGCGAGGTTCCCGTCGCTTCAATATTGTCGCTATCTCTTGTATACAGTTGCCGCCATATTCCGCGGGAAGCCGCCATATTACCAGAAACTTCCACCCCCTTTTATGCGGCTTGCCGCGGACCGTCTCCGCGAAAACTACCCCCATAAAAGTTGACGACTTAAATCGCGGGGCGTATGGCCGAGACGGCCGCGCCACGGAAACGTCGAACACCCCTTACGATCCTGCGAAACGCCTCGAAATATTTCGTCGTACAACAATTCCATCGTTTCCGCTTCGTTCTCCCACCAATCGAACGACGACGATGACAACGACGAACAATTCCACTCCTCGAGAATCTCTTTCTTCTTAAAAGTGATCGATACGCACGAAAGGATATAAGTATACGATTCCTTCGTGATATTTCCTTTCGTTTCTTTCGTATCCAACCTCCGACGAAAGAATCGAAAAGAGCAAATGGCTCTCCCTGGAAATTATTATGAAACCCGTTCGATTATACTTTCTGAGAGTTTATCATCCTGGCTCGTAAATTTCCTCCCGCCACCGGGAACCAATCTGCGTGTTCATTTCGAATAGAACGGTGATGGCCGAAATTCGTTGGTGGCCGAATAGGCCGATAATCCCGAGGATACCGAACGATAAAAAGGAAAGAGGAGGAAAAGGAGAGTGCCCCACCACCCCTCCTCCATTCCATCCGTAATGAAGGAGACCAAGATAAATATGGAAAGGAGGGCTTAAAGCAAATGGCGACCGGGTACACGATCCAGCCTCAATATGCTTGAAAGTGTCCCGCTGACGTGGCGTTTCGGAATTGAATGACCGAGGGATTAGCTCGATGTCATCGCGTTCGCGATACGCGGTATGGAATGGGATAAAAAGGACGATTGAAAAAAAAAAAAAAAAAAAAAAAAAAAAAANAAAGAGAGATAAAGAATATGCCGTAACGCTTTTATCGACGATATCGCTTAATTGGAATATCTTTTTCGAATGCCGCCTCGCGAACGAACGAATTTCTGCCTAAGATACAACGACTCGAATATAAAATTATTATTCGCGATTAAACGAATACATTATAACGAAATTGTTGTCTCGAAATTTCTCGAAATCGAGAGGACAGATTTTTCGAACTTAAACAAACGGAACTATCATCCCCGGAGTATTCCACTTTGCGGCTAATATGACCGATGTATGTATGAGGCCACGCCGCGTATAAGGGGCAGGGGTGCATAAATATGTGCGTATGCGTCACCGCGCGCATAAGTGGCGATGAGGGGATTTGTAAATGATCTTAACGTCTCGTGTCAATCACTTACGGCGGTCTTGAGCCTCGCACGATCGGAACGATCTCGATAACGACGAAAGGATCTCTACGTAGTTCTTGAACAACTACTACTTACTGCTTACTTCCTCTCGAGGAAGAGACGCAGAATTAACGACCAGCGAGATACGAGAGCAAAACGTCTTTTTGCGATTTCCTCGGGAGAGGAAGCGAAGTTAGAATCCTTTCCCAGCGAAACAGGTCGCGACATCCGGCCGGGATCCGGCGAAAAAATATATATTCAACCGGCTGATATACCGTGGTGGAGAAGCGAACTTCTCTTAAGACGTCGGAAACCGCGCAAAAAGAATCTTTGGTGGCGGTGGCGCGAAGGGGCGAAATTACGTCAAAAAGTCCGGAGAATTTATCGGACCACTTTTTAAACTCCGCCTTCGCGCGATTAGCATATTATTTCTATGGATGTTGGGGAAAGAGAAGAGCGTTCCTCGAACTGGGAGGGAGAGGGATAACGCGGGAAGGAGCATATCAAATATGTTGATAAATGATCCCTTTGAGCGATGAATAGGCGGCGTCGGTGTTCTACGTATCCTTTTATCCGTTCGTGCACCAAGCATTTGAATGTCAGAAGGAATGGTTTCGGTGGCTGTTTCAACCATCCCCGTTTCAACTATTGGGAAAAATCACAAGCGTCTGCGTTCTCTGCGCTGAAATATTCCAATGGAATCGAAAATATCTTGAGGAACTCCGTCGAACGGCGGGATTCGTTAGAGTCGATCGAATATCGAATTCAACGGCTTCTCCTTTGGGTATTACATCGTTCACCCCCAAGATGCGGGGGTTACGTTTGTGAACGTTTGAATTTTCTCGCGAGCGAATGAACTTGATGATATTCGTGGAATAATTGTTAATGTAAGTAAATGCTTGCGAAAGTAAATGTTAACTTGATTAACATTTCGGAATATTTTTAGAAGGAAAATTCGAGAATGAGGGACAATTTGCGAATCTCTAAGGGATGATCTCTCGCTTTGATCTCAAAATCGGTCAAAAACAGTCACATTTCCGTCTCACCAATCAGTTCTGACCGATCGCCCTTTTACCAATCTCCATATCATTTTTGTCACAGACAGGCAAAAAAAAAGAAGATGTGAAAATATCTTATGCGATTTTTTTTTTTGTGCTCTTCAACCGAATAATTGCAAAAACAATATAAACTCGAAAATTGGCTGTACAAATGCAAAAAAGCCGACGGTTCGAAAATTGGAAAAATACGGTTGCGGCGGGAAATCGCGAAAACCCGATGATATTTTACAGTATCCGCATTACATGCCTCCATAGAGAAAATTGAAATATTTCGCTGACCGGCGATGTTTAACAAATTTTATCGTTCGATTGTATTTTACGTACTCGCGAACAATAACGTTCTGACAATTAGCATCATAAAAGGAAGAACACACGTCGGAAAGCATAACGAGAACAGAATAAATTTTCGCCAACGCGAAATTAATTGTTAACACGCCTCGTTCGCGGTCTGTATTAATGACGACAGTGGACAATGCAAAATTGTCCTCCAATAATGAATCTCTATGTTATTAACCAAGGGTACGAATTGTCCGAGAATTGTTTTATCGTCCGAGATCTTTGAAAGGTAGAGGAGGACCGAAGAGGTAAGTTATCGACAATTATATCCACCGATAGATCACGAAGAATTATGTGATCATATGAAATTGCAACATTATGATAATAATCACGGAATAATTTCATCGTTCATGGTACAGACATATAACTATTACGCAGAATTTATGCCCGATAATGAAAATAATATCACATATTCTTATTCGTATCTCATGTTCTGAAATACCGACCTCGAAAAAAAATATTTCTTACGCTCTCTATGATTACATATGTTTTGTACATAATATATGTTTCATTTGATTACTATTATTATCTTGATTTACATTACTATTTTTTTCTCTCTTAATGTAAAAATTGTATAAACAAGAGGATTATGATATTATGTGAATCATTAATAAATAATTAATTAAGAATTTCATGATATAAAAAGTTTAGCTAAAATTCTAGCTTCATATAAAATGCAATAATTTTGTAAAATTGTAGAAATTAAATGATTAATTAATTTTCATATAGTGTCTTCGATGTATTAGATAATGCATTAATCGTTAATAAATAATATAATGAAAAAGAATTTCATATTAAAATTAATATGAGAAAGTTATCTAAAGTTCCAATTTCAAAATACGATCTCGAAAGTGCCGACATTGTAAATAAAAAATGAATAATTAATGAATTTTTTATATGACATCTTCAAATTGACAAGAGATTCTCTATCTCATACAATATTGCTCTATTTATTTATGACGTCACACGAATTTAAATATTTGCACATTCTAATACTAAGTCGAAGCTTCAGGTGTTCAAATACTAGATGGCATTGATCAAGAAAACCTTTTAATCGCTGTCTAACTTATCGGCGAAATATATTTAGTAATTAATACAAAATTCAAAAATGAAACATTATATAGTTTAAAAGTTATTTGAGTATGAAAAATATAGAAAATAAAGTATAACAAAAAAAAAAAAAGAAATATTTATATATATGTTTTTTTTCATTTATATAAAAATTATATATAAAAATATATAGATATATAACAAAATTAATTTATATGTATAAGATATATAATTATATGTATAAAGATATAAATTTCCTGCTATATATGGAAAAATTAATAAGATTATAAAGAAGTTTATTTTGCTATTAGTAAATAATATATTATAAATTTGAGCACTTTTGAAAGAGATGGCATTATTAGTTAAGTAGTAATATTTTTACTCTTCTACTATTTGCTTTTTCTATCTTTTGTTTCATTTATTTTTGTCTTGTTCTTTTTTTTATATGTCACATATACATATATTTTATATGAATGTATATAAATCTATAGAACCTATAGAAAATAGGTTATAAAATCTTTTTCGTAAAAGAAAAAATAATTTGTGTAAAGACAGTTTAAGAAGTTTATTGAAAAAATTTTAATTATCTGAAGCTTCAAATGACTTTTAATAAAATTATTCTCTTATTATAATAAAATCAATATTCTAGTTAGTTACAAAATTAGTTTGTAAGAATATATGTACGTAGTAGTTGTATGTATATAGTTGAAAGTGTGTACTTTCCTTTTACATCTTCGCAACATTATCAGAATCTGAAAATACTTTTTCTGTGATGCTTTAGTCCCAGCTTCTCTTTCTCTACTTTCTACTATATCACTTGCTTCGTGTTCACTAAAGTTAGAATTAAATTGAATGCGTGTTAATATGGTTAGTCTATTTTTAAACACACATCCTAGAACAAAATCATGATCGCACATACTGTTCGTGACTAAAGAAGACTCGACACCTTTTTTTTTCTTTGTTTCTTTTCAAAGTGAAAAGTAGTAAGCTTTGATATTCCAATATTAATATTCGCATATATATCACTGATACCTTAACAGAAGAGAAGTTTTCTCATTATCAAAAAGTGAATTTGAGAAACAAATTTAAAATTTTTGTATTTAATATTTTCGAAAAAAGGCTGTATTACAATGACTAGACAACTTTAAAAGATTTATCAATAAGTAAGTTATAAAATTATTTAATATACAATATAATAAATTAGAAATCATATAAAATCTTTTGCACGATCATTGATATTATATTGTTATTATTACCATAATTTTTTAATATTGTCATTTTCTAATCAAACTTTGTGGAAAAAGTTTTTGATTTCTATTATATACGATAGCATAATGTAAAAATAAATTCATATATATTATATTTATATTATAATTTCATGTAACTTGTACGAATATTTTACATTTAAATACATTATTTTGCAATTAAGAAATGTATTTAATGCATCAAATGCTATCGAAATGTATTCAATACATCAAATGCTATCGAATTTGAATCTTATCAACATCGATTTTTTAAAAACGATTATACAACATACATAATAATAAACAATCGATAAAAGCAGTTATCGTGTACATAATAATATATCTGTCAAATTATCGATGTTGTGAGGTTATCTATTTTTATTCTGAATCTTATAATTTTACAGAAACTTACAATGGATACACGCCAAACGCGTGTAGAAATTCTTCTCTTTGTTATCACAATTTTCGGATTATTTTCATTTGGAAATGCAGCATCCGCACATATACACTCTCATCAACATAACAAACCTGGTAGTAATGAAAGAACAGAAGATGGTGCATTTAGTCCACGAGACATGGATCATTATGCAGGAGGAGAACACCATCAGGAATTTGATCATGAAGCTATTCTTGGTATACATTTTGCAATTTGTCATATTGAAATCAAAGTTTCAATAATAAATATATTTTATTTCGTGCAGGGAGTGTAAAAGAAGCAGAAGAATTTGATAAACTTCCAACACAAGAATCAAAACGACGTTTAGGAATTTTATTAACAAAGATGGACTTGAATAATGATAAATTCATTGAAAGAAATGAACTAAAAGCTTGGATTTTGCGTTCTTTTAGGTATAAATAATTAGGTATAATATTATTATCTTATTTAAAATCTTATTTAAAATAACTATAAATTTATTTAAAAAATAGCATGCTTTCTGCTGAAGAATCTCAAGATCGATTAGAAGATACTGATACAGATGAAGATGGTAAAGTCAGTTGGAATGAAATTCTCCAAGATACATATGGCACTGATCCAGAAGATTTAGCAGTAGATGATAAACTTATTAATGATGACAAACAGACATTTGAAGCTGCTGATATAAACAAAGATGGTCATTTAGATAAAGAAGAATTCAAAGCTTATACACATCCAGAAGAAACACCAAGAATGTTTCCACTTCTTTTGAAGCAAGCTCTAGATGATAAAGACACAGATAAAGATGGTTTTATTAGCTTTCAGGAATTTATTGGAAATAGAGCTAAAGCTGAAGATAAAGAATGGTTATTGATAGAGAAAGATAAATTTGATTATGAACATGATAAAAATGGAGATGGAAGATTAGATTCTGATGAAATACTTTCTTGGCTAGTGCCAAGTAATGAGTAAGTAAATAGTCATATAAAATTTTTTTTATTGATAATTTTAAAACATATTTTATTAAATATTATTATTAAATATTTTAGGGAAATTGCAAGCGATGAAGTTGATCATTTATTTGCCGCATCTGACGATGATCACGATAATAGATTATCGTTTGACGAAATTTTGGATCATCATGATGCTTTTGTAGGTAGTGAAGCTACAGATTATGGAGATCATTTACAAGATATCGGACGTTTTACGGATGAACTTTGAAATCACTTGATAAATACATTAGTAAAATTTTTACTTCTTTTCATAATAACTGTCAAAAACTTACATGGTTAAAAATATTTTCAATACTTTTAGCTCTTATATGTTTTAGTATTCCTCTTTATGCTGGATTTTAAATATATTTGTATAAACATCGATATAAAGTCATTGCACAAACTGATTTAAAATACTCAAATAGTGTTTCATAAACCACAGTCTTCCATTTTTAAAAAAAGTTTTGTGCCATAAAAAAAACTATAGCATCGTATTATAAAAATATTAGCACTATAATATTTATGTTATATTGTTTATGAAAGTTACTAGAATTATACTATCTCATTTTTATTATTTATTATAATTATTATATAATATAACTATTTATTATATGCATTGATATAATTTTTGCGAAATTATAAGAATGAGTCAAGTAAAATAACAATTTAGAAAAATAGTCATTTAAAATGTTAGATTTATTATTGTTTAATATTTATACAAACGTATATTTATTATTATATACAAAAACTAAACAAATTATTCTATATATTTAGCTTTATTCATAAATCAATCTTAAAAATTAAAAAAATTATAAATACACGAAATAATTATGTTTAGCATCTAAATATACTTTGATGCAATTTTGTTTACTTTTTGTATTACATGACGAACAATATGTATTATGAACTTTTTTTAATAAAAAGTACACGATATCTTATATAAATTTTTTTTAACATTTCTTAAAAAATCACATATTCTTCAGCATTTTCTAAGTAATTTAAACTATTGCCATATTAAATATTTTGTGATGGCGCTGCCATTCCTAAACTTGCAACGATAATCGAAAAAACGTATCGCTTAAGAATTGTGAAAAAGTACATTTGCTATAAAACATATTTTTGTATAAATAACATATCATCATTAAAGATCGTATAAAATGCCTTATGCTAATCAACCATCAGTTCATATTTCTGATTTGACTGAAGAAAATGTAAAATTCCAAGTAGAAGACACTGAATTAAGGTAAAATAGGTTATGTATTTATTATTATATATATTATGTATTTATTATTATATATTATGTAACAATTATTATATTTTGTTATTTATTACGTTAATTTTTTTAACATTTATAGTGTAGCAAATAGTATGAGACGTGTCTTTATTGCTGAAACACCTACTATGGCTATTGATTGGATACAATTGGAAGCTAATTCAACTGTCTTAAGTGATGAATTTTTAGCACATAGAATTGGAATGATACCATTAATAAGTGATGATGTAAATAATTAAATTAATATCTAATAAAAATTTTTGAACAAAAATAGAAAGATTTTTTAGGTTGATAAAATTGTTTAGGTTGTTGATAGAATACAATATACAAGAGATTGCCAGTGTATGGACTTTTGTCCAGAATGTAGTGTAGAATTTACACTTGATGTCAAATGTACAGAAGATCAAACACGACATGTAACTACTGCAGATTTTAAATCTAGTGATCCAAGAGTACTTCCTGTTACATCTAGACATAGAGAAGATGATGCAAGCGAATATGGAGAAACAGATGGTTTATATTTTTTTAAATGATATATTCATTTCTATTATAGGGCATATAATATAAATTAATATATTTTTATTCAGAAATATTAATTGTAAAATTAAGAAAAGGTCAAGAATTAAAATTGAGAGCATATGCAAAGAAAGGTTTTGGAAAAGAACATGCAAAATGGAATCCCACTGCTGGTGTAAGCTTTGAATATGATCCTGACAATGCTATGAGACATACATTATTTCCAAAACCTGATGAGTGGCCAAAATCGGAATATAGTGAATTAGAAGAAGATCAATGTAAATATTATTTTAGCATTTTATATTTATATTGATTATTAAAAGAAAATAAATTATCTTTCAGATGAAGCACCATTTAATTGGGAGGCTAAACCAAATAAATATTATTTTAATGTAGAAAGTAGTGGAGCTTTAAAACCTGAAAACATAGTAATGATGGGCATTGCAGCATTGAAAAATAAATTATCCAATTTACAAACACAATTAAGTCATGAAGTTCAAAGTGATGCATTGAGTATTCATCATTAAATAAAATTTACATATTTTAATATTCTATATCTTTTTATAAAAACAAAATTTTCGTTATTGTAATTTCAGTATTGTAATGTTATTGCCAATTATTTTTGTAACAAAAAATAAAATAAAATATTCGAACATTATGTAAAAAAAACTTATATAATAACATAAAATAACAAAAATAATAAAATAATAAAACATATAAACTTAAAAATAAATATAAAATTTAATTTAATAAATTTGTTAATAAATTTTTTAGATTAAAATTAGTGTTTTTATATACGTATGGTGGTCACGTAAATGCATCTCCCGCCCAAATCTAGGGATTTTATTATATCGTTGCTTCGCGGATTACTTTACAAATGTCGTTGTGCCAACAAGTCGGTTGAAGATTTTTGTTCCATTTAGTGACAGAGAACGAAAAAACATAAGTTTCTGAGTTGAGTGTTGTTTGATGTCAACACGAGAATTACTCGTGTGAATTTTAATAGCACCATGTATATCAAACAGGTATCATAAAAAAATTTAGAATGTCTTCTTAATTTCTATCTCTTTTTACGCGATTTCTACTATTTCCTTTTGATAGACGCTCTTCGTTCAAAGTATTGTTCGAAGTATGGCTACTATCATTTAATATTAGAATACGCAAAGATAGAATATTTTGTGCATTATATCTTTATTCTTTTAAATTTGGTATAAACATTTAAGACGATATTATATGATTTCATAGCAAGATATACATTAATAAATAACATAGTAAAAAAAGCATAACATTTAAATTTATTTAATTGATTAGAGATATATAATAATAATAATTTTAGTATAAGAGAATTTTTATTATAATTTTTATAAAATATATAATTCAAGAGAATGTTATAAAGAAATAATTATATATTTTATATAATGTATCTTTTTGAAATTAGGTGATCATACAAGGTTTTAAATCATATCGTGAACAAACAGTCGTAGAACCCTTTGATCCAAGGCATAATGTAGTAGGTATGTACATTTATTTTATTAAATGTAATATAATAAATTCTTAAATCAATTTTATTCATTAATTAAATGGTTTTTTTTTATTTCAAGTTGGAAGAAATGGTTCTGGTAAAAGTAATTTCTTTTATGCGATTCAATTTGTCTTAAGTGATGAATTTTCTCATCTTAGACCTGAACAGAGACAAGCTTTGTTGCATGAGGGCACAGGACCAAGAGTTATTTCTGCACATGTTGAAATTATATTTGATAATTCTGATGGAAGATTACCAGTAATAATAAAATTTATTATATAAATATTTTTTCATTTATATCTATTTATTTATAATTTTATTATTTATTTTGCAAGATTGATAAAGAAGAAGTATATTTAAGAAGAGTAATTGGCTCAAAAAAGGATCAGTATTTTCTTAATAAAAGAATAGTAACAAGAAATGATGTAATGAATTTGTTAGAATCAGCAGGATTTTCAAGATCAAATCCATATTATATTGTAAAACAGGGAAAGGTATGTGTGTATTTATAAATGATTTATAAAAACAAAGTAAAAAAAATAATAAATTCTATTTTATAGATAAATCAAATGGCAACAGCACCTGATTCTCAAAGACTAAAATTATTAAGAGAAGTAGCTGGTACTAGAGTATATGATGACAGAAGAGAAGAATCAAAATTTATTTTAAAAGAAACTGAAGGCAAACTAGAAAAAATTCAAGATTTTTTAAGAACCATAGGTAAATTTTGTTATTTATTAATATATATATACTATTAATATATTAATATATAACTACTGTTTATTAATATAATTAAATTCCATTAAATTCCATTGTTAATTTTTAAAAATAAAAAAAATAATTGCATTATAGAGGAACGTTTGAAAACATTAGAAGAAGAAAAAGAAGAACTTAAAGAATATCAATGTTGGGATAAACAGCGTCGATGTTTAGAATATACAATTCATGAAAGAGAACTCAAAGAAAATAAAAGAAAATTAGAAGAACTAGAAAAATCTAGAGCTAATAGTGGTGTTGAACAAGCAAGATTGTGTGCTGAAGCAAAAACTGCACAGGAAATGGTGAGAGCAGCCACAAAACGACTTAAAGAAGCAAAAAAAGAAGTACAAACTGCAAAAGAGGAACGAGATACATTAAGGTATTATATTCGAAAAATTATGTACAAATAATTTAATGATCACTAGTTTTAAATTAAAGATGAAATTTACAGTGCTGAACAGCAACAATTATTAAAAGAAAAAACCAAATTAACATTAACTATTAATGATTTATTGGAAGAAGTAAAAGGAGATAATGACAGTCGAAAACGTGCTCAACAAGAATTAGAAAAATTAAAAGTAAATATTGCAGCAAGAGAAGCAGAATTAGAAGAATTAAAACCCGAAGTAAGTTATATCATAATTGAAGTGCTAAATAATAAATATTTTTAATTAATAATTATTTTGATTAATATTTTATTAGTATGAAGAAATGAAGCGTGTTGAAGAAGAATGCACACGTGAATTACAATTAAAAGAGCAAAAACGGAAAGAATTATATGCTAAACAAGGACGTGGCAGTCAATTTACTAGCAGGGTATTGAACATAATTAAATATAAAATGAAGTATAGAAACGATATTTTAACAATTCATTTGTATTAGGACGAAAGAGATAAATGGATACAAAATGAACTTAAACAACTTACCAAACAAATTAAAGATAAAGAAGAACATCAAAGAAAAATTAGTGAGGATTTAAAACGAGATGCAGAAAAACAAATTACTTTAGAAAAGAAAATCGAAGAGCATACGCGCGAAATGGAACAACAACGAACTTCAATAGACGAACATAATAAACAATATTATGAACTTACTAAAGCAAAGGATCAGTGCCAAGCTACTCGAAAAGAACAGTTTGTTTATTATATAGTACTTTTTATAATTTAGATTTTAATCGTATAATATAAATTATATTTATATTATAGATATCGACAAGAAAGTGTATTACAACTTAATTTATCTGGATTGAAAGAAGATTTGGCAAAAGCGGATCAAAGTTTACGATCTATGGCAGGAAAACCTATTTTAAATGGTCGAGACAGTGTACGAAAAGTATTGGATACATTTCGGTAATTAAATACATTTATATAATATTTTGGAAATATTATTATTATATTAAAGTTTTTTATTTAATATTTATAATATTTCCTTTTTAGAACACGTAAAGATATGGCCCATGAGGTCAGTAGTTATTATGGACCTGTAATTGAGAATTTTAGTTGCGACAAGAGTGTTTATATGGCTGTAGAAGTAACTGCTGGAAATCGATTATTTCATCATATTGTGGAAACTGATAAATTTGGAACAAAAATTCTAAAAGAAATGAATAATCAACGTCTCCCAGGAGAAGTAACATTCATGCCTTTAAATCGACTTCATGTAAAAGATATAGATTATCCAGAAACTAGTGATGCTATACCAATGATATCACAATTAAATTATGATCAAAAATATGATAAAGCCTTAAGGTAAATAAATTATCAATTTTTTAATATAATATTTAATTTTTAGCAATAATAAAAATAAGAATATTTTCATGTTTAATTTATAAATATAGGTATATATTTGGAAAAACATTAATCTGTCGTAATTTAGAAGCTGCAACAAATTTGGCTCGCACATCAGGTTTAGATTGTGTAACACTTGAAGGTGATCAAGTATCTTCAAAAGGATCTTTAACAGGCGGATACTTTAATACATTAAGATCTCGATTAGAAATACAAAAAACTAGATCAGAATTGATAGCTCAAATTTCATCTCTTGAATCTCAATTTGCAACTCTTAAAGAAGAAATTAGAAAAGCAGATCAAAATATTAGTTCCTATGTCAGTGAGATGCAAAGAACGGAAACTAAAAACAGTAAAGCTAAGTAAGTTATGTAATTAATTAATATAATTAAAATTCGAAATTGAATTTTAGATTTATTTTTAGATTTATTTACTTGTCATGTTTTAACTACATATGAATAAAATTTTTAAAATAAAATTTTTAATTTCGTTTTATTATTATAGGGATGTGTATGATAAAATGAAAGCAGAAATACGACTTATGAAAGAAGAATTAAGCGCAATAGAACGATATCGTACACCGAAAGAAAGAAGTTTAGCGCAGTGTACATCAAACTTGGAAGCAATGCGTGCAACGAAAGAAGGTTTAGAAAGTGAATTACATCAAGAACTTATGGCACAATTGTCTGTTGCCGATCAACGTCAAGTCGATACATTAAATGATGATATAAGACGCTTAACAAAAGATAATAAAGAAGCATTTGCTAAACGTATGCGATTAGAAGCTGAAAAAAATAAATTGGAAAATTTATTGACCAATAATTTAGTCAGAAGAAAAGATGAATTGGTTCAAGCATTACAGGAGATATCTGTAGAAGATCGACAACGCCAGTTAGAATCATCGAAAGCACAATTAGCAGATATTGAAAAAAGATTAGTAAAAGTAAATGCAGATTTTAAAGCTCAAAATGAAAGAGTAACTAATGCTATAAAAAAAGTAAGTATAGTAATTATTAATTAATTATATTAACGCTAATACTGGTATATATATGATATAAAGTTTTTTATAGCAAAAAGCAGAATCTGCAGAAGTTGAGAAATGGAAAATTAAAGAAAAAGAAGCACAAGAAAAAATAGAAGCCGATGCTAAAGATTTAGAAAAACTAGCTAGTAAATTGAATATTTTGCAACAGAAAATAGTAGAATGTACACAAAAAATTACTGAACTTGGTGCATTACCTAGTCATGAAGTATACTCCAAATTTAGTGTTATGTCTACCAAACAGTTGTTCAAAGAAATGGAAAAAGCAAACAATCATTTAAAAAAATATAGGTATATTGATAACATACATAATGATTAATATTAATATTTTAAAATTAATATTAATAAAATTAAGAAAATGTAACATGTTCAAAAAAAAATTATATCATTATTTTTTATTTTAGCCATGTAAATAAAAAAGCTTTAGATCAATTTATGTCATTTAGTGACCAAAAAGAGAAATTAGTAAAAAGAAAAGAAGAATTAGATAGAGGTGATGAAAAAATTAAAGAGTTAATGTCAGTACTTGAACAACGTAAATGTGAAGCAATTCAATTTACATTCAAACAAGTATGTAACTTGATATTGTTTTGTGCTTATTATGTGATTTCGTTTTGTTTGTATTTATAGAAATTAGAATTAAAACATTTAAATCATTTTCTTGTATTTAGGTAAGCAAATATTTCAGTGAAGTCTTTAAAAAGCTTGTGCCATCAGGTCATGCTCAATTGGTTATGAAAACCGCAGATGGAGATGAAGGAGATGATACAACACCAGAATCTGCTGATTCTGATAGATTTATTGGTGTTGGTAAGATAATATTCACATTTATTTTTTATTATTAGAAATAAATAAAGAAAAATAAATTGTTTTAATATTTTTTTCTGTAGGTATACGAGTATCTTTCACGGGTCATAGAGCTGAGATGAGAGAAATGAATCAATTATCTGGTGGACAAAAATCACTTGTAGCATTAGCATTGATATTTGCAATTCAAAAATGTGATCCAGCACCGTTTTATTTGTTTGATGAAATTGATCAAGCTTTAGACGCGCAACACAGAAAAGCTGTAGCAGATATGATTCACGAACTTAGTTCCGATGCCCAATTTATTACAACAACTTTCAGGTATTTTATATTATTTCCTATAAAATTATTTCCTTTAATTTATTTAATCATTATTTATATTACAGGCCAGAATTGTTGCAACATGCGAATAAATTTTATGGTGTTAAATTTAGAAACAAAGTTTCTCACGTTGTATGCGTAACACGAGAAGAAGCAGCGGATTTTGTAGAAGATGACACAACACATGGTTAATATAAAATATAATTATAAATGGTCTGGAAACGGTTATTTTCTCAAAAAAAAAAAAAAAAAAAAAACGAGTTTTATATAGAATTTAAATTAGCTGAAATATTTTGTCTGTTGCTCGTTTTTACAAAAATTTTTCTAAAAATATATGTTTATTATATTACATAAAAAAAGTTTCGATTCTTCAATACGAAGATGACACATTTTGTTAATGTACCTGTTTAGGGAACAATCAGTCATTATCATTTTTCATTGATAACTCACATATATTATTTATGTAATCTAAATATCTGTCTGTTTTATTTTTATCAATTTATTTCTTAATTATTAGAGGTATGTATACAATTTTCAATGGCTATTATTTATTAATAATCATTTTTATTTTTTTTTTTCTTATTTCTTGATTGTTTTATATATATATATATATATATTTTTTATTTCAATGGCTATTATCAATTTCATTTCAACTGTGATATTGAAAATGAATTGTCAAATAAAGTATAGTTATGTAAATAATTTACTAGTATTGTAAGTGGAAAAGAAATTTTTTATTCTATTAACAGTAATGTAAAAATTTATATTTGTTTTTCTATTGTATTTAAACATGAATTATATAATACATACACAATTTTAAAATTTTTGAACTTTTATTTTCAAAATGGTTTAACACCAATATGAAATACACAAAATATAAAAAAAAAACAATTTTTTGTATATTATAAAAAAAAGATAATGATCATATTCAATTGAATATCATTCTTTCTGCTACTTTTCTTTACGTTGAATAGTTAAGCTATCATGCATATTTGTCACAACATTTTCTATTAATTCTGGAATAACAACGCCATTGACATCAATAAAATTTGCAACAGATTTTGTAACACTAGTTTCATTCACATTTCCTGTAGCAGTACTTCTAACAGATAGCACAAGATTATATTTATCATCATATCTTTTTAAATATGAACTTGCTTCCCAAATAAGATCAGGATTAAAACCTGCAGGATCCCTAAAATATATAAGATATAATTTAAAGATTTTAAAATTAGTTTAAAATTTTAAATGAACTGTATTATGTGTAATGTATAAAATTTACCTTTGAATAGCTACAACAAATATACCCTTTTCTTTGTATGTTGTATATAAAGTAAGAAGTCCTATTAACAGGAAATATAATGTAACACAAATAGCTAAAACTGGTTTGGATGCAGGAAAAGGATATAAATAATCACAAAGAAGAGCAACAATTGCTACTGTTACAGCAATTCCACATAGAGCTAATCTTCCATCAAGTAAAGCAAAGTTTTCTATATAATTGTATTTTTTTGTAAGTACATCCTTAACTGCATCATCTAATGCATTCTTTACTGCAGATCCATCCCATTTATTGATTTTGATTACCTAAAAGAATAAATTTAATTTAAAAAAAAGTATATTTTTAAATAACGCATATTAAATAACATTTTATATCTAATACCAGTAGTAAACATAGTATAAAAATAATATAAAAATAAAAATATGTATAAAATATAAATTGATAGTGATTTTAAAAAATGCACATTAATATATTATATAAATTTATTGATATAATATATAAAATTTAATTAAAATATAACTCTGAACTCAAAAATACCATATGCGGCATGTTTAATATATATTTACGACTGAGACACATAGCGATAAATTTTTCAATAATATTAAAATATTGGAAATATACATTTTATTAAATATTTATTTTTTAAAATTACACAATTAAACTTACAAGATTTTCTGTATTTTTATCTGCACCCATTCTAACTGTAATCTTATAATAAAACAGTTATAGGTATACTAATTCACTATATACTTTTGTACACGTCAAATCATTAAATCTTTTGATACATTAATGCCACCTTAAGAACAATTTTTTAGATTTATAATAGTTAATATGTAATTTATCAAATATTTTTTATTAATTTGATTAAAAAGAATGTAAGAATTTAAATGTGAAAAATGAACTAATAAAAAAATATAAAATATTAAATGATTTAAATTAAAATTAGTTTTAATATTAACAAATAGTTGGTGAACCTGCAGGATGAAGCACTCGTATTTTGATCGTTTACGCGTGTTCAGAAGATGCGGAATTCTTTAATTGTCAAGTGAGAAGAGAGGAAAAATGGCGGATGAAAACGAGGATCAATGGTTATATGGAGATTCAACTGATGGAAAAGAATATACACCGACATCCGTTCAACCAGAAAACCAAGAAAATGATTCAATTCCTGCTACAATACAAGAAAAGTCAGAAATCTTGGAAGATCAGAAAACAGAAAATGTTATTGATCCACCAACAGAGGTTCATTTTTCCTAACCTTTATTCAACTATTATTATCAGTTTTTATTGAAAAAAATTAACAAAAATGATCGTAAGATATTAAATGTTTAAGCTTTTGTAATATTGGTTATATACATTGTTCGAAAAAATATTTTTAAAAATATTTTATCACATCAAAATACACGTTATTATCGTACAAACATAACCTATTTAATTTGTAAACGATTTGAAATTAAATTCAATTTTTAATATTTATCTTCAATTCTAGCCATCTGAAGAGGCAGAACCACCAGAAGAAGAATCTTCACCAACTAATAATATTCCAAATGAAAATAATACGGAAATAAACAAAAATGGAATAAGAGAAGCTTCCAGTCAAGAAGATGGAGAAGCTGCTAGTGATTCAGATTCCGATGATGATGTACATGTTGTTATTGGTGATATTAAATCAACTCCTGCATATGGTAGTCTCAATATTAAAAGAGGAGGATTGCTCACAAATGCATCAGGTGTACCAGATAAATTAAATAAACAACCAGGAAAATTTAGTATAGATGAATTTGAAACTATAGGAGTTATCAATGGCATGCCTGCTCATGAGTTTAATTTAGATCAATTAGAAGATAAACCTTGGAGACAGCCTGGTGCTGATATTACTGATTATTTTAATTATGGCTTTAATGAAGAAACATGGAGAGCTTATTGTGAAAGACAAAAGAGAATGAGAAGTGAATCTGGAGTAGGTTTGATATTGAATGCAGGGGGAGGTAGTGGTAATGCAGGTAGTATGAGAGTACCTCAAGTTGCAATTACTAATGATAATAGTAAATATTCTGGCATAATGGGACCAAAGAGAGCAGGACCACCTCCAGGAAGAAAAATGGCAGGAACAATAGATGTAATTGGTAGTTCAGGTTTAGCTTCAAGAAGAAATCTTGATAAATCTCCACCAAAAGGAAATGTGATACAAGTAATGACTGCGGATAGGAGAGAATATTCTAGAAAACCAGGTTTTCCTGATATGAGTGTACCACCACCAGGAGCAGGAATGCCTCCTGCATTTGATATGCCTCCTCCTGGATATCCTGGAGAACCAGCTCCTTTTTACATGCCTGAAACAGATCCATATTATCAAAGTTATGAGCCTACACAAGATAATCAATGGGGCAACGATCCGGTATATATTACATCTTACATATTTTACTATTAATTTTTATTTCTTAAAAGAATTTGATTATTCTTTACATTTCAGACATGGCAACCAACAAATTTAACTATTCCAATGACAGAAGGGGAAGATGAAAAAGATACTGGTCCAAAAACAATACCAACTATGGTACCTCCTACAAATATTCCTCCTATAATGCCACCTAGAGATTCTCGAGATCGTGAAAGAGATCGGGAGAGAGAAAGAGATCGCGATAGAGAATTAGATTCAATGGGAAGGGACAGAGAAAGAGATAAGGATAGAGATCGCGATCGTGAAAGAGAAAAGGATTCTATGATTAGAGAACGAGACAGAGAAAGAGATTCAATGTCACGAGATGAAGAAAGAGATCGTGATAGATCTCGATCTCAATATCGACACAAAGATCGGTAATAAAGCAATGCGGAGTTAAAAAAATATGTGATATTTAAAATTAATATCATTTTCAATTTACTTCATTACGATTATGATTTATCAATTTATTTTTTTCATTTATTTATACTTTCATTTCTCGATACCTCTGTTATCTAAAATAATAAAATAATAAAATTGTAATATAAATAAGTAATAATAAAATTGTGTAACAATACTTTCTATATCTTTTTAGACATCGACATCGATCGAGATCTCGGTCTCGTAGACATAAATCCAGGTCCCGAAGTCCAAGTCGGCGTAAGAAGAAATCTAGACGTTCTGAAAGGGAGCGTTCTAAAGAAGAGAGCGAATAAAAGAAAAAATATTTACAAAATACCCGCGGCCACATTGGCATGCTGAATATAAAATGCTGAGTCTTTTAATAATGTAACTTTTCATATGTTACTTTCCAGAATATACGTTGATTATTATTTCATAAAATGAATAGCAGATGCAATAAATAATTTGATTTTACCTGAGACTACCATATAACATACTCTGCAGTTCTCATTCATGCGTAATCAGCAATTTCTAACCAACAAATAAGTTATAAACAATAACAATAAACTTTACCTTTGAAGATATAAGATGTTCATTGTAATCCTCATAAAGAATGCGTAATATTTACATATTATACTATTTATAATACAGGTACATCTAGGAAGCAAACGGGAGAAAAAAATTATGCAGGATACCAAATCACTGAAATTTTGCCATTCAATGTATGGTTTTATATCATAATGTTATTACAGAAATGGTATTTTATAATAATTAAAAGTAATAGTAGTTTATTGGTAAATCACTCGGGAGTGAATCGATTGATCGATACTCGTACCGACTCGTACAGTCGGATATGTATTGATCAATGTGCACACATGTTCTTTTTCTTTTTGTAAATTTAATTATACCATATTTTTTGCATCAAATCTTCCCATTTTTCATTATCATTAATAATATCATCATACATAATGGAAAAAAATGTTACATTTGTACAGCCATATACACGTTACATTTAGAATACCGTTAATTCATTATCATTTTTTTCAAGAGTGTAAGTGTGTAAAAGTGTTGTGTAAATCTGATGCATTAGGTATGCCTACGAATGAGTAAAATGCTAATAATCAAGACAAACTACCAGTATGGCTACCTACGTTTTAATGTCAATTTTTTTATTTTCGAATAATAATCATCTTGGAATTTTGAAAATTTAAAGAATTTTTTGAATTATTTACGATTCTATTAATAAAAATTCAAAAGAAACATAACAAATATTCAATAAAAGCAAGAACGTAGATCGCCCTACACGTAAATTGTCTCGAATCATCGGTGTAGGAGATGACAATAAATATATATAACTTCTAAGATAGGTATTCCTTGAATATATATAAAAAAGAAAAAAAATTAAGAAAAAAAAGACAAAACTCAAGCAACAGAAAGCATACATGTAATTATCATAATAATTAATTGCGTCTACTAGTTATAAAGTTTACAATACAAACAAATACCATTTAAAAAATATACTGTAGAATATTTAATTCGATTAATCAATCGCTTTTAACTTTATTTTTTTTAAAGGAGAGCATTTGTAGTTGTAAAAATGCAGTTATATCAATACGGTTTGTTCCTATTTTTTATCTTTAATATTCTTTTTTTTTTTTTATTTATTTTTTTTTTATTTATTTATTTTTTTTTTTAATAAACGAAAAATACAACATTCAATACAAAGAGATGTATAAAATAATGGGAAAATAAAAGGAAAAACAAAAATATAAAGAAAAACCGTGAACACTAACGACGAAATAAGTTGAAATAACCATTTGAATCAAAGAAATCAGAAATGCACTGGATCCAAAGAGCCAAATTTACATATGATGACGATCTAAAATGTTGAATCGAAAAATGAATAAGAGAACGTAGAAATTCCTTTTGATTTCATTTTTTTTTTTTTTATTCATTTTATTGTAATAAGTTATCACGACATCCTCCTTTCACATTATATTCAGATTCGAAAATCTTTTTTTATTTAACGTTCTAGAAAATATGAAATACAATCGACAAAGACGCTAATTAGTATATAATAATACCGTAACGATGTGAATCGTTCCTGGAAATAGTTTTACAATACATATATATCGGCGGAAACGCTTTGCATGTTGTTGGTTCGACAGAACGTTTAAAGTAAAGCCGCAAAACAGAACTCTTTGGACCTGGGCATCTTAAGAAACCGCTACCACCACGAGTCGAAATAAATTCGTGTATCCCAATCAAAGAATCGATCAACAGATAAACAGGAATGCGATAATTGATGAACGAACGAACACGATAAATA
>NW_025222233.1:2098564-2121494 GCF_014066325.1 Apis laboriosa
ATACGAACGTCGAATTTAAAAACTTAACGAAATTTTCTTTCTGCAGTGGGGAAGAAGAAAGTCTTTCTTCTTTTTCTTTTCTTTTCTTTTTTTTTTTTTTTTTTTTTTTTTGTACAAATTATATACACACGACTCGTGAAGTGATTTAGATGAAACATTTTAATTCGAAATGCTGATCCATTCTTGAAATTTCTCGTAATAAAATCTTAGAAGAACAAGCTACGAGTTTTTCTAATTTATCTTGTTCGACTTTTACCCCTTTAAGAATGCGTTCTATACGAATAAAAATTCTACGCACAAATAATATGTGAACGTCCACTAAAAGGATTAAAAGTACATGAAAAATTGTACAAAAGATATCCTTTTGGAAAAGATACGATGAAACTGATAATCTCGATCAATGGTCAATTTTATCGCGTTACAAAACTTTAGAAACACAGAGAAAATATCGCAAAATGCATTGATGCATATGCGATGACAGAAGCTAACCGTTAAAATGATCAGGATGATTTTTTTCAGAACCACAGAGAGGAAAAAAGGTACGAAAAAAAATATATTTACGTGTGTCCTTTTTTTATAGTGTAAAACTGCGATAAGAAAGAACAAGTACGATGTTATTGAAAACAGCTGAGAGGTGCTCTTTCCAACCGTCGTGTGTGATATATATATTACAATCAAAAATGATTGGTGTGTACAATATGTTTTTCTAATGTGTAAATGTGTAAAAGGATAGGAAAACAAATGGCGCGAAAAGATATAGATACACACGCATTGGGAACATCAATTTCCTGACGTTTTTCTTCCTTTAAAGAACGCGTTATCATTTATACAATGTACAATGGGTCTCAGTTACGTTCAAGAATCATCGCGATTCAATGCGATGGCTGCGATTATTTAAGAGTAGAAGGGATCTTAAGGGATTGAATTATAAGGGGTCGAGGGATTTTTTTAGATGAATCTGAACATAAACGATTTCTTTCCTCTAGAGCGTCTCCTTTGTCAAAAATCTTCATATTTTACAATTGGAAAGTATATGTAAATGTATGGTGCCTGTATGTGTATGGAAATAGGGAAGGGGAAAGGGAGGGGAGTGTCGATAGATGGTAGAAACCATTTTTAAAACGGTAGGAGAAAGGGAAATATCAACGTATATTGATCGAAGGTCAGCAGCATTAGAACGTAAATCATATTTAAATTTAATATAATTAGTAATTATTATAATACACGATATTCACAAAGTCCGTTAAAAAGGAGAGAATTCCCGTGAAAAATAAAATATTCATTGAATTTACGGTTCCTCACGATAGGGTTGTCACGTCGTACCTATACACATTTGTTATTTATTTATATCACAATTTACAAAATTTGAGGATCTCAGGAATAAAGAGGAAGAGAGCAAAGGGATAAGGATCAGGGAAAAAGGGATACAAGAAGGATGTAAGAGTAGAAAAAAAATGCTTCGCGCTTAAAGGCGACAAACGTAAAAATGAACAAAGGAGAACCGTGCTGACGACTTGATGTCTCTCCTCATTGTTTCTGTCTTTTTGTTTCATTCTTTTCATCTCGTGCTAAATTCCGTCTCTAAGAAAAAAAAAAAAAAATACATACATGTACATAATATATTGATTCATCTTTGAAATTTCTATAAATGTAAAAACGAATATTAAAATCGATTTTCCTTTCCATCTTCTTTTTTTTTTCTTTTTTTTTTTTTTTTTTTTCCTTTCACGAACAATTTGAAGCAATCAAAGGGCAGATTAGCTGTCAGGTCAGGGATACTCAGCTTCATTCCCATGTCGAACGTTATGCTAGATACAATCAACATATCAGTAGCTCCTAACCTCTATCGAATCTTGAACCGATATCGATTCGTTGATCGAACGTATACCGCACGTAAAAAGATAATACTACTTTTAGCGTGCAAAGATAGGTACGGTACACTTGCGATCAAAACGTTTCGTGCATAAAGTTTAAAGACGGCCATCACACTTTCGTTACAACTCGATATAAATGCATGCAGCTCTAAGATCTATCCTAGCTGTCTAAACACAATTTTTTCTTCTTTGAATTCTTTGCTGTTTTTTACCGAGCTTTAATCACGTCGAGCCGTATGACTCATCCAACTTCTCCTACTTTCCATTGTCCCTTCTTACATCTTTTTTTACGTATGCGTTTAAATGTTTACCAGAGGACCGGAGCTATGCTCCTTCAAAAGTGCTGAGTTTAAAAAGGATAACGGGTTAAATAACAATTTTACCCAAATTCTTATAAATTATCGGAATTATCGTGCCGTTGGAATTGCTCTAAAACTCAGTGATAAACGAGAGGCGCTTAAAAGACAATCAACCATCTCAGCACTACAGTTTCTCATATACAATTGCTGAAAGCTTTATCCAATTGTTGCGAAGAAACTCGGTTCTCGAACGGTTATTAATGCAACTTTCGTGACATTTCAATGTAAAATTGCTATGAATATATTACTCGGCAGCACGTTGGATTACTAATAAAAAAAATGCACTGCACCTCTAACGTTATTCTAGAAGTTGATTTTTCCTGACACACATTTGACCTTGAAATTTTTTTTTTTTTCCTCCTTGCACCGTTTTCTCGCGTTGTCCATTCTTGTTGTTCTGTACAAATTGTTAATTTCCCCTTTTATTTTTTTCTTTTTTCTTTTACGGTTTTGCAAAAATAAGAAAAATCGTCTCGGTAGTTCTTTTTTTTTTTCGTCTTAAATGGATACGCGCGTCTTCTTTTTCTTTCAGCTTTATACTTGCAAGAAGGGACAACGAGATAAACGGTGCGAAATGCATCCTTTTTTTCCTCGTCCATTAAATTTAATGGCGATACGTTGCATAAATATTAGATGTTGATGTTGGTACGTGTTTTTTCTTGAACGTACAAAAATCTTCAAATTTTTACTTTTTTCGAATTCGTACGTTTATAAAACCTGCGTTGGCTGCTGAGCTGGTGTAGATACTGGACCAGCAGCAGAAGCAGGCGGTCCGATAGGACCAAGATCACCTCCACCACTCGAAGCTCCAGCAGGCGTTGCCACTCCCATCGCGGATGCAGTTTTCATGAAGAATTTCTCTAGTTTGACAATGATGTGCTTGCCATAGGTGTATTTGCGCAAGCTACCTAAATGTGGGCGGATCTTGTGCATCAATACCTTACGTTGCGCTGGTTCTGCTACATCGATCATTTTTTGAACCACATAGTTGGCATACTGATCCTTCATCATGACGTTTAATGCGCTATTTCGTAACAAGTACAAATAATACAAATAATTAGTTACGAACAAGAAGCAATAAAATTGTGATTAAAAAAAAAAGTTGATTGAAAATAATACTTATTGCCTTAACGACAAATATAAAAATTAAATCAAATATAAAAACTTACTTGTCATTAAATCCGCACACTTCTTCAATGAGTACAGCACGCTCTTGTCTCGTAGCATGAGTTACGCATTTTTCAACAACGTTACTCGCAAATTTATGTTGAGAGAGAGTAAGTACTTTACCTCTAACACTACTAATCAACTGTGCTTTATCTTCTGGCTTACCGTGTTCTTTAAAGCAAAAAAACATACGTAAAAAAGTGAATTATTTTTTGCGTAAAATATATTTCTAATATTTCTATTTTTCTATTTTTTTCTAGTAATTAAACAACACTCACCGAGTACATGCTGGATCACGTAATTGCCGTATTGATCTTGAATGAGTTGATCGGTAGCAGCATGTAATTCTTGAAGAATCCCCTGAGTTTGTTCAGGGGTGCAATGTTCGAGAATACGTTGAATCACTCTGCAACCGTATGGATGAGTACTCAAAGAATAAACTTGGCCAGCGAATGCTCCAATTACGAATTGTAACGCTCGTGGCTCAACACATTCGATACATTTTTGTACAACGTGATTCCCATTTTGATCTTTAACGCATTTTAAAACATGACCGTCTAGTTCTCGGACTATTTCTTGTTGTTGTTCTGGTCCGATCGATTCGAGAGCTTTTTGAATCACTCTACAACCGTACATTTGCAGTGCCAAAGGTAGTACGTGTCCTCGTACCTAAAATACAATAATTATATAAAATATAAAATTAAGAAAATCTAGAAATTTTCTTCTCCGATCCTACCCCAACCATTGTTCAGATACAATTATTTTTCGATCAATGTGAAAATCAGTTGACACGCAAAAAAAGAAAAATCATCATCGAAAGCAAATTTTCGTATTGAACTAAATTGTATTAAAAATAAGAAACGATCGTTGAAATTACCTTTTGGGCAAGTGTGGATTTCTGTTCCGGTGTACCAAACTCAAAGAATTTCTGAATCACATAATTTCCAAAAACATCGGTCATCAATGAATAAGCAGAGGTAAGGATTTCTTGAAACACAAGTTGCTTTTCGCTAGCCGAGGCGCGTTCTAATTTCTGCTGAATAAAACGGGAACCGTGCTGATCTTGACTGAATTCGACTATATGATTGGCCAGATCACGTAGCTGAAGACTCGGGAATCTGAAGCATATGAGAAATTGCTCGTAACATAAGCTGGCTGCCAGACGATAATACCATATCTCCTCCTTCTTTCTTTCTCCTTCCCTCCCCCTCTCCCAAATGATAACTCGAAGATTACCGATTATTCCTGAAGTCTTCTAGCAAACGTGATCGTCCACCGGCGTTTTTATCTCCGATGCTGGTCGTACCACCGCGGCCAGGTTTGCCCACCAAGTTCGGGAAAAGGGAACTACTAGAGCCGAAAACCCCGTTAGCTGTTAAAGCTGGAACCGCGCTGGCCCGGAATTTGGCCTCGGCGCCGGGGGCGGCGGATACACGGCTGGCTCCACCGACGAGCCCGCCTAAAGATCCTCCCAAAGTTGGCGGCGGTGTCAAGGATAATCCCAACGGGCTTGGCGATGCTGTTACCGTGCCTGTAAATAAGATCGAGGCGATACGTAGTGGGTAAACGTACGTAAATCGTAAGGGAGCAGAGTATATAAACATCAGGGATAACCCCATACCTAAGGCTCCGTAACTCTGTGGCCACTTGGCGCGGCTGTATTCTAAACTAGGACTGAAAGCAGATGTATTTCTATCGAAGGAATCTCTTCGCGCGGTTGAAGAAGCGCCAAGGCCTAAACCTGTGAACAAAAAAGAAGAGACGCAAGATTTTGAAACGTCGAAATTCACCAAAGAGAGGGACCGAAACGTACCGGATACTCGAGATACTCTGATTTTTAAAAAAAGACACGAGAATTAGAAGATCACTTGAGAGGATCACACGTTGTAAAATGACAAGTGTGTAAAGACAAACGATAGGCTTTCGCAAAACATGCAAACAAATACGATCGTTATGTACAAAAAGAGAGGTAGATAGATATATATAGAGATAGAGAGAAAGAGAGAGAGAGAGAGAGAGAAGAGAAAGACAGAATCGAGGACACCGACGACGCCTGAAAACTGAAATAAACAGCCGTTTCAAAAGATTCTCTTGTTCGTCGTCTATTGACGTGTGTACCTGTGCTCTGAAGCTGAGCGGGCGAGCCCAATGCCCCCAGAGGGGAGCCGCCATATCCTAGCGCCGCTAAACCTGCGGCTAGTCCTGATCCTTGTTGCTGTGCCTGCTGCACCGCGACTGCTTGAGCCTGTGCAACCACTGCTGCTGCACTGCACGCCGCCAGACCTGCACCAAAAGCCCGCAACCCACACACGCTCTTAGTTATCAATTAATTTGCCGTACCTTACCGACCTTATACCGTCTATAACCCTAGCGGTAACACCGTTCACAACACATACACACGCACGCTATCCGCTATCGACAACGAATTCGTACTAACATATTTTTTTTTTCTTTTTTTTCTTTTTTTTAGTCACGAGGTTAATGTAATAAACGTGACGTGTATACAGACGTATATATACAGACAACAGAAAAGTTATTCGACCTTAATATATAAATATATATGTATATATATATGTATAGACATGTATATGTAAAAGTATGTATGTATATATATATATAGAGCTGTATATATAATTATCTTTCAAAAATTCATCGATGCTTAATTAACGTATCATGCATATCTATATATAATAGACTATACATTATATAAATTTATATATATATATATATATATGTATCACGTAGGAAAATAAACCAATACGTCGAAGAAAAAAAAAAAGATAACACATATCTACAAATATTGATGAACTGTCCTATTATATTCATATAATATTTAATTACAATCTCAAACGTCAACTGTTTCTTACCCAAACATTCTCCGGGTGTTGCGTTACTGTGGGACGTAGGAGTTGGTTGAGAATATAGACTCGGTGGTGGTGGAGCTGGTGGTCCAGGTGGTGGTTGTGACGGGGCTCTGTTTACCAAAACAGGCGCCGGACTGACTAATCTCATGGGGGTCGCGGCTGAGCTTAACCCCCGCACCCCGCCCATCACGATGGATCCATTTTGATCGTAATACGCTGGTATTACCTGATACTGGCCTTGAACCTGTGCGCGAAAATGTCAACATGCAATATACAAAAAAAAAAAAGAGAGAGAAAGAGAGAGACAGAAAGAGAGAAAGAGACGTTACGTTACATAGTTACGACTCGATTCATCGTAATAAAGGAGGATTCTTATTCCAAGAATAAAATATCCGCTATGCTACCTTCCTCGTACTTACGCACGATACAGAAAACTTTTGGAATGTTAATAAGGCTGGCGAATCGGTGCTCGAAGTTTATATTTAATCTCCACGGTCAATCTTAATCGAGAAACGTGTTCAAACGTGTGTTACGCGTGTGTGCGAAACTTTGCACAATGTAAAACGTGGATAGGCAATAAACTCGAATAAATTCCCGCGACGACAATAGGATTTGTTTCTAAGCGGACTGTAGCTGCATCCATTCGGAGAGGGAGCGGCGGGCTAGCTAATTAACTTGCTTACACTCTGGGCCAAATTATTTGCAGTGTCTTGAGCGACAGCTGCCGCTGCTGCGGCCGAGGATGGTGTAAGCGGTCTCCTAGGTGGTGGTGGAGCGGCAGCTTGCGGAGGTGCCTGAGGCAACAATCCGGCCGGGTAAACCCATGGCGCGACTCCATAATACTGTGGCACAACTGGAGGTGGTGCTCCGGCTATCAATGCTCCTACATACGGTTCTTGTCCACTGATCACTGTGTACGGTGCCGTGGGAAAGTTTTGTTGCTGCTGCTGCTGCTGTTGCTGCTGCGCCTGAGAGGCGGCCAAGTATTGCTGCTGCTGCTGTTGTTGCTGTTGCTGCAGCAGCTGTAACTGTTGAGGGGTGGCTCCTTGCGGCTGACTTCGGAACAATTGCTGTAACAAAGGATGTTCGAGATCACTCGTCGATCGACGACGAATCGTTTCTTTTTTTTTTTCCGCCCCTCCTCCCCTCCAACAATTTCTCGCGCGCATAAAATTCCGTTACTTTCGTAACGATTCGGATCGAGGTCTACTTACTGGAGCATTATAGGCACGTTAGATTCGATGCACAGGAAGTATTGTAATAATTTTTTTCAAGTGTTTTCTGCGTGTTTATTAATATACCACTCGCTGCTGATGACATTAAGACCGTGCTTCGATTATTAACGAGCTACTGGTTTCGGTAGAGAAAGAAAGGGATCGGATATAGGAAAGATGGATGGATAGATGGACGATTGGGAATTTTTGGCGGTATGTACGTGGCGGGCGTGCGAAACATTGCGAAATGACGTCATCTCGCCTCGTCCCCATCGTCTTAATTTATTCGACAATGGCCGGCGAGCGTTTCAACGAGAGGAACCGTGGGCAAAACTCCAATCGTTTGGACAGAGATCATTTACGGAGGAGCGTGGAAAGTAGCCGTCGGGAGAGACGCGCGCGCACACACACACGCACACACGGATCGAATCGTTGATCGCGCGCGAATTCCTCACGACGGTAACGTAATCGTTTTCTCCGGGGCTCGATGACCGATGACACGTTCCTGTTCCCGGGTCGGGAGAATCGAGAGCCGGCCAGGTTTAAAGTTTCGGATCAAGGTCGAAAGATGGGAGAGGGGAGAGGGAGGGAGGGAGGGAGGATGGATCGTCCACGTTGAGCACAGATAGCCGGTGTAAAAGCAACGTTAAAGCCGTAGACGACCAAAGCCTAGTTGGCTTGGGTCGACGACCCCCTGCGGACGTTCACCGACAAGCGTTCGCCTCTATGTTCGCCGGTGTACTCACTCCGGCTCTAATTGACCGACAAACGCGCTACGAGATTTGACCGTGGTTCGTTGGACCAGAGAGAGAGAGAGAGAGAGAAAGAGAGAGAGAGAGAGAGAATCGCGTCTAGTCCGGTTCCCATTGGCTTTTATCGGCTACGAAAATCTTCGTGTTCCACCGACGAGGCGGCTTTCACCGACCGAACCAGGCAAACATCGTACAAGTTTCTTCTACGTGGAAAAATCCGTGGAAGCCCGGAATAGAGGGGAAAGATCGAATAAGAACGAATTCCAACGAAGAAAGGTTTCGAGCGGAACGCGTTAAACGCGTTACGTCAACGCTAATTGCAAGGATTGCAAAACGGATTACGGGAGAATAGTTATTTCGCGTTTCAACGTTTCATTTAACCGAGGAGAGAAGAATGCATCGGGTATCTTTTGTCGAGTAATAATACTTAGCTTTACTCGTTACGGCAAGGGAGGGAGAGAGAGAGAGAGAGAGAGAGAGGGAGGGGGGGAAGGGCGACGACCACCTACGACCATTTTTTTCCTCCCGTACCATCATTAACTTTGACCATAAAAATTATCCCTCCGGACTCCCTTAACGAACACAACGATCTGTGTCTAAATAAATAGGCATTGTTCCGTGTAGGTTGTTGCTCCGCGAGAGCGTAGAAACTTGAACCATTCACGACACGCTCTAGCCCTCCGAGTCAGCGATGCGTTTCGGGTATTAACCTCTTCCGGAAGCGACGAGCTCGAGCTTCGCAGCCAAGGCCACGGTTACGTTGATTGTTCCATACATGCGAACCTTGGACACCCCTCCCTCTTCTCCTCCGATCTACGCGTTCGTATTATTCGTTCCTTCCTTCGAGAGAGTTCGACCAATTTTGATAAAAAAAAAAAAAAAAGTATATATAATATATTATAATAATAATTTTTGTCCGATTTCGTCGTTCGGCAAAGATGAACACAAAACCCGAAGAGAAAAGTGATTTTGAACAACAACTCCGTCGCGATTCTTTGATCGTGTTTATCATCAAATATAAATCGAACGAAGTTGTTATTAAATATCGATTGGAACGATCGATATTTAATATAGAAGGACGACGGCGCGACGCAGAAAATTTTCCCGGACACGGAGAAAAATTTGAAAAATCTCGACCCAGTTTCGATCAACTTTGACCTACTTCCTTACCGTCCACATTTGGAGCATCGAGAGCGAAGAATTGACTGGGGCCTGTGTTCGTCTTTCGCCTCGACGACTGTCTTCTGGCAATTCTAATCCTATTTTCGAGCAACAATCGTCCTAATTCTCATCCTAATAATAATAATAACAACAATAATAATATTATGATCGATACATCTGTCAATTGTTTGATAACACGATACATATACATATGATATTATCGACGACCTGACCCATGCGGCGAGATATACGAATCAATGGATACTCGAAACCGGGATGCCCCTTGTTCTATCATTCCATCTTACCCACCGCCGATTAAGTTTCGATTCGCTCAACACCCGAGTTTTTCATTTTCCAACAAGTGTTCACAAGTGCGCTAGAAATTAAAAGAGAGAGAGAGAGAGAGAGAGAGTGTGGTCGAACGAGACGCGGGGCAGGATCATGGTGTGTCTGACGCGTGATCGACACACCACGAGAGGAGAAGCGCGGAAAAGAACGGTTGTCGAGGGGCTACTCGATTCGCGCGGCACAATTTTGAATGGGAAGTTGCAGCGGGAGCCATTAGAGTCGCAGAAGTCATTAGTGCCCTCGAACTAGAGGAAGAGGTGAAAACGAACGCCTAAATGGAAATCACGGTGATTGCGTTTGAAAAGGGGTTGAAGGGAAAAAAAAATGGGGTTGAAGCTCGACACACAGAGAACCGAGGGGGGAGGGGGGACCGTTTGATTTTGGGCAAGGGTTGGGAAACAATGGCCGAGAACATTGTTGTAGGTGAGAGAAGAGGGCTGGGATACGTTCCTGGAAGTGTGACTCACTGTTGAATACGTAAGGTTTCCGCCGGCGGCTTACAAATCCGCGCTACAATACCGGCCTATTGATTCCTCCTCCTCTCTCTCTCTCTCTCACGCTCGAGTGTATCCACACGCTGAAGAGAGGAATCTGGCACGAGTCGACCGTGACAATCGTTGCCAGATTTTTCGAAAACCCTCCTTCCGGGCATTATCCCGTCCTTAATGGCTGAGTTTTCCGCCTCCCACGACCAATCCCCGTGTTCGCCCACGATCCATTTCCACTCTCGTATTCGCTGCTAATCGAATGTACACGAGGAGCACCGTGCGGCGCGCTCGACTACGACCACGGTATATAAGGTGGAGGAAGTGGAGAAACGGCATGGATTAAAGGTTTGGGCGAGAGCTCGGGGAAATTCGGGGGAACTCGTATAACAGGTATTTCAAAGAGCGCGATTGCCTCTTAAAAAGTGGGGGAAGGGGACGCGGATACGTAGCTTATCAAATCGCGGTGGGCAGGAGATAAGAGCGTTGAAAGGAGGAGGAGGAGGAGGAGGAGGTTTGGGAAGAAAAGGCGCGGGGAGAGTGGAGGAGAATGGGAAGAGAATTGGCGAGAAGCCCGTGGTTCGATTACCGACGGCAAAAGCGGCCCCGCAACGGGGCGTAATCAGTGATATAAGAACCATTAAGAGCGAGGAGATATTCGTTACTAAATCCCTCCGCAACGCGGTCGTGAAAACGGGTTTAGCCCGGGACGAGGAGGTTCAACGAACTTTCGAGCGTGCTCGTTTGACTTTCAAAACGGCGTGCTTCGAATGGTAACTTTAACATTTTACCGCACGAAACGCGCCTTTCTTTCGCGCGCGAACCGAAAACCGATCGATCGTTTCGAGGATCGAAATTTTTCGACCGCGATGTTTTTCGCTCGATGAAACGCTCTCTCTCTCTCTCTCTCTCTCTCTCTCTGGAAAGCAGTCCGGTAAAGCTCGACCAACTTTACGGCCCCGGTGTCGTATTGTGTCGCGGCAGATAAAATAAAACGGAAAAGACATCGTTCATTGTCTTTCTTTTTTTTATTTCTCCCCTTTTCTTGTTTTCATAGTCGAACAACAATCACCGGCGCGTGATTGCACTTTCGACGTGGCGGAACGCGTTACTACCGGCCGACCCTTCCAAGAGAGGAAGAGAAATCGTTTGGACGCGCGGCGCGATAACTTTTGTCGTTAATACATAGCGTGCGGTGTGTTGTTTCCCTTCGTGTTCTACACGCGTAAAACTCGCGCGGCATGGAAAAAGATCGATGTAATACGGGCATGAAAACGGGTCTCTCGAATCGGAGCATGCATCCGCCGCCACCAGCCTCCCCCCCCCCTCCCCCACCACAACCGTTTTATCGTTTCGCATTGTCACAATCGCGAGAAACTTTGATAACAGCGCGGATATCGCTGTTGCCGCACAGTTTCGATAACGCATTTTAGTTTTCATTTTAGTTTCACCGTTTGACACTGCCAACA
This sequence comes from Apis laboriosa, assembly GCF_014066325.1. Lineage (NCBI taxonomy): Eukaryota > Metazoa > Arthropoda > Insecta > Hymenoptera > Apidae > Apis > Apis laboriosa. The sequence goes on from NW_025222233.1 coordinate 2,110,258, forward strand.
CACTCGATGCCCCGTTATTACCGATCGGAACCCCGACCGATCTTTTTCACGCGCTTATTACACGAACTTGACGAGAACCTTTCGAGAAACAAGATCGCTTATCTTATATCGAAAGGTCAATATGCACCGATTATCACCGATTATTTTATATATATATATATAATATATATATATATAAATACACGCACACCGTGAATAATAATAGTTCGCCCACTTGCGTACGCGAGTATTATACCCACGACCGTTTAAAGATGATTTCATATCGTTTCAAATCGACGATTATACCGTTACACAAGTCTGAATAACAGAGTGGAGAGGGGAAGGAGCGAAAGAGACATGTTACCTAATCTATGAATTTCATCGGGGGAGGCAGAGAGAGAGAGAGAGAGAGAGAGAGAGAGAGAGAGAGAGAGAGAGAGAGAAAACAAGATTGCACAATCAGGGGATCTTCCAAGATCGCATCTGTCCCAACCGAAACGTGCTTTTCAATGCACGATCGATGCTGACGTCAGGAAGCTAACTTGAAAATGGGTTGCAACTAGTAAGTATCGATAGACGGGCTACGCTTCGTTGGCCTTGTAATGTCACGCGTACCTCGATAATTACGTATTCTAAGCCTGGATAGGTGGGTGACGCGTTGTGCGTTCCCTTCTTTTCTCGACTCGTGCAAGAAAAAAATAGCTTTGTCTCCGCATAATTTTCTTTTCTTTTTTTTTTTTTTTTTTTTTTTAGATTTTCCACGTCTTCCACGAAAAGCCAGGCTTCTCGTTTTCGTTTCGAAAAACGAACGTGTTGCGTCAGAGAGAAAGAGAGAGAGAGAGAGAGAGAGAGAGAGAGAGAGAGAAATGTTCGTGCATAGTATCCGCGGCGAGTGGAAACTAGACGGTAAAACTTTCCACCAGGTTGAATTGAACCGAATCTAGATTTCGGCCTGCACATTACCATATCTCCTAGGCGAGCTCCTGTATTATTGATTCCGAACCAAACGGGTCTAAAGTCGCTATTCCGTTTGGTTAGAGGGTTAACGCGCACGTAGCGAACCGCTTTGCCGAAGACGAGTTTCGCTGAAATTTATTAACATTTCGCGGCGAGCAACGCCGTTAACTTGCTTTGATTGCCGCCAATCTGAATATCAACCTTGAACGACCGTTTTACGAGCCCTCGCTGATATTTCGCTCGGCGAACCTGCGCAACGCTCGCCACACTCGTGGAACAAAAGGCACGAAAGGTAAGGGAAATTCTCGCGTTGCCAATCGAGAAACGAAAAAATCGAATTTCTTCTTCGAATCAAGAGGATCGATGGGTGATCTCCTCGATGTGATCTTTTCGCTTTTCGATCGATCGAGGGATGAGAGAAACGAGAGAGAGAGAGAGAGAGAAAAAAGAAAAAATGGCCTCGGTTCGAGGGGCTCGGTGGGAAATGCGGCGTGAAAAGCGGGACGCCGCTGGTATCGATGAATCGAAAAAAAAAGCGACGACGAGACGGCGAGGCGGAGGAGCGGGAGAATCCGTGAAACCTGGGCTGTTTGCGTGAAATAAAAGTACAACGACAAATAGCGGAGAAGCCCGTTACTTAACCGCTTCGGAGCACCGTTAACTCACCTGACTGCGTGTATGGAATATACAGGGTGTCTCCTCCGTGTACGTTCCCAGCTCTGCGTACGTATACGGTGTTACGATTCGGGACGATGATTCCCGATCGATCTAAATGCACCATCGCGACGTGTATAACCCACGATTCCAATTGTATCCCCCCCCTTACAATTAATTACAAGAAAAGTCTGGCGAATTTACCGTTTTCTCGACAACAACGGCGAGATTAATTGAGCCGAACGGGCCTTTTATCGCGAATTTCCTCTCGAATCGATCGTTCCGGAGAGTTCCAGAACGAAGAGAGAGAGAGAGAGAGAAAGAGAGAGCACGAGTCACGATCACGGGTCTGTTTTATCGTCGGACAACTCTTTTGCAACAACGAGAATGAATATTATATTCGTTCGAACAACAGAATTCCGGTTTACTTTTACAGAAGCCGAGCTCGATTCGAGAACGCTCGGTTCGATGGCTATCACGAATAATCGGGGACGCAACAATTAAAAACGATACGAACGGAACGAGGAACCCGGTGAATGCAGCGGAATGGATTATTCCTTCCTTGAGGCGTTCTCGATCGACGGAAAGAAGAAAAAAGACAGGAACGACGACGACGACGACGACGACGACGATGACGACGGTGGCAAAGATAGCAATCCAGCATGAATTCTCATTTCGGATGGAAAGAGGTCAAGGGTCGAGGGTGTCCGATTGCAGGGACGATTCCCAGAGACGTCGATCGTTTCCTGGAATTACCGCCGCTTTCAGCGGCGTTACGGTATTTCGAGCGGTGTACAAGGCCGGAATTCGCATAGTTGCCGGTATTTCGCTCGCAGATTTGACCGAGTCATGAACTTGGCCAGTATTCCAGTCCGGTTTCTCATTGACCGTAACGCGGCTGCGTTCGTTCCGCGACGTGAAATCGCGTGCAGACGTTGTACGATTAAAGCGGTGGAATGACTAATTAATCGGGGAGAAAACGTCGTTGCGTGTTCGGATACACCTCGATTCAAAGAAGGAGGGAGGAAGAGAGAGAGAGAGAGAGAGAGAGATCGAGGGTTCGAAAACAATTTTCAATTGGACAGCGATTTGGAGGAAAAAGAATCGTCCCTATATAGAATCAGTTCTAAGTGGAGCAAGCAGCTTGGACGGGGAAAGTTTTCAAATACTTTTTATCCACCGAGGTTGGGACAACAAACGGTGGTTAACAGTGTTGTAAAAGCAATGTTGTTTCACAATGGCTGCTACCGTTCGTTCCAGATAACGAGGTCCCCCGATCCAGCTTACCAACTTTCTAAGCAAGGGGTCCGTCCGTTCTTTTCCCAGTTCCCGGTACGAATCACGCGATCGCGGGCCCAGGTATACAATACCTGTGTGGAGCGTGAGCGTGTTTGTGTGCCGGTTGCGGAGAACCGCTGGTGTTAATGTTCCATCGGCAGAAACCGGTTCCCCAGACACCGGGAATCGATCGAATTGACCCAACCTCGCGCTCCACGCACGATACCCTCCTGACTTTGTACCGTTCACCAACCAGCCACCGAAATGAATCGTTCTTTTCGCGTCGAGGCGTTTCGTTAACGTCATCCATCCAGGAAGAGCACAACACAAATCCCTTCGTCGCGATACATTTATCCTTTTTTCTCGAGACGCAAAAGAAAAAAATAAATGCAAAATGACAGAACATTATCGAATGTGTATGTGTCTCCGGCATACAGGATGTGGATTCGAACAGGTTGAACGCGATGTCGAAACCTAATACACACACACACACACACACACACCTGGAACGAAGAAGAATCGGCTTACTTTTACACAGGAGTGCAGACGCGTCATGGTCACCCGTTCCTACCATCGTTATACCGTTACGTGAAACCTTGGCGAATCTGAACGGTTAGAAGGCGATCTCGTTCGCGATAGACGCCAGTTTCGTGGGATTCGTAACTCGCTACGAAAAAAAAAAAAAAAAAAAAAGAACGTGGAACNAAAAAAAAAAAATGAACGTGGAACGGGAACACACAATTATCGAGCTAGTCCATAGACGTATCCGCATCGGACCCCTCGGAAGACAATGGCCATTGTAACCGTCTATTCGTGGTTCTCGTTCGGTCTCTCGGCACGCACCGCGGCCTCTCCGGCGTTGTAAGCGCTTACCTACCCTAGTTTGCGAAATTCAATTAAAATAAACTCTCTCGTCGGGACACGCGTCCTCTTATCGGTGACGGACAATCCCACGGGGGAGGGAGGGGGTTGAAAAAGTTGAGAACGAAAAAAAAAGGGAAGGAAGAGAGAAGGTGGATGCGGAGAGGAAATGAGAGAGAGAGGGAGAGGGAGGGAGGCAAACTCGATGAAGGAAAATTCGCGTGATAAGGGTTAAAGCCACACCTTGATACCAGATACCCCTTCGCGGTAGCTTTTAGCCAAATGACGCGGATTTTATTATTGGATGGCCTTTAAGGGTGCGGCCAGGTTATCCTACCATAGTCTAATGGGCCGTTAACCAGCCCCACCTTTCTCTTGGCATTCTTTTTCCTTTTTTTTTTTTTTTTGTTTCACCCGTGGCACCCGTTATGCGTCACGTAAAAAACACGGGTCGACCTCTGACACGCGACTCCATCATATTCATAAAAAAAAAGAAAGATCCACGAGAAGGATCCCTTTTTTTTTTTTTTTTTTTACCCTCGACCAACAACCCTTCGCCTTCTCTCTCCCATTCGAGATTCGCGTGTCGCGAGAAAAGTAGTAGTCAATGAGGTGAAATTAGGGATGGCAAATTGGCTCGTGGCTGAGGATATTACTTCGAGAGAGATGATGGGCAGGAGAGCGTAGCTTTTGGGACGAGAGTAGAATTGAAATGGTAACGGATGAAAGAAATCGAAAGCGCGTCCCTCGAAATCTGAACTCGGGAAATGGAAATATCATCGCGTTTGAACAAATATAGGATCCGTGAATGATCGGTCGTGAAAGCGTGTCGGTGGGAAATATTCCGGCGAAACCAACGCCGTGTAATTGTTCCCGAGGAGAAAAATCGATTGGCGAAGAAATTCGAAAGTTGAAGACCGATTTTGTCGCTTGTCGGAACGTGAATGACGTTCGAAGAATGGAAAAACTGTGAAAGAAATTAGAGGAAGTCCAGCGTGGAAGCGTACAAGAAAGCGTGTCGTTGGTGGAAACCGTGCCGAATACTTGCTCATCAACACCGAGAATAATTTCTACCCGAGAGATATATCCGAATTTTTTACAAATATCTTTCTTTCCCTTACGATCCTCTTTTTTTCAATACAACAGCTAAACAACACCTTATCGATTGTATATTGAAAAAAATTTCGGAAATGAAAAGCGTTCCAATATCGACACCTACGATTCCTAATCCTTCAGATCGTCCAATTGATCCTTCGATTACAAATCGCGAAGCGAGCATCGGTTAACGCAGATTTACAAGATCGAAAACGTAGAAGATAATATATAGATTCGTCGTCTAGAACGAATTCGTCGATGCTCGTTCGATCGGCCTGTTTGATTGGGGAGGAACAACCCCTTCCCCCTTAGCGCGAATTTTCTGAGCAAATTCGTTTCGGGCAAATTTGTTGTCCGTGGGCTCCGGAACGAGTCCATCGAGACGACGTTTGGGTCGAAGGAAACAGGGCGGAGAGGAAAGAGCGAGGTGAGCCAATTAGTTTTATTAAGGGGGAGAAGAGAAATCGGCGTGGGCGTCGCGGCAACGTTAGACGAGCGAGGAAGGTCTTCTTCCCTCGTCGATGGCGCCGCCGATTTTATTAGACCGTTATCGTCCACCAGACGGAATATTTGTCTTCGGCTTCGCCTCTCTGTCGTTTTGCCCGACCTTCTGCGTTGCGGCGGCCTGTTAACGCGGTCTGTTAACACGACGCTCTCTATTTTCATGTAAGCGCGGTACACGCGTCATCCACGCCCACGCGAATGCGCGCAGCAACGTCACACGTTCGAGTCGAGTTTTCCAGCGGGGAAGAGGGCCGCCAACTCGGCTCGCGACTATCCAAGATTTTATCAGATAACGTCCGTCGATAAAATGAATAAACGGACGAATTGGAATCGAAATGGAATGGAGAAGGGCGAGGGATATATCTCTACTTCTCACGAGCAACGTTCGAACAGCAACGTATCGGCGTATCAATATTTGTCCGTCCCGAGGCGCGGTTTACCTTTTCTTCTACGTGCGCGCCGCGGAAGCGTTATCGAAGGCGATAACGCCTGTGTACGTCTATCAATTTTCTAATCTCTCTGTTTCTTTTCTCTTCTTTTCCTTCTTTTCCTTCTTTTTTCTTCTTTCGATTTTCCATTTTCCCCCGCTGCTCTCGTTCCCAGAGATTTGTCACGGCTATCCGATCTCGCGATCGGCGAGCCTAGAAAAGCCAGGGGAGGATAGTTGTGCTCGTTAACACGGATGAACGGGAATCGATGAATTTGTAATCGTAAGAGTACATCGAGCACGTAGAAAGGGAGGGAGGGTGGAGGGGAACGAGTACTGTCGAGGAAAAAAAAAATAAATAAACGACGATAAACATGGAAGAACCGATTAATATCAGCGAAGATATCGGCGCTGATACCGAGTGGAAAGAGTATAAAGAGAGAGAGAGAGAGATAGAAAGAAGGAAGGGGGGAATAAAGAGAGAGAGTAGAGAAACAGGTCCTCGTCGAGCTGCAAGTATGGGGGTTGATTTTAATACCCCCTAGGGAGAGAGGGGTTGCGGATGTGACCTTTATGAAATGCTACAACCTTTGTAAGCCCTGATTGCACTTCTTCATATATACACAGGGTGGCGCGCACACCGGCTCGGCCGCTTACCAACACGTTGACACGCAAGATACGTAGAAGAGCGGTATGAAAGCGCGAGCACGTCGGATCGCGTTGTACGTGCGCACAAAGCGGGCCTAGACACCGGTCTTAGGATCGTCTGGTTTGCACACCGACCATTGTTTTTCAAACATACACGTCTCCTCCAACTATACGCGGCTCGCGTTTGCCCGCTGGTAATCGTGATCCACGAGAGAAAGATGGATAAACGGGAGGCATCGAAGGTGAGGCCTGGTGCCATCCGAACGATCACGCGAACGTATTCGTGTGTACGTGTATATCGTGTGCTCGTGTGTAGACAACGACGACGAGGACGACGTGGAGGAGAATTATCGATCGATGGAAATGGTGCCTCCACGTGACGTTTACATACGTTTAGATAAGTTTACGCGTTCACCTTAGAAGACCTGTCGCCAATCCGAGACACGCTCGAATCTGGCTTCTCCCTTGGAAATTACCGCCAGTTTGTAACTTCCTTCGGGAGAGACGGAAACTTTGGCGGATTTGGAGGAGTAGCTGTTAGATTTCATCACGGCCCTCGTGCGCGTCACGAGGTCGAGGTTTCCTATTTCCTTCATTTTTCTTTTTTTCTTCTTTTCGCGAAAAGAGAACCGTCGATCTCTTGGACCGTATTCGATACGGAGGGTTGTTTCTGTTCTTGAAACGTCGAATATGTTTTTTTTTTTTCTTTTTTTACAGTTAGAGAGATCATCGATCGTTTCACTATCTAAGGCACGGGGCGTAAAAAAAAAAAAAAAGGAAATCGAGGCTGATAGCAAGGTTCGCGGGAAAAAGAGGCTGTAATCAGCGTAAATAGAAATCAAGGGGGCAAAGGAAGCGGCGAGAAAATTGCAGGAATATCGTTCCAACTTCGAGCTCCGCTGCGAAACAACGGTACTTCCGCGATCGTAAACGTTGCTTGACCGTTAAGTTGACTCTTTTCGCCTCGTTCAGGGGCCTTCTTTCTCTCTCTCTCTCTCTCTCTCTCTCTCTCTCTCTCTCTCTCTCTCTCTCTCTCTGCCTCCCTTCCCTCTTCTTCTTTTCTCGGCATATCTATGCGACCAAAGACGTGAGAATTATTTTCATAACGGCGAGGAATCGTGAAAATAAAAATAAACGATGAAATCGTGAACCGGTCGAACCGGGCTATCGTAGAGACAACTCTCGTGAAAGAAACGTAGGCGCTGCAATTCGTCGGTTTATTTACCAATCCTCGATTCTCGAAAGATTACGTAAGCGAAAGTCGGTGGTTCTCTTAAAAAAAAAAAAAAAAGAAAAAAAATCTCATCAATATTCGCGGCGTGTTCGAGTCAATATACCATCCGCGAGATAGAATTTAATTTTGTTTCCTTTTACGAAAGAACCTTCCGGCTTATTACCTCGGTCTCAAGGCAAACTATCCGTCTATCCGTCTCCCTTTCTCCGCCCGGCTTTCTCCTCCTCCTCCTCCTCCCTCTCCTTCCTCCCACCATCGGGACAAACCTCGGTTAAACTTCCATCGAACAAGTTTCAAATGGAATTCTTCTGTCGGCCGTTAATAGCTCGATAGGAAAGAAATCCGTGGTGGTATCGAAACGAAGCGGAATAAAGGATCGAAGGCGGTTGGTGGTAGTTGATGGGCTATGAAAAGCGTCGCGCGGCCGCGCGTACCCGCAACAATACCGATCTAAATGAAACACGTGAAAATACGCGATCCGTGAACGTGGCACAAAGAAGGAGAAGGAGAGGAGGAGAAAGAGGAGGGTAGTATCGCGAGAATCGTCGAATAATAAATTCCTCCCCTCCCTCGTTCGATGTAATAAACGAAAGCGGGTTCGAGGATCGCGTAATACCTATCATCGTGCGAACTCCTCTTCCTTTGAACAGCACACGCTCGACGACGCGTGGCGTCGCGCCTCTCCAGACCAGAGAAAAACGATCGAATTTCACGTGCGGCGGCAAACCGATTCGCGCCGCCGCCATCCAACGAAACGTGGGACGGAGGAGGAGGAGGAGGAGGAGGAGGAAACCTCGATCCGGGGAATTGGACGACGCGTCGCCTCCTCGATTCCTCGCAGGGGACAAACGAGATTTTTTTTCTTTTTTTCTTTTTTCCCCCTCCCCTGTCCCCATAAATATCGCGTACAAATTGACCCATCTCCGATCGATTTGATCGGAGAAGAGAAGCCTCTCGTACGCGTATCGAAGTAATTTCCAACCTGTGTGTCCTCGGAATTATCGTTGGAACGGTTCGGTGTAAAATGACAGAAGGAACGAAGGGAACGGGGAACGAGACCGTTTTGTATTCAAACGTCGAGGGAGGAGGAGGGATCGATAAAACGGCACCTCTCTCTCTCGAGCGACCTGTAACGATTATTAATCGTGGAACGTATTAACCACGACACGTCTATGCGTCGTTTTCTTCCAAACGCAGTTGGAGAAATAAAAGAGAGAAGGAGAGAGAGAGAGAGAGAGCGGAAGAGGCGGTTTCCGGAGTGAAAAAAGCTAGGAGCGGAAATTCGTCGCGATAAGAATAATCGAGTCCCGCGAACCATCGGCCAGAAGTCTGTTCCTCGAGGTCGAAGGAACTCGTTAGGAAATTAAACGCGGCTTCTCTGTTATTAACGAAACGTTTCGCAGCGAGATGATCGTTTCGATTCACACGTGTGACGCATGTGACGCATGCGCGTTATATATATATATATATATGAATTGCTCGAGCTAATTAGAAAAATTCAGTAAGATGATACGGTAAGATAAGCTGCCGTCCTCTTCTTCGATAACAGAGGAGATATTCCTTCCGTGAAATGACGCGACAAAAATATCAATCCAACGAGACGATACTCCGATTACGGTGAAACGATTTACGATTAAAAATTTTCTATTATTTGATCCGAGATTCGCGATTTCCCGTGTAATCTCGAATTAAATTTGAACCACGGTCGTGAGCTAAAAATTGTTCGGCCACAATATTCGATTACACGACGACGTGTATATATCGCGCGCTGCCTCGAATTCCCCGGTTTTGATTTTAACCGCGCGCGCGGAGGGGGAAAAAAAAAGAAAAAAAAAAGAAAAATGGTGAACGAAAGTCGGTCGTTGATCGATCGAGAGGCGAAAACGAAACGAAACTAAAACTAAAACTAAACTTAAAACTATACCTAAAACTAAAACTAAACTTGTTACCACGCGTCCACGAGGAGTCTTCCTCGATCTCCAGATTCAATCAATCCCATTGGCGATAATACGCGCGTGGATGAAAGAGGATCAACAATCTCCTATCGATCGAGAATAGCGAGCAGAAGAACTATTCGCCAAGTGACTAAACTAGCCACCGTGCTAAAAAGAGTGCGATGGGCTCTGGTATATATCTCTGGTTAGTTGGAGCGGCAAGAAAAGGCTGGCAACGTGAGAGAGCACGTTGAAGGTGGAGGAGCGCTATCTCATCGTGGTCGCTTGCTCAGCGGTAACGCGAGACCTCTGCGGTAACAAGAGCTGCCCTGGTAATTATTACATTCCCTTCGTGAGACGTATTAAACGTAAGGTAGATTCGCAGCGCGATGGAAGGAAGTGACGCGAGTCTCGGCCGGAACGCGTGAATTATCGCGTCTCTAAACGACGCGCTACCAGAAAACTGCCAGCTTTATCGTCTAATTAATCCTTATTTATATCGACCAATTTGATAACCGGTCTTTATTTACACGCGATCCGATGCGGGGGGAGGGGGACAAAGCGATCGTTGAAGCGACGATCCTTGTTCGTAGCACGAGTCGAGAGAGAAATATCGAAGAGAGAAATAATATGACGTTTCTTCTTATAATTTCACGGTCGGAAACGGAGTATAAAATATGAGATCGGGGCGGGCATCGAACCGTGACAAGCGCGATTATCGAAAGGAATGCGGCCTAACCTTCGAGCACGAAAATCGAAACGCGTGATATGGAAGAAACACGCCCCGTTTTCCACGCAGCAGAAATTTCAGAATCGGGCCGCGAGCAGAAGCGAATCTGTTATCGCGACGGGCACAGAAGACGGAACTTTGTTCCTCGGGGGGGGAGGATAAAAACGGGCGGAACTTGGACGAGCACGGGACACTCGAATGAAATATTCCACGCGACTACGTGTAAACGTCGGGTCCCCAATTTATTTAAAAGAAAAGAAAGGAAATAAAAGGGACGAAGGAAGAAGAAAAGAGACAGAGAGAGAGAGAGAGAGAGAGAGAGAGATTAGATTTGGACGGAACGACAGAACTCGAGAGGGGGGAAAAAGAGCGCGGAAATCTCGAAGCATACAACTCGCTCTTTTCAAAAAGTTGGTTTAACAATCCGCGAAAGAGATGTTACATATTTTAATCCGTTCTTTTCGCGAAGAAAGAAAAAAAAAAAAAAGGTTCGACCACGGTTCCGATTCGCGAAGGCCACGACGAAAAGGAAATAATGTTAATTAGCGCGGGGCGTAGTACTTGGCTGGAGTTCATCGTCGCGTTTTCACTTTAAAATCCCTGGATAAAATTCCCGTCCCCCCTCCGTGCTGTTTGCACGACGCTTCACGTGCGTTCCTCGGCCTATCTCCTTGCCCCCTGAAACCCTCTCTCTCACTCTCTCTCCTCTGCGTCCATACTTTCAACGCGAGATCGGAATGAAAAGCGAACCGCCGCCGAACCGCGCCGATTTCACCGCAGAATGAATCGTACGAGAGTAGCGATAGAGCTAGTACAAGTCTCTAAGCGAGATATGGCTGAAAGTGCAGCCTTGAATTCACGGCAAATCAGTCGTATGCATAATAAAGCGACATCCCATGGAAACTCTCTCTCTCTCTCTCTCTCTCTCTCTCTCTC
>NW_025222233.1:2121506-2236964 GCF_014066325.1 Apis laboriosa
TCTCTCTCTCTCTCTCTCTCTCTCTCTCTCTCTCTCTCTCTCTCTCTCTCTCTCTCTCTCTCTCTCCCCCTCGCGAATCTATCTATTTCACTTTCCCGCCGCGCGTTTCAACGGAAAAGAACGATCGCCTGGCATCGTTTTTTCCCCTTTTTATATCTTTCTCGAATTGGCAACGATCTGCGACGCGAACGAAAAAGAATCGTTCCGAGCCTTACGGGGAATACGTACGTATCACTACTACTACTACTACTACTACTACTACTACTACTAGGATCCGATTTCGAGTTCGAGCCGGGGGATTTTATCGAGAAGCTATCGTTCTCGCTTTCCTCTTTTTATTTAGAGGAGCAACGAACGGGCCACCGTTGAAAAGAGAAAAAAACTTGAAAAAAAAGTCTAGGCGAGGCGCTCGATGTTTAAAACATTCTCGAACCGTGGATCGTGGACACGACCGAGTTTACGAGAGGGAAGAGGAAGCGGAGGCGGAGGGAGAGGAAGAGGAGGAAGAGGAGGAAGAGGAGGAGGAGGAGGCGGAAAACGTGGAAAGGCGAGAGAGGAACGATCGATCGCGCTCGAAACACTTTCACGGCGAAAAGGACGCGGAAGTAGATAAGGACGAAACGTGTCAAAAGGAAGGCGGGAATAACGAAAGCGCGGTTACAAGCTCACGGCCCCCGACAGCTGGTTGCTTTTCTGGCTAGTCAATGCCGTTGCGTTGCACAGACAATGCACCATAGAAATTGCCAGATGCATCTACAAGTGCCACCCGTTCCGGAAAGGAAAACGGCGTCGAAATACGAGGGACAGAACACAACGTTTTCTATCGATCGCGCGGAATCGCGCGCATACGTGTGGATCACGTGTAGAACGTGGCCGGCTGTCCTCGTCGACGTTTCTCGTCGATCAATCTAATCGCCGCGTGGTGCATTTTTTTCTTTCTTTTTTTTTTCTTTCTTTGAGTTCGATATCGATTCCAATAATCGGCCGATAGATCGAAAATAAATTGCTTGATCGGGAGTGAAGATAATTTTCTCTAGATAATAAATATTTCAACGACGAAGAGACGATTATAGATAAATTATTAGGGAAGAAATTATATATACATATATATATATATATATGATAAAACGGGACAGGTTAAATCGGAGAATCCACGTTTTCACGCGTTGAAAGTGGCTCGTTTCCCGCGCACAATCGAACATGTTGACATTGGCAGTCGCTGTATAAATCCTGCGAGGCGTATAAATAGACCTCTCTCGTTTGCAAAGGAAAGGTCGTTATTGAATGTACCACGAGTTGCAACCTCCGCGTCCACCGGACAGAGAGAGCTCGAGAGGTGGATGGCTCGATGACTTAACCGGTAAAGTACGCGAAAACGCGAGTTCGCCTCGCTCCACTGGCCACCTCGCGAATTGGGTCGCGTCGGATCGCGATCGCGCGCGCAAAAATATCTTATGCAATCGGCGGGGACGATATCGCATCGACGATATTTGATCGTTAACGCGATAAGAATAATCTCTGCTCCCGCGCAAAAGGAAGAACGACCAAGGCGCAAAGGGTAAAAAAAAAAGTAGAAGAAGAAGAAGAAGAAGAAGAAAAGGGAAGAAGAGGCTTATTACTTTAAATCATCCGGACGTTTAATAATCCGAGACCGATTACAAGGAGGGGAGGGAGAGGGTTTATCGAAATAGATTCTCTTTTTTCCCGGTTGGCATACTTGGGAGCTGAAAGGCTCGTCGTCTTGAGAACTCCTCGAGTTCCGGGTCTCCGAGGCAAGAAGCGAGCGGTTTGTGCAATAGCCGATGCAACGGTATCGAAGAAAGACGGGCAGGGGAGGAGACGGCGGGGAAAGAAGGCAGAAAGGGGGCTCGAGAAGCCCTCCACTGTGTTCTTAGCATTCCATCGAGAATCGTGGCTCGCGGTTAGACTAACCACCGAGTAGAATGGTGTATATACCAATCGCGGAAGAGGAGGTCTTTTTGAAAGACGACGAAAGGAGCCGAAAAAACCGAACCCATTCCACGGCCACGGGGAGGTACGCGCCATTGACGCGCCCCGATATACCAATATATATATCTATATATATATATTATATAGATTTTCCCTGTAGGATTCCTGAAATCCAATTGGCGTTAAACGCGAATCAACTACCGACCAACCTTCCATCGATCGTATCTATCAAGCGTCATCTCGTTATCGAACGATTGCACGCTTATCCGGCCAACAGCTTTCGTACGTCTTCGTTCCGAAAACGATTAATCGCACGACTCCTCCAACGGCGTCGCGCTTCTTCGCCAACCTTGCCTCGCGTAACGAAATATTCCCGCGCGTTTCGAAATTGGCGCTAATTTACATACATACGTACATACATACATACATACATACACAGTATGCCGCGAAATAAGAAAGAGCGATCGAGAGAGAAAGATAAAGAAGAAGGTGAAGAGAGAGAAAAAAAAGGTGGGGAGGGGGAAATCCGGTGGAATGGAATTGTTTTATGGGGAGAGTTGCGGGTTACGTTACGCGTAAATCGGGCTCGGCGCGATAATTAAATTTCCAGCGCGGTGGAGGGAAAGTGGTGAAAAGAGGCGAAAAGAGGCTGGTAGGCGCAACTCGCGGACCAATTAGGAAGAATTTAACTTTTCCCCACAATGGGGGTAAACGTAAATCGAGCTCGGTATACCTCGAAACCGAGGCGTGGCGTTAACTTCGTTTTACGAGGTTCATTTGTTTTCACCACGGGGTCGGGCGTACGCTAACTTCGATATATATTTCCTTGCCGCCCTCCCCTTTCTCCTCTTCCTTCCTCCCTCCCCCCGTAGAACTTTAAATTCGATTCTCGAATGGGAGAATCGACGTGTCTGCACGGGAAACGCGGTCAAACGCGCGAACCTTCGCGCAGCAACGAATTGGTATTGTATATAATATATATATATATATTATACACGTATATAGAGGTTCTTTTGTCCAGATTAGGATCGGGAACTACTTTGCGTGCTGGCGAGTACGGCCAGTACACCGGCTCAAGGTGGGGCAATAATTAGATTTTCAGGGACGAAGGAAGCCAAGAACGAGGTAGAGGTTTCGTATATCGTCTTCGCGTCGCGACGTTTCTGCGTCTCTGAGAAGAAAAGAGACAGAGAGAGAGAGAAAGAGAGAGAGAGAGAGAGAGAGAGAAAAGAAGAGAATCTGTCCCACCGATGATGACGAAAGCAGTTGAACGACGATCTTTTTTCCTCTCTCGGGAGGTGGCAGAATGATTATGGAGAGCATAGAGGAAAATCATTATCGTGTGCATCGTTGAGAGAAAGGGGCAGCCAGCGTGATAATTAAATTTCCATAGACGAAGACTGCGGGTGAAAAGGTGGAACGAGAGGAAAACTGTCGGTGGATAGAAGAAGCTCGGGGGGTAAAAGGTGGAATTATGGTAAACTATGTTCCCCCTGCGACTTTCGTCGTTACGAATTAAGTCACGCTACGCTGCGTACACCTTCTCTCTGCGTCGTCACCCGTGTTTTCCCCTCCCTCGACGTATAAAATATCCAATGTCAAAAGTCGAGCAGAGTTTTGAAGAACAAAAATTTTCCATTTATCTCGCTCGCGATTTTATTTATTTAATTATATTAAAAACCGGTTCGTCGAAAATTCTAATCGACGTCATTATCGTGTGCGCAGAGAGAAATATATATATATATATTCGACGAGCGAACAATACGCCTTACAACATTTCCTTCATGTATGACACATCGCGCGAGAAAGAGAGAGAGAGAGAGAGAAAGAGAGTTGGCGTCGTCAATGGGAAAAACGGCGAGTTGCCGTGTAGAAATCGGCGGAAAAACCGTGACGGAGGCGGTTTTGGATGAAGACAAATATATTGGAGAGGTATTATAAAGTATGCGGCGAAACACGATGCGGTGTTTGCACGCGAGCAACGAGATAAATCGTGGCTAAAGCTCCCCGACTGCTTAAACATTTACGCGTTGATAAAACACATTTTCCCGCTGTTATCGCGATGGTAAATGATTCGAATATTATATGCGGCGGAGATAAACGCGGAAGAGGACCACGATGGAAACGAAATCGAATGAGAAAAATGAACGGGGAAGAACGATTTCGAGACGAGCGATTTGAAACGGTCTTTGAGGAGGGAAAGAAGAAGAAAAGCGGAGAGGATACAGTAGTTTTGGTAAGGTCACGGTTGAGTACACCGAGTATCGACGAAAGAGGAGAGGAATCTCGGTGCTCGTTTCGAGTGCTATTTCGTCGCCGCGCCACGTTCGAGAGCGGCCGCGTGTCGGAAGTATCGAGGATATTAGCATATCGCGTGCGCTTTCACCGAGGTTATCAAAGACACTCGGCCATACGTCTGGCATGACACGTTCACGTAAGAGCGAGC
Source organism: Apis laboriosa (assembly GCF_014066325.1). Lineage (NCBI taxonomy): Eukaryota > Metazoa > Arthropoda > Insecta > Hymenoptera > Apidae > Apis > Apis laboriosa. The sequence goes on from NW_025222233.1 coordinate 2,125,903, forward strand.
TCTATTTGTCGAAATGCTAATTACGAAAGAAAAAAAAAAAAAGAAAAGAAAAGAGTTCTCCGTCGATAAGAAGATCGCGTCCGATTATATCGACCGATTTAACGAATAATCGTGTACAATGGAATTTAATGTGTCGCGAAACTCGAAACATCGTTAATATCAAAAGCGGACAAGGCAGAAAGACGGACAGGTCTAACCAAACACCGAACATTTATCGATCCCTCCCCCTCCGTATTTCCATAAGATTCCCCTGGTAGAAACGACGAGTCATTCGACAACGCCAACCAGTCATTCCTCTTCTAACACGGTTATAAAGACGGGTTATACATAAATATGAATTTGATGCATCGAGCACGCACCGGATCGGATTAAAAGCACGATGGTGGTTCGAGAGAGGCGTTGGTTTCGAAAACCAACGCGCAATCGAGTCACTTAATTAATCGGCGTTAATTAAGACAACTACATTGTACGAACTTAGGAATCCCGCGCAGCTTGTATTATTAATTACCGTTCAGAGAGGCACGGCGGTTGAATCGAATTAATGCGGCGGGAAGTCGTCGCGCGCCTTCCTTCGAGGCTGTGCCTCGACGTGGTCCGAAAAAAAAAAAAAAGGAAAAGAAGAAAAAATTGCACGCTTAAATTTCGCGCAGACCAACAATACGTAACCGGATTTCTGCTTCGTAAGACTTTTTAACGACGCGGTCGCTGGTGGTGGAACGTGGAAAAAAAAAAAGGAAAGAGAGAAAGAAAGGAGGGAGGAAAAAAAAAAAAAGAAAAGATAAAATTATGCGAGATACTCCACAAGCTCGTCCTCGCTTAGGATCTCCTCGCGCGATTAGTATTCCAAGGAGGTGGGATCGAGTTGCGCTGTGATCGACGAAAAATTTTTAAACTCGGTTAACACACTTGCACACGACACGACACAACACTACGCTACGCTCGGTGTGTAAACGCTCGCCGAGGATTAAGGAACGCGAAACAACCGTTCGTTTTCCACGAGTTCCGTTGAAAACTGTCGTCGTGACTCTGCGTGGCTCGGAACACCGCAGTCCCCGTATTCGTTTTCTCTCTTAATTATCGAGTGTCTCGCGGTCTTCCGCTTTGAGTTCCTCTCCCTCTCTCTTTTCTATTTTTTTTTTTCTTCTTTCTTTCTCCCCACAAGGGTGAATTAAGAACCGCGGCGAGCGCGGCGGCGACATCCACAGAACCAATTTTCTTCCCCCAGAAAAATCCCCTTCCCCTTCCTCCTCCTCCTCCGAGGGAGGAGAGAAGAGAAATACCGTGGACGTACCGTGTAACCGGTAATCGGGACGTGAAGAGAAGAGAGTATCTTTCAACTCAGAATTGCGAAACGTGTCGCTGAACATCGGCTCCGTGATTCGCGGAAAGTCTGTGCTGTCCGTGTCTGCGACTTCGATTTCTCTTTGTCACACCAATATACGCTCTATCTTTTCGGGGAAACGGTTAACGGTGAAAAATATAATATAATTTTATCGAGAATCTCGATCTTTCCTCGAGTTCCCTAAACTTTTTATTTATTTTTTTTATTTTTTCTCCCCCCCTCCCCCACTTCTCCGTTGACTTTAATTCGAGAATAAAAATTCTCGAGTAAATTTATTATTGGGCACGATAAACCGCAGGACGAATTATATTCCCCTCTGTTTATCGGAGATGCAATTCTTAAATCAGGACGCGTGTTATTCGAGGTTAAAGCAGGTTACTCGATTATATCTGCTCGGATGTATCGCGATGAAGGGAGGGGGAGGGGGAGAGGGGAGGAGGAAGAGGAGGAGGAGGAGGAGGAGGGCACGGTATGCGCATATGCACGTTCCTGACCTAATACAGTTAAACGTGCGCCGATACACATATTAGCAACCTCATTAACGGGAAAAGTTTAGATATTTAATAGACTAACTTTTTATTGCTCGTCCATCGAAAATAGCGCGCGTGACGGATAGCAACAGCCTCGGCGCTCGGCAATGGTTAAACCGTTCGGAAACTGGACGTAACCGATCTCGTTCGTTTCATTGGCAGCAAGCGGCGCGAGAGGAAGAAAAAAATCGATCGAGATTAACCGTGCACCGTGGCGTTGATTAAAGCATCGATGTTATACACGGTCGTGCCTAGAAACGGTTGCGCCTCGTGCTTTTACGCGCCGTCGATGAGAACTCGAGTCGCGTAAAAAAAAAAAAAAAAAAAGAACAGGAAAGAAAAAAAAAGCGCTGCCTCGATCCACGCCGCGCAAAACACGATTTATCCCTTTATCACTTCGAACGAATCCACTTTCCTCCTCCTCCTCCTCCTCCTCCTCCTCCTCTTCCGCTCCTTTATCCTCGCCTCCTCGATTTTTGGAACACACGGGATTAGAAAACGTTTCGCGGTCCCGACGCGCATTATAAATAACATTCGCGCCGCGGCTCGTCGTCGAGCAGTCCCCCTCGCCGACGAAATCTTCAATGAACGTTTTTGTCTAATGCCAGCTGATGAGTGCATCGGGCAGGAATCCTGAACGCTTATAAATATCGTTCGCGGCGACGTTCAAAATCTGGTATAGAGGAAGTCGTGAAGAGAGAAAAGAAAGAGAGAGAGAGAGAGAGAGAGAGAGAGAGAGAGAGAGAGAAAGATCGGTACGATCGATCGTCGATCACCCTCCGTCGAAGCGCTTCTTTCGAAAGATCGCGCGCAACCCCCCCTTCCTTCCGAGTCGGATCTCGTCGGACGCGTAAATGCGGAGCAAGTGGATTAAGTCTGTACCTTGTCAGCCGCGAGTCGAGCGACCAGGGCCTCCTTGAGAGGGCCCAGCCAATGGTGTGCCCCAACGAAACGCTTGTTCAGCAATTTCGTATGGGGGGCAGCCTGGGCATACACGGTCTCCAGCTCGAGCACGACCATATTTTCTGACCCAGGGCTGAGATTTCCTCCTCCGCTCTTCTTTTTCTCCCCCTAATCCTTCTCTCCCGCTCAGCCAACGGACGGGGCTTCGCGAGACGCTAGCATTTATTATCGCGTCCGCTCCGATAATCGCCTCGAATCTATAGAACGTTCACGTACACACGCGCGCACTAAATTCACCGTGCGGAGAAATAGTAGAAGGAACTTTTTTCCCCACTCTTCTATTTTCTTCTCTTTTCTTCTCCTTCCTTCCTTCCTTTTTCCTTCTTTCACTTCTTTCTTTTTTCTTTTTCTTTTCTTTCCTTTTTTCACCAACACCAACGTTTCAATCGATTCCAGAATCCGATTTCATGTTTTTTTTTTTTTCTCCCCTCTTTTCCCTTTTCTTCCTTTTTTTCCTCTTTCTTTTCTTTTTTTAAAAGTCACCAAGTTCAAGAGGGAAACGGCAGATCGGTGAAACTTTTGCGGTAAACCAGCGCGGCAGGCATTCCCCTTTCGATCCGCTGGCGATCACTGTTCCGTTAGAACGATCTTTCGCTCGACAACTCGATGATCGAGAACATCGCTCTCGGCGATACGCTGTTCCGATCGCACTGTCAAAAAAGAAACGATATAGATACGGAAATTACACGGAACCACGTGGTACTGCGTGGTTCACCCTTACTCTTGCACACACTCCCGAAAATTGCACACTGTGTAAAAAACGACGATATCGGTCGACGAGGCACTTACGACTCACGAGTACGACGAGTAACAACGAGGAGGAAACGGGGAGAAGGGGAGGGGAAAAAAAAGAAAAAAAAAAAAAAAAAAAAAAAAGTAAAAGAAAGATCGCCGAGAAGGCACGAGATTACGCGGCTTAAACACGGAAGACCAGACGGTGGCTCTACACCTTCGAGGTAGAAGTCATAGTCATTCTGTCACACCGCGATGTTTCTTCGTCGAATAGAACACGCGACGAGTATAATACGTTCCCCCGTGTCCTTGGTTAATGCGTTTTCAAGCTGTTCGAGCTTCCTCGGTGGTATCCAAGTGTGCTTCGACGAAAGCGGTGTAAAGAAGAAGAAGAAGGCCGGTTCTCCGTAGCGAGCCGTTAAGTCCAGCGTGATCCGGGCTTAAGCCGCGCTCGCAACGGTTGCCGCATAGAAAGGCAGTTGAGAACTGACTGCCTCCTCTCGAGCCTCCTCGCTCCCATGGCCCGAGCTTTGAGTGACGCGACGCGACGCGGCCGGTGTGACGCGTACACCCCTCTCTCTTCCTCCCTTTCCCGCTCTCTTTCTCTCCCTCTATCATTCCTTTCGCCTCTCCGTTCCTCACCGTCCTAGTCTCTTTCTTTCCCCATCACAGCTCCCTCTCTCGCTCTACTCCTCGCGATCGTTCTCCCCGCTCTTTCTCTCTCTCTCTCTCTCTCTTCATCGCGCTCGCTCGTCGTGCGTCCGTCTCCTTCTCTCTCCCTCCCTCCCTCCCTCTCGCTCCATCTCTCACTCCTTCGCTTCTTTCGCTTTTTCCTTCTTTCCGTCTTCTGCTCTTTCCCCTTCCCACTCATCCTTCTCTCGCTCTCCCTCTCTCTTCCTTTTTCACTAGAAACCCTTTTCTCCTTTCCTCCAACCGTGATTCGCTCAGATCTCAGTCGCGCCAACGAGCCAGACGGTTCGTTCTACTCGTGGAGCACGAGATCCAACGAGAATACAGCCCTCAGAGACTTCTTCACCCTCTCTCTCTCTCTCTCTCTCTCTCTCTTCCCTCCCTGTGGACTCCTCTTTCGCCGAGGACACGACAAAGCCGCGAGAGAGGTTCCACGATTTCGCGGCAAGAGATTCGTCTTCCCTATTTTCAAATACCGATCGACCGAGAATTAATGACCGATTAATCGTCGCGACGCGGCTCGTTCGCGCGTACGCGTCACGGCGAGGAAAGGAAGGCGCGTTTCTCGTAACCGATCACATTTTTTTTTCCCCATTGCCAAACGATTTCCTCCCGTTTCAGGAGAACATTTCTCGTTACTCGGCAAACAGATTGCACCGGGAAGGCCCTCCTTCCCCTTCCAGCCCTCCTCCTCCTCCTCCTCCATTCCCGATCGAAGGGAGAAGAGACTGCAATTCGACGATTTCGAAGGCCCTTCGACTCGCTTTCATCTTTGACGAGGATACGGCAAACCTCGCGAATCCGGCCATTCCTCCTCAAATATTCGTACACGCAAACGTGAAGGGAATTCATCGATTCCCATTGAGGAACGTTGCGACGCGCTCGAGGGTCTCTGATCGTTCCCGCGCGCGATTAAATTTCGCTTTTTAATTGCGCTCATTTCGATTGGAGGGAATCCGCCAGCGGAACAAGTGAACCGAGCGACGCGATCGCGCAACGTTTGTCCGATTAACTTTGTGTTTCCATTCGACGATTCGTTCATTTTCCTCTTTCCTCTCTCTCTCTCTCTCTCTCTCTCTCTCTCTCTCTCTCTCTCTCTCTCGAAGCCTCGCGAGACATCATCGTCGCGGTTCAAGAACGCATCAATATTTTTACAAAGAGGAATAATCGAGCGACAAATTTTTTTTCCTCCCTTTTCGATCGAGGGAACGAAAAGTTCGAATCCGTTTTCCCTTACGATTAACGGATAAAGCCGTTGGAACGTTAAACCATCGTTTCCATGGTGAAAACGGGCCGAGTTTCTCATTCATTGCGACATACCAACTCGGATGGAAAGGAAATGAAATTTTTCTCGCGAGTAGGAAAAAGTCGGCGGCGAATAAGCAAAGGGTTAAGAAGATCCTGCGCGATGCGACATCGCAACCCCCCCCCCTCCCTCGTTGTCCGCACAGCCATGGCTCTATGGTTATTCTGAATAATTCAGTTGGCCAGTGAAAGTAGCACGAGACTTTGCATGTAATTTCCAATATTGACAGACGTTCCTGAGTCCCTGTCCCCGAGGCACCCTTCTCTCCTATCCTCTCTAGGCCTCTCCTCTTTCCCTCACTCTCATCCATCTTCCCTCTCCGTCCCTCTTCCCGTCCAAGTGCTTTCGAGTATACGGCCCTGTGTGTCGCCCCAACCACCTGCACTTGGACGAGGGTGAGACAAAGGCGCGCGCGCGCGCGAGTTTCACGAGATTCAAAAGAAGATGACTACTACCCCCTTCGTGCTTTGGCGTAGACCAAGAGGGGGACAGGCTCACCCCAAAGTACGGCCCTGCTTGCCCTTCCTGCCAGCCTGCCTGCCTGCCTGCCCCCGTGTCGCCCCGGCTCGTCGAGAGGTTTGCACGAAGATCAGAAACTTGCTCGCAGGTGAAAAAAGTAACTAGAAGTATTAGCACGGCGGCGGGAACGACGACGTCTAGAGGTCGGATGCAAGAGACGAAAGAATGAAGAGAGAGAGAGAGAGAGAGAGAGAGAGAGAGAGAGAGAGAGAGAAACAAAGGTCGTTTTATTTCGGCTGTTTCACGTTTCGTTTTCCTTTCGATTCGCGAATGGAATGCGCGGATATGGAGAAAATGGAAAGAGAAAAAAAATAAAAGGAAAAGGAGAGGAGGAGGAGGAGGAGGAGGAGGGAGGTAACGAATCGAAGATCGAAAATTTCATCCCCCGGGGAAAATCGTGCTCGTGACACGAATGCGGTGACGTAGTATGATGAATCAAGTCTCTGAGCGAAACTGAAAGGTATTCCGGAATGATGATATCGTGGTATCCCGTGGATAACAGAGGCCAGGATAAAAACGTAACACCGGTGATCCCTTGAAAGAGGGAGGAAAAAATAAAATCAATTGGCCTACAATATTCCTGGCATTGTTTCCCCTTCGATCGAACCGGCACGTGGGGAAGGGTTAACACTGGGTTAGATTTAAAACGCAGACCTACATACATACAAATATATATATATATATATATACGATTCTCTCCTAAATGCCAATAATTGACTGCAAACTAGTACGAACGTAAGTTCTCTCTCTCTTTCTCTCTCTCCTCCTCTCTTTTTATTCCCATTTACCACCACCTCTCTCTCATCTCTCTTCTTTCCTCGTGCGTATATCGATTTTCACGTCGACCTGACAAGTTTAGAAAAGCTGCAGACCGCTTTTGCGGCCGAGCGTTATTATTACGAGGCATCGAGCAACATTTCTTTCTCTCTCTCTCCTCTTTCTCCCTCTGCCGCCTGCCCCCCGCAAGAATCGCGACGTCGAAAATATCGTGAATCCCGAAATACCGATTCGATTCGAGATCGCGCCAACTTTCCTTTCGCGCCCGTGAAAATTTCCCTATTCTACTTCCACGAGGAAAATCGCGCCACGGGGGGGTGCGCACGTCCTCGGCTTCGTTGAGGTCGGGCCTGAAGGGAAGGAAGAGGGGAGAACGCGTTTGGCGCGACTTTAATTGGCCGTGCCTTAATTTTGATGTACGCTGTACCACCTCGAGGGTTCTCAGGGCCGGTGAAGAGCCGAAAGGGAGCGGGTAGAGAGGAAGGAGAAGCGCGGAGGAGAAGAAACGAGAGCGTGGCAAGAGAGGAAAGCAGACGGGCGAAGGCAGCCCTCTTTCTTGCGCAGCCGGCACATTGTCGTCGCCCGTAGCCAACAGCCTATTGTCTACAGGGAGCTCTCCCCCTTTCCCTTTTGCGGCCACACACACACATACACACACATATATAGAACGATACGGCGACACACAGTGGAGTTGTGCGGGGAGTGACAAAGAGAGAGATGGGAACCACCGACACAGAAGCGGCCACAGGGAAGGGGAGGGAAGGGAAGGGGAGTGGAGTGTTATAAAAGAAAAAAGGAGGAAAATACACAACACGATGGAGAAGGAGAGCGGTGCAGAGAAAGGAAGAGTGCGAGCGAGAGGGTAGCTCGGAGACGAAGAGAAAAAAAAGACAGTGGGTAATAGTTAAAAAAAAAAAAAAGAAGAAGAAGGAAAAAAAAGCAGATGGAAAAGAAAAGAGAGGAATGGAAGGGAAGAGAGAAGTGGGCTGACAGGGAAGCGGAGATTGATCGAAGATTGAGTGGGAGAAACAGAAACTGAGAACCGGGAAAACCGATGGATAGTTATAGGGAGGGGGAAAAAAAAAAAAAAAAAAAAAATAAAAATAAAAAGAAGTAATTATAGGGGAAAAGAGAATGCAGCGAGTGGAACGGGAAGAAGGCTCGACGTATCGGCGAAGAAAAGGAGGAGAGGCAATCGAAAAGGGGAGAGGGCTATTCATACCCCCTATCCAACCGTACCTTGCAGCAGCTATTATTTACATATCAGCAACTTGGTGCTTCCATATACATAAATGCGCAAATACGTTTGCCCATGAGAATATAGCTGCTCGTGAAAGAGTAGGGGGGGAGGGGGCACGAGCAAAGTACAAATGTGCACACACGAGAAGCGACATTGCACGGATATACGAATATACGCGACCGGCAACCGTCAGAACGGTATCCGTTAAACTAGCCTGATTTCTGAAAAGAGCTTTGCATCCGAGTTCCGTTGGAAAACACGCTCGAGCGAGGAGGGAGGGGGTATGGTCAATGAGTCGTCCCTTTTCGTCGTTGCCGCCGAATTAAAATCAACCCTCAACGGTAATTCACCTTGCGAGTGACGGACTGTGCAACGCGACGCCTCTCGTACATCCCTCCCCCCCGATGTCGCGTATTTGCGTGAAATCAACGCCACGGTAACGAAAGAACGTTGAAAGCTGAATCGTCGAGCCGAAAAGGCTCGATTCGTATTCCGTGCCCGTCGTCTCCTCTATTTTCTTTTTTTTTCGCGCCACCCCCGACAAAATTCGTGGCTTCGATCGGGAAAAAAACGAACGAAGGAAACGACGAAACCGACGCCCACCCCCTAAACCGATAATATAATATAATATAATATATATATATATATATATATATATTTACGTTTAATTAATACACGTCGAAATAATGGAGGGCGATATTATACGCGATAAGGAACGGGGTCAATAATAAACGCGATATTACCATTCCATATCTATCGGGAAAGTAGTGGAGAAAAATTGGGCCTCTCCTCTCCGAACGTCTCTTCTGTTCTATTCACCCGAGAAGGGAAGAAAAGAGACGGTTCGATGTTTCCAAAGCGAATCCCCACCCCTCTAACCTACGATATTCGCTATTTTCTCGAGATGTATTTCGTCGTCTCGCGACACGAGAGTGGATCGGATCGATGTCTTTGACCCCCGCGGGGAGGTATCGCAAGGATGCATGAATCGACCTACGAGATTCGATTCCCACTGTGGAAAAGTTGAGAACCTCTAGATTCCGAGGGATGGACGAGCACGCGAGTTCGCGTGTTAGGTGCCGCGAGGTTCTCCTCGTTCTCGCCGTTTCTCCATACGATATCTCTCTCTCTCTCTCTCTCTTTCTCTCTCTCTCCTCGACCCCTACCAACCCTTGTGAAACACGGCAACGCTGCCCGCACACCCTAGGATCTTTTATTATAAGAAAAAAATTTCCAGCTGAACGCGGCATACGTGTAAAAATATAGTTACCGATTGCCTACACTTGCAAATCCATTCGCTCGGCTACCTGTGTGCACATGCACCCGTGACGACGGTGCAACAAACGCGTTCCCAACCACCGCAGGAAGTGGTGGTTTTTAAAGAGTCTTTCGCCGAGGAAAAATAAAAAAAAAAAAAAAAAAAAAGGTGATAAACGCCGATCAAGCGACAACACACACTTGGAATTTTCCACCCTTTGATTCTCTCTCTCTTTCCAGTGGCGGGGTGTAATCACGACTGAAATTCTTTAACGAGCGATCGATAAAACGTAATCGATGCAAAAACGTAAACATCGAAATTGCCGCTCGTACGATTACTAGTTATCGGGAGTGGAATGGTCAGTCGAAAATTTTCGAAACGCTCGGTTCATTACATTTCTTACCGTTCTCTTCCTCTTACCTCGATTTACTTACGTAACTCGCTCGATTTGCGTTTTTATTTGCTCCTTCATTTCTCGATGATCAACACAACGAAAGATCGGAATCGGTGTTTTCTTTTTTTTTTTTTTTTTGAGCACCGTCGGTTTCTGGAGTTTGCACTTGGTCACGATTTCCAGGGCGTTTGTGCTTTGTGTTTCCACGCTCGAGATGAGATGGGTGTTGCGGATGGAAGGGAGGGAGAGGGCGCGAAAGATGCGCGGGGTGGTCACACGTTGAAGCAAGGCTGGAGGTGAAGGTGGAGAGGCTACTTGAAGCTGGTTTCTAGCCTAGATTCGACTCCGCGGGTGATCCCCGGTGGTTTTAATTAGGATCCACCACGAGGCTGTTCTTCTAAGACTAATGATCTCTCTCGTTTCATTAATAACACGGGACCAAGTGTCATTTTCGTCTTGAAGAAGTGTCGCATGACAAAGCAATATTAAAACTCCGTGTTCTTAGCATTCGTTCATATTATATCGTGGCGTGGGACGAGTACCAGTGTCGGTATTAATTAACTTCTCCCTTATATGAAAAAAAAAAAAAAAAAAAAAAAAAAGGAAAGAGACCATCTACGAGATCTTTGATTGAAAATGTTATCGGTGTTTCCTGGACGAACGCGAACGCGGGACACGAAAATATGTTGAAAAGCGCCGACTCCGTGCATTTTTTCAATCGACGTTTCGAGCAAACATTCCACGGATATTCGGATGAGTCATCAGCGAAAGAGCTTTCCCGCGAGAAAAAGACAGAGAGAGAGAGAGAAAGTAACACACAGGGTGGGGGAGATCGCACGATACTCGGACAAATTTCCAACCAACATCAACCCTGACCTTTCCCTACGACCTATTAACGGGCTTAGAAGAGAGCGAAGGCAAGAGTGAGGAATTACGTGGTAATTTCGGCCTCCGGGGAAATAATCGGCTTGACACCGAAAATGCCGGGGAAACACGAAAGAATATTACGCCTAAAATACACGAATTAACAACTGTTGAAAGAAGAATTTCGAGAGACGAGTATCTCGTAAACGATCCTCGAAAAAATCGTTAAAAATCGTTAAACTTACGGATATCGAATATCGAGTCAAAGACTACTTTATTTGCGCAAAAATTACGCGCAAATTCGTAAAAAGAAAAAAAAAAACCAACATCTTCGTCCGGAAGATTTGAAACTGATGGATGAGAAGTTCGAATCGATATTCCCTCACGATGGATAAACAAAAGGGAGGTAATTATTAGATTCGTGTTACGATTCGGGAAAAGGGAAACACAAACGAGTTCTCTTGTCTGCGAAATTCGATCCCCGAGAGTTAGCGAGGGAGCGAGGAAAATTCACGGGGCTTGGTAGCGCGTGTCTGAAAAGATCGGATCCTTCCACTTAATTGCCGAGACGGTAGTCTTCCAGGAGACCGGTCTAGGAGAGGTGGCGAGATCCTTTGACCCATTCGCTCGGTTTCCGCGTCGGCGAACGCGACGCGCGCGAGACACTTACATAAACTTCCGGTAAAACGATGAAACGCGGACGGATGCCGGAAAAATGAGAGGTTTAAATGGCGCGACGCGTTGTTGCTCCTTCTCGACGAACGCAGAAATGCGAACAGAAGGAAAGAGAGAAAAAAAAATGAGAGGAGAGGAGGAATTTGGATTTTTCTAACTCGCTCGAAATCGGGTGAATCACTTTTCGATTAATTACGAAGATTACCGTGAAATGATACGAATCCGACAAACGGATCGTTGTTTAATAAATCTGTCGGGAACAGTAGTTTATAGAAGGCGTGTAGCGGGAGCGAAGTAGATTACGTCTAATTGGAGTGTAGCCTTCCGATGAAAGCACGGTGTAATTGGTCGAGGTAAGGAAATGGTGCGCACATTCTTGCCGTCCCTAATTGCTTCAGCCTCTATCACGCTACTTCGTCGTGGATTTGCTAATCCTTGTTGTTTCCGATTAGCCAACACGCGCATATAGTTGGGCTCACTCGAGGAACACGACGTTGCCTGCCACCTGCGAACTTCGCGGCTAACTAAACTCGTCAATGTTAAGGCTGGTTCGATCGATAATTAGAAAGAAAGAAAGAAAGAAAGGGAAAAAAAGAAAAAGGAACGATACGTACGATCGGTCGAATGTGCGCAGAAGAATGAGCAGAGAAGAGGGAAGAGAATGAAAATTGTTTCGAGTTCTATTTAAAAAAAAAAAATTGCCGGTTTAACTTAGAAAAAAAAACCTGTGCACCGCGGAATAATGAGGCGTGAACGATGAAGTTGAAGTATGGAAAATTTGATATAACAAACGGGACAAATTCCTTTGTGGACCGAAACGCGTAGGTATATATATATATATATATATATATGTACGCGGCTTCCGTGGTTGGCTATGCCAAAGTGAGTCAGCTAGTGAAAAATTGAGGAACGGGCCATAGATGAGGAAGGGAGGGATAAGGAGGATTTGGTTTGCTGCGTAAGTATGGCCGATTATGTAAGTCTACCAAAAATATCGTCGAATGAGTGACAAGCACTTGGCTTGTTCGAGCATATCGTCAGGCAATTTGAGGCAGCGTTAGCGATTATTTGTAAAACTGTACCAACGATGAAACAACGAAGTCGATTCGCTGGCCAAAAGCGAATCCAAACAAAACTCGTACTCCGATCCAAGGAAAATCGGAACGATTGACATTTAGAAAACTCCATCGTTGCGTTTGATCGCCGCGTAAAATTCGACGAGTTTGATGGAATATCGGACAGAAAGAAGAGATAGAGAGAGATAGAGAGAGAGATAGAGGGAGGGAGATAAAAAGACAGAGAGAGGATAAACCCGTTTTCTGCGAAGAATTTCAGGGTCCGTAAACAATCGTATCGACTTCTTGAACAACAGGCGTGGTGAAGGCATGGTTTGGGAGCGACAATAGGCAGCCCGTCGTGGATAGGGTGGTTCGCGTGCATATTTGTCAGTTCGTCAAAGGAACGGTAAAGCGTTTAAAACGGAAACGTGGCTAGCTGAAAGGCTGAAAAACGAAGCTCTCGCGAAACTCGATATTTCGACGACAAAGAAGCCCCCACTGGGAATGGAACAGTAGCTCGGAATTTCTGACCGGAAATGCTATGGCGGTGGAGAACGCCGCGCTTACCCCAAAGACTTCAACCTTCGGCCGATGATACAGATTTTCATCAGGAGGAAGTCATTGCACTTTATGCTGAATGGGCACCGAGTCAACAACCCGATGCTCCTCCTCCGCTCGTATGCGTGTATATTTACGTGTATTATATATATATACGCGTATATACGTATATAATATATATATATATATATTACGTGTATATATACGTGTATAATACACACTTTTACAGGGTCTCTCTCTCTCCCCACCCCCTCTCCCTCTTTTCCCGTGCTTCTCTTCCTGCTTTTCGCGTGATCACGAGAAGGGAAGGTATGTACGTATATACGGCCGAAAAAGAAGTAAAAGAAAAGAAGGAAGAAGAGAGGAGAAAATGCGAACGAAACTTAGAGAGAGAGAGAGAGGAAAGAGAGAAGGGGGCCAGCCACTACCTCCGGTCGAGGATGATGAGGAGAGGGAAAAAACGAGAAGGTCGCGCGGCGTGGTCGCGTACGAGAAAAGGAAGGAACGAGGTACGCGAAGAGTGGAGAGAAGACGCAAAAGGGAGAGGGGGGGGGGAGGGGAGAGAACGAACCAGAGAAAAAGAGAGAGAACGAAACACAGAGAGAAGGGGAGAAAGAAGAGACCGAGGTCTGGGAATCGCTTCATGCACTGACGAGCACGAGCCTTCGCGTAATAACGCGATCAGAGGGCAGCCGTGTCTCGTGTGTGCACGCACTCCTCTCGTACCATCGCACACCGCTCGCTGCTGCTCCGGAGGCAAGCACGCGTGCATAAACGGCGGCGTAATACGCTCGTAAGCAGCGCGAGCGTTCTATTTTTATGTGTGTTACGTCGGGAAGAACCCGCGCACGGCATGCAACGGTTCGTGGAAATATTCGCGAGACGCGACAAATAGAGGGATAAAAACCGAAGGACAGCGTTCAAGTGGCGGGAATATTGGACGGCGAGGGGGTGGATGGTGGGTGGTGCGTGTGTCTCTGAACTCGCGACGTCCGATGGAGATCGTTGAAACGCGACCGCACACGCCACACGTACCCGAAGCACCGTGTTAATTAATACGACAACCACCGGGGAGGGAATCCGGTTTAACGTATAATGCGGCACTAATTGCGGAAGGGAAAATGGAAGGGGGGAGAGAGGGGGGGGAGGGAGGGAGGGAGGGGAAAAAAAGAAAGAAAGAAAGAAAGAAAGAAAAAGAAACGATGGAAAGAAATAAAAATTTATAACGAATTCGTCGGCGAAATACAAGTCGCGTCGCGCGTTTGCAATTTTTTTTTTTCCCCCCTCCCTCTCGGCGACCGGGTACACCGCTCGATGCATGCTTTGTGCGACATTTTGCGTTTTCATCGAGGCGTGCGGAAACGAAAAGGTAGAACGAACGTGCAAGGAAGAAAGAGATTACAGGAGGCATGGCAGTCGAGCTGCACCTGTGCATACGCGGTTCGTTCATCACGTGGAAAATGCAGCTATGGCCCTTACCCTGGGAACAATGCTGGCTACGATGGGTACTATTTCCCGTAGGAGAGGAGAGGAGAGGGAACGTGAGCTCGCTCGCGCGCACGCTACGCACGAAAAGATGGAGAGAGAGAGAGAGAGAGAGAGAGAGAGAGCGCTGAAGAAAAAAACAGAGACGGACAGAGGGGGAGGGAAAACGAGTTGGACGACCCGAGGAGGTCTTGTACACCGCATTTTCTCCCCTTTCATTTATGATTTCCTCTTTTCCAACCAGAATTGTATATTCACCAGCGACTAGCTGCCAGAGAGAGAGAGAGAAAGAGAGACTTTCTTAATAAACATCGGTGTGAATCGCAGAAAAACCTCGAGTTAATCTGTTAACCCCTGAACAAATTCTTTATCCAAACGCTTACACCTTCAAGTGCGAACACTTTACGCGCCTGTGCGCTCAGAGGAATCGCGGGATGCATTTCGCACAAAGAGGGATCTGGCCGTCACGTGCCACGGAATGAAATTATCGATTTTCTTACAAAAACTCTATCTATCTTTAAAAGAGACGTTTCGTTTCGTTTTTAATCGAGCATCACCCGTCCAATCTTTCAACGCGTAATCCTGCTCGAAAGAGAAATGGATATATATATATATATATATATATATATATATCGGATCAGCTAGCTACAATCTAGAATAGGAAGAACGGTTTTGCTGTAAACAGCGAAGAATGTGGAACGTAAACGAGACACCTATACTTGAAACGAGACGTCAACATGAACGGTATACACATCGATGTCCTCGACTTCCGGTCCCCGTTCCAATTTCGAATCGACCGCTTTCGAATCGAGCTCGACTTCGATAACTTGTGTTATTCTCAAGCTCTAAATTAAACGTTTACGCTTCCGAGGTCGGGGGTTATTCCTTCGAAAGGAATTAGAGATTATTTACGATATTAATAACAATAATAAGGAAACATCTTATAATAATAATAATAATAATCTCGATACTCCGAGGGGGGGAGAGAGAGAAAGAAAAAGAGAGCACACGATGTTGCTATGACAAAGATTAAAAAGCAGTGGGTAACCGCGTAACGCGAAATTGTTCGATGTCGGTCGAACTATGAAGAAGGTTTCATAACGAAAGACACTTTGATACATTCACCCGTATAACGTTCGGACATGCAGTGTAACGTGCATAAATATGAATATGTGCTATGAGATAGGCTATATATCGCTTGTTCTATTTTCTGAATAGGATTCGAAGTAGATGTCGAGAACTTGTCACTCCGTGATTTATACATTTGTCTGCGCCGGAGGACGAGATCGTTCTCCATTCCCCTTCTACTCGTCTTTTAAGCCTGTCAGGTCATACCGAGTTCCAATACGAAAGGGAGGGAGGAGTCTTTTTCGTTGAGCGAAATAGAGAGAAGAAAAGGAGAAAGAGAGAGGAAAAAAAAAAAAAAATGAAAGCAGCTATGCCCTATGAAGCTAGATTCTCAAGGATAAAGCTAGCCAAGGTTGCCGAGAGTGGAAAGATTCGATCGTTGGTCGTATTTCGAAGCCAAGTTTGCGGCAGGATGCCCCGACCGTGTGCCTGGTAATCAATTTATTAGAGCGGAACTTATTTTCAAAATTATACACGATTCAATCTTAATGTTTTTAACGGAACTTGTGGATAAATCACTCGTATCTAGGGGGGTGGAGGACAATAGAATGGAACAAAACCGTACTTACTCCGAATGCTTTAAAAATATAATCGAACGAACGAAACGAGCAGTAAAGAGAGAATCGCGAGCAATGACGCAAGCAGAAAAAGTGACACGCGTCTATTTTTTTCTGCCGACTATGCTCTAAGAAAAATTGAAGCAAAATAATAAGAGAAGAACACGCTTCGAATTTTAAAGATTATATACGTTATCGTTGCCTTTTAAATAATGTCGTGGAATACCATTCGATCTTGTTCATCAACCAGATTGAAAATCGTAAATGTCAAAAGTTTGCCAAGTTGCATAGTCATCGTTGAAATAAACGTCTATTGTAAATACTTTGATTTGCAATTACGAAAGCCGCGGCATCACGCGTGCATCACAGTTTACGATCTTCTATAATTAACCTTAGCCGAGGAAGACGATACGGCGTTAATAATTCGTGTTAATAATAATTTCGGTGAAAAAAAATGCTAGTAAATCATGCAAACTATTCCGTCCGTTCTTCTATTGTCGTTCCGGCCGTGCCTTCACCCCTGGATAGGCAGGCTCGTTCGAATGAAACGCGACTTCAAAAGCAAAGGAAGTCCGTCGAGAACCCGTACAAGAGGGTTGCTCGGTGGTTGGACCGCTCGTTAGTATCAGCTGCTTGCTGCTTAAAAATAACCTCTTCCTAGTATACCAGTACAATCGCTAAATTAACGCCGGTAGCGACGCCCTTCGCGTGGAAAACCATCTACAGACTTTAAATACACCGTTCTAGAACTATTAAGGATTCCTCGAGTTCCAGACTGGCTAGACATACAGAAACAGAATTCTGGTTCGACGTGACACAGGAAAAAAAAAAAAAAAAAAAAAACGTTTACGAGACATGTACAAGTCTAAGGCATAATCCATTAACCACGCTTGTTGAATAATAAAGATATTATGACGGTACGAACGTGTCGTACATCTTTCCGGATGTACGGCTGACAAAAGGGAGGAAATAGAGTTTAATCATTTCGAAAAGTCAAATATTTCTCTTCGAGGTTTCAAAGCGTCTCGTTGAAATGTTTAATCTGATAGAAGTATATAAAGTGTATACCGATATCCATTCTAATCAATTAATGCGATTAATGGACTTGACTAAACAGCTTTTGATAATAATCAGCAAATCTCGTGCTACATCTATGTAGAACGTGCCTAAACTGGTCCGATTGCTTTCACAATTTACGAATACGTGATTTGTGATTTATTAATCACCATGCCAAAATATATTTGGAGCTAACACGAGAACTAGGACAACCTTCTGATAATTCGTTAGAATCATCCCTAACCGAGTCCAAGAACAACAACCGGTTGCTAGACAGACATACGTCGTCATTCGTGTAATTTTTCGGTCGCTCGCTAATGTCCCACAAAGGCGAGACACGCTTCCCCCACGCGTATTGTCTCGTACCGCAAAAAGTCGTATTCCTCCTCCCGAGAGAAAGAGAGAGGAAAAAAAAAAAAGAAAAAAAAAAATATATAACTTCCGTCAGACTTCGTTGCGACGAATCAAAGAAGGGGAACAATAAGGTCGAGACTTACCTGAACATCAAAGTGAGTAGTGGTATCTTGTGGCTGCGGAGGTCCCTGTTGCTGTTGTTGTTGCTGCGAAGGTGGAGGGCCCTGTGGGGGTGGCGGAGCCTGTGCACCAAAGAGTTGTGCCGCGTGAGAGTGTGGATGTTGGAGATGATGTGTCGGTGGTGCTTGATGATGTTGAAGATGATGCGGTGGAGCTGGGGCAAAGGCCGCCATGAAATGTTCCTCGCTTCCAACCACATCGACACCAGGTTTCAATAGTACGACCCCGCCACCACCAGCGCTTACAGCCAGAGTAGCAGCAGCGTTCTTCTGAAATTCCTCCTCGCCTGGAGAAGGTTGGCGACTCCCAGGTGTACGACTGAATAAATGAAAAATGAAGAACAACGTTGAGCGATCTCTTTCTTTAAAAAGAGAAAAAGTAATTTATTATTGGATAATATTCGGAAACAATGTTAATGATCGTTATAATGTGCATAAATGGAATTATTATGACAACAACATCAATTATAATTTACAAATAACGATTTTTTTGATACGAGAGTAAAGAGGAAGCAAAGATAAAGAGATTATGCAGTCTTTGAAATAGTAAAATAAGATATTTTTGATATTTTGATCTATTTAATTTTGCGTTTCATTAATTCATTTCATTTGAAAGCAGCCTATAATAAAAATTTGACAAAAATAAACGGATCGTATCCAGTAAATCTTTACTGGAATAATAAAAAATAGAAAAATAGAGGATGCATAAATTAGTCGTGAATGCATTATATATATATATATATATTATAAAATATTAATAAAATTATAAAATATATAAATATAAAAATATATATAAAATAANATTTTCTATATAAAGAAAGTGACGTAGCTTTCCTTAGCCATTATAAAACGACAATCGTAAATGTCATGGATCTGATTCCATGTGACGTGAACATAGAAATCTTAGAGTAAAAGAATTCTATTTTACACATCCTGATAGCTATCTTTTTGCAACGTTACTCAAGTGTTTACACTTATACGTACGTATAAGTATTTTATAATTATAAAATACTTAAATGTATAATTATATAATTACAATACAATCAAAATAAACGAGTGATAAAGAGAAAAATAATAATTAGAAAGTTGCAATTAGCTCCTTCCGAAACCAATTTACTTTAATTTCCTAACACAAATTAAAAATCATTAATAAAATTATAAAAATATAAGAAATAATTCATTTGACAGTTATTATAAATATCAGTGAATATTATGAAAGTCGCCATAAAACAAATCGATATATTCTGCATAATATTTAAAAAATCTTTCCAAACTTGTCGTGCAAGATTCTACGAATATACGATTAGCAACGCAAAATAACGGTATATTTCGCAATGACAGGCGTAATATAATTCAATGTTCACGAATTCAATATTTAGAAATCTTATGAAAAAGAAATGGTTAACAATAATGAGTAAACATCATCATTATTATGGCGGAATTCTTAAGTAAAAACGATAAGATTATTATATAAATTTCAATGTATTTTTCCTACTTTATTTATTCTGTACTTTGTTCTGTTTTATTTATTGTAAATCCAGTCGATCTCAGTGTTCGAATTTTAATAAAAAAAAGTTTTGATAAAATTCAAAAAATGATAAAAACAAAACATTGTTTACGTTATATTAAAAATTTCCTGTTTTCTATACATGCAATAATAAACATCAATTTACAATTTTAATCGATATTTAAAAATATAAAGATTTTTCAATAAACAAATCATAAATGTTTTCGTTACTTAACAAGAAAAAATAAACTGCAGTAATATGGAATAAACCGCGGAATAAAGAATGTCGGTAATATCGAACAGATGAAGATCAAACGACACACCAGATGGCGTACAATGATGGTGCAAGAAAATCTAAAGACACAAACTTATAATGTCGTCGTTCGACGAGTAGAACATACACGCCCTTGACAGTTAGTCCTATTACATTTCTCAATTGTGTTCCTCATAGCAATAGTAATTGTTCATGAACAACATGTGACACATTCACAGTCGTTCAATTGAAAACAATTATATATAGCTAGAGCAAGAATAGCTACGCACTTTTTCTTATGAAGTCATTTACGCAAAAGCTAAATTTGTCGTAGGTCACGTTATAACGACCAATAATAACCATGTGTACACTTATATTTTCATAATACAGATATCTTTGCTCCTTTTTAAAATATTTTTTATAATATAATTCTCTTTCGTTGAGGAATTATTTCGATACTTACTTAAATCCTTTATCGTCATCAAGGCCATTCTGGGATGCTAATCCGTTATTTTGTGGACCTGTATCGTCTTTAGAACTGTCAAATGGGCTTGCCGAGCCCTTCTCTTTTTCTTTCTTGTCTGCATCAGTATTCTGCATAATGAAAACAAAAATATATTTCCATAAAATTGTTTCTCTTCTTGCTCGTATTTTATTTCGTATATAATTACCAATCTCAGGGAAACCATTCTGGGCTCCAAATCTTTGGGTGTCGTAGGACTTGATCCAAGAACATATTCAACCATTTTAACCCCCAGACCACCCGTTTCACTGTAAAAACAAATCATTTTTTAATATTCAATTATATTAATAAAACACGTAACGATATTTGATGTTCGTATGATTAAATGATAATATACCAACCTGCTTCTAGGGCTAAGAACTGTTCCAACTTCTGATGTTTGATGATGGTATCCAGTACCGACACCCACACGTCTACCTGTACCCATGGAAATCGGTTGTGAGACGGCATGATCTAAAAAAAAATTGAAAATATCGTTAATCATGATACCACGTGGATGCATATTTCGATCAACGTTCATTCCCATTAACAAAATTAGTATTAAATTGATACTCACGTGTGAAATAAACATTCAATATGCCTTCAGTTTTAACCGATTATTGAAACATCCATCTCATTACATCGCTATAAAAATTCTTTGATTCAAACTTCTTACTGTTCAAAATAATGCTAACAATGATCAGTCGCATATTTAAAGAGAAAAGATGAAAAAAAGAAAGAAGCTATTCAACGCGAACAAAACTCGACAATTTTAAAAGGAAACGTTAACAATATCCCGAAACCGTATCGTGCTTGTGTCGTATCAACCGGCAATCGATAAAAGGCGTGGGGCGAGAAACCCGCAAAGGTGTAACGGAAATTCTATCATAAAAATCCTTAACAGTTCGCCACTGTATCGCCGCCTCTCCCGCGAGACCGTTTTATTCAAAGGGTTTCGCGATGGTCGAGGAAAGAAGAAAGAAAGAAAGAAAGAAAGAAAGAAAGAAAGAGAAAGAAAGAAAAAAAGAAAAAAAAAAAGATGAATTCATACATCATGAGAAAAGAAAGGTTCACGAGGATTCCAGAGGGCTATATGAATTTTACGATTCCATATGACGCAATTTCGTCGGGTCCAGGTAGATATATATATATATACATATATATATATATATATATATATATATATCTATACATGTATATATAGGGGGTTGGTGTGGTAACGTACAGGGTGGATCAGTAGGTACGACCCTGGGCATTGGGACGTTGCTCCCACCGCCGCTGATGCCGGGCGTCTGTCGCCATGGCAACAGCCGCGTTGCACCCATCGAGGTGACGCACACATGCAAACTCGGGCCGCGTGCACATGGAAGCCGGTACATGCCGTCGCGAGAATCAGGTGTTTCGTGCATACATTGCATACACAGAACACTGCCGCGGTACCATCGCCCTCGCGCAACAACCCTGTACGACTTAAGGCTCCGTTTAATGAGAAAGAACCCCGCGCAACCTTTCCAACCTCTCACTCCATTTCTCCTTACCATCCGCGCTTCTACCAATTACCACGGTAATCCGTTTAATTGACGAGAAATTCTGACGATTTCTCCAACGACACGAAACGGCTATAAAATAAGCAGGAAGAAATCTAAATACTAACCGAGCGGAGAAAGACGGACTCGTCTGGATTAGACTGTAACGAGAACTTTAAAACGATTCTGGGGGGGTTAAAGAGATAGAGAAGTTCGTAACACCAGGCTCGAAAATACCAGAAGCCTGGGTGATATCGATTGATCGTAAAAGCAAGGGAAAGAGAGAAAGAGAGAAAGAGAGAGAGAGAGAGAGAGAGAGAGAGAGAGAAAGAGAGAGAGAAGGGGGATGGACTTTGTAGATTTCCTTGGTTTTCGTAAAAGCAAACAGTTAGGAGAGATCTGTTTTGGTAGAGTATCGATTATTGACATTCCGCTCGAAGTTGCGGAGACACAAGTATTTCTACTTTCGTCTCTATATATTGTTCTTTCGGCGCTGTACCAATCAATAAGCGCGCACGACGTAAAACACACGGTATCGCTCTCGCATTTCGTTGCATCCTCCAACCAAGGAATGTGATATAGTGTATGATTGTAAGTCAAACTTTTTATATGATTCATCTTTCTCTCTAATTTTACCGAGGATTGAAACACGTATCGAACGTTCAGAGAATTCTACGTCACCCGTCGAGGACCTTCGAAGATCGCCGACAAGGCGCGCGCGTTTTGCTCCGAACGACAAAAGGATACGGTGTTAATCGGAATCGGCTCGTTATCTCTATTTTTCTTTTTTTTTTTTTTTAATATGTCACGGTTCTAAATAATAGCTATTTATACACAATATATCCAATATATCATTGCGTTAAAAAATAGAGCTTATACCGAAACGAAATAAATTTTTTCAAATTATCACACACCTTCTTTTGCATCTCGTAATATTGAACGTAAAGAAACCAGCTCAACGATGTCGTTACTCTTATTAAATACAGTTAGAGAGAAGCCAATGCTCGAATACCTGAACTAATAAGCTCAATATCTTTTAAATTGTTATCAATATATCTCGAGAAAGTGACACTCGGGTACAAAAATTAAGATCCAGAATGATCCGTACGAAGAGATAATTGAAATTTTCGCGAAAGAAGAAATATATATATATTTATATAAAGATATAATTTCGAAAATCACCGATAAATAAAATTTTATCGCGAATAAATATTTCTCAAACAAGTAACACATCGTGTTCCATCGGTTGGCTGACTCACGCAACGCGATCTCGTTTCTTTTTTAACGACACGCGGCTTTCTTTTTCGAGAGGAAATTAGCGCGCACAAGTCGATTGACTTATTATGTAACGATCAATCGTGAATGATATCGACCGAATGGATATCGATTTGGAGAGTTCGCGTTTAAATCCGCGTCACAAGAACGCGGACTGAAATCGGGATATTTCGAGGGATTTAAAGGGCTTTAACGGTGGTATGATCGGTTGGATCGGAACGCATAAAGGCGGCAAAAGATTGAAAGCGTTCGGTCATACGTACGACCCGACTGGGTCAGATCAGTGTAAACTTCGTTGAAACATTGAACTTGAGATGAACGAAAAAAACGAAGAGATAGCGTTAAAGCTGTTTATGGGCAATAATTAATAAACACGACAAGGGTCATCTCTAATTTTTTTCAAACGCACGTAGGAAAGATAAGGTACGGATGCAACGGGTGTACGTACGTAGAATGGTCAGGCGTTAATGTCTGCCATCCATGAATTATCGATTCCGATTAACCCCGTTCATGGATTATCCCCATCTCGAAACCCCCTATTCCAAATATTCTCAGCCCTATTGTCATTGATACGTGTCAGTACGCTCGATAGCACGCCGATAGTGTGTACTCGCTGCGGTTAGTCAATGAGCCGAGCGCGTTTCCGCGTGTGTTTCAATGAAAGTAATAGAAACTGCAATATAATTATGAAACGCGTAAATACGATATAGAGATATAGAGGGCGCGCTCTTGAAAGTTTTGTTCGTTGCAAACATCATTGGAAACGTGGTGAGGAAACGTACCTGAGGTGCTCCAGGTGGAGTCTCGCCACATCTGGTGGTCGCCCAGGTGAAGTATCCCACCACCTTTTACACCCCCTTCGTCCTTGGAGCCGCCCTCGTCCACGCCCCAAAGCTTTTTTGCCGAGGGAGCGATCTGAAACAATATGAGAAAACGGGTCGTAAGTCCACGGGGTCAGTGAACACGTTTTCAAACGTGGCGCGTGCTGACACGAAACTCCCAAGAGCTTGGTGGTGCTTTGTGCAGTGAAAGATACGAATGCGAAACGATCGTATTAATTACACTAACGAACTACAGGGATCCGCTTAAAATTAGCATATATATTATCGTGTACAGTTGATCAACCGGCTTGATACACTGCACATGCACCTTTTTTTTTTTTTTTTTTTTTTTTTTTATTAATGGAATAAAAAAACGTGTGTATATACCTTTCGTTTCGAGAGGCCAGTCTTCCTTTGTACCTTTACATCTTTTTACGAAGATTATAATTTCCATTTTTTATTACAGCAGAGTGTACCAAAGATATGACAAGACTCTGTGCACTGTCAATAGTCAAAAATTGAGTTAGTTTTCTATCGGGAATTAGAAGTATCGATACCGGCTTCTCTCTTTCGACCGGCGAGTTGGCCGGAATCGCAAAGTTTGGCGCGAAAAAGTAAGTAAATCCCGATGGAGAGGCAGGGAAAAGATTGGAATCGGAAACAGAGACGAGTCGTTATGTTCCGTCGTGACCTGAACTCTGCTGCACTGTTCCCGACCTCACCTAACTGGAGGTCAGTGACGTAACCAGGAGTAAGCGGTGGGGATGGAGGGAAGCATCGTCCGCAGATTGCGGGATCCTAGATGCAGGTATACTGCACGTGCGATGGTGACAGTGCAGCTCAAGAGTGCGGGCGTCTCGATGCATTTTCGTCCGCATCGTCACTCGCGCCCGGTCTACGGATCGTTAAATGAAAGTACCGAAGAGGGGAGTTTCGATTCAGCTCGAAGCTCGCCCCGTTTTCTTCTTTCACGTCCCTTCTTTTCATCGGGTAAACTATTCATCGTGAGACGTCAACCTCTCCATTTCCTTCGAAATTTATATAAACGTTCCAATCGAATGCTATTGCTGAATTCTTCGAGAATCGGTTTAACAACTCTCATATATAATTATCGTTTTGCCAACGTATATATGTATATAAACACATACATACATACATACATACATACATACATATATATATATATATATATATATATATACGTTTTCATCGGTTATTTAAATCGCGATATTTACAAGTACACGCGGTTTCACAAGTTTGGTGAATCGGTTCTCGGTGAATTCAATTCTGATATGCGTAGTTGGTAAAATGATATCAAGAGATCGAGTGTATACATACGCAACGCGTGGTATCGCAACATTACCGCATCGGCGATGCTTCCAACCCAATGTTTCACACTTGCTCCGACAAATCGCGCGTTGCGCCAGATTATTTAACCGGTACATCAAGAAGACGCAACACGAGTCTTCTAGGTGTAACAACATGATTCATCGGCGTGACGTTGGAAAAAAAAAAGGAAAAGGAGCGCGGGAATAAACATGATTCGAAATTTCATGAAATTTCATTTTTCCAACGACGAAGCCGATGCGTTTCGGATATATATATATATATACACACGTACAAACACGCGATATTTATATTTTATTGATCAAGCAAACGATATCACGTACAATAGCATGTGCGTCATTCACCGAGTAGGTATACCAACTCGAATATACGCGAACCACGAAATATCAAACGACGCTGTTTATCGTCTGCGATGGATCGACAATCGCGTTAATTATATTTCCTGTCGTGGAAAAAAAAATGTGAGCGTGTGTCCTTTGCAGCGAATTAATAGTTATCAATTTTCCGCATGTATCGTTTCACATGTAAACCGCAGAAAAATAAAACGATAAAGAAACGTTTCACGCGTCACACGGTCAACGAAATATAGTCACGCGAGAAAACGTTCTACCTATAAAATTTCGAGTCCTGATTCTTAGCCAAGGCTCGTACGATTTTCACCTAGTTCAACAAATCGGCGGATAAAAGGAAACATAAAAAAAAAAAAATCGAACGGGTCGTACGAGTTTAGAAACCGGTTAGAAATCCCACGGGAGAAAACGTGGAATAATCAAAGGAGTGTACGAGTGAGGAAGGTTCGATACATGTCAAATTGGAAAGCGAATCTTCGTTTGCATCATCTTACGGAATAATTTTTTTTTCCCCCCCCCAACTTGCATTTCGTTCCATTCCATCGGTTCTCATTTTTACTCTCTCCCTTCCCTCTCTATCTCTCTCTCTCTCTCCTGCATGTAACATTGATGCTGTCATCGTTGCTGACCACAACGGTGGTTAAAGTGCTCTCCAAGAGGACTTGGCGTGCAATGTTCTCGTATGCATTCGTATGCATCGATGACGTTCGAACGCGTTCCCTGCTTAGTTAGTCGGGAACGTATTAAAGTTACGTCGCTGATTTCCCAGATTGCGCGACACGTGCCGTCATGCGATACGACCTCTTTCTTCAAAATACAGGGCGACGCAAAAATAATGAAGGGAAAAAAAAAAATTTGAAAGTCGTATAAAAATTGCCGCATCACTTCACACAGTGGAAAGTTTCTATCGTTTCTTTTTTCTTCAATCGTCGAGACGTTGGATTACATTAATTTTCGCGTCATTCCGAGTACATAGAAATTTTTATACAAAGAAAACATGGTCGAGCCAGGCTACGATACATCGACGATTTCCATTGTTCTTTTCTGTCACGA
Organism: Apis laboriosa; assembly: GCF_014066325.1. Lineage (NCBI taxonomy): Eukaryota > Metazoa > Arthropoda > Insecta > Hymenoptera > Apidae > Apis > Apis laboriosa. The sequence goes on from NW_025222233.1 coordinate 2,152,202, forward strand.
TGAATTTCGCGGTATTACTAAAACCACATTCTCCTTAACGTACACGAATGAGATGTGAATCAAAGTTATGGAATGGAAGGATGAACGGAAGATACGTCTAAAGGTTCGGTAAGGTAAGGCTAAGGGTAAGGCTCGGTCAACCGGGGGCGATACGCCGTGAGTATCGACCGCGTCGCCGGCCGGCAGAGACGCTTTTGCACGTTAAGCACGACTATGGGGAGAAAGAGAAGAGAAGAGGTCGAAAAGCGAACGAACGAAGTAAGAGAAAACCCATCGCAAATTTTCCCGATCCTCGAAAGGGGAATTTCGAAGAGGAAAGCTTCTTGATTCTATATTATATATAAGCTGTTCGAAATATTTTCGTGCATCTTAAATGCGTTAGATGATAAACGAGGAATTACGGATGATATATAAAAAAAAAAAAAAAAAAACAAACAAGAAAAAGATGATAATTTCCGTTCATTCGAAGTTCATTTGTTAGCGGAGCGAAAACGGTAGCATTCCGTTCCATGAAACCGGTCAGCGAAATCTTTTGCACGTTCAGCGAAGACAGAGAATAGAAGGAAAAAGAGAGGGAAACAAGGAAACGAAAGAGAAAAAGAAGGTAAAACGATGTGCCGTCGTCGTTTCTCGTTCGTTAGACGAGAATGATATAATTCTATCCATTCGAACCGGCCAGCAGCAGAAGCACTTTTGCACGTTAGCCGCAACTGCGTTGTACGGAGAATCGGGGAGGCGAAAAATGAGGGTGAACAAGCGAGAGATCGAGACGAAGGGATATCGAACGAGAGAGAGAGAGAGAGAGAGAGAGAGAGAGAAAGTTAAAAAAGAAACAGAAAATGAGACGAGACGAAAGAATACTGGATCTCTCTTTCATTGAACAAAGCCAACGATAGCTGGGTATACCCCTAAGCTATACCCCACCATACGGCTACACAGCAAACCCCCACCATAAAGGCAGCCAACTTCTCCCTACCCACCCCGCACACCCACGAGGTTCCCCCACCAGTAGAACGGCAGCGTGGATGTCGTCGCTAAACTGCCACGGGGCCACCGACCCCTCCCCAGGCCCCTCGGCCTCGGGTCACGGCCACTGTCCTCGCAGAGAATCAGCAGCACGAGGGAGGCGAACCCTGTTGTTCTCTCTCTTTCTTCATCTTTCCTTCGACCTCCTCTCTACCCCTTTCCGACTCTTTCTCCGATGGTTTATGCGTATGCGTGCGCCTGCGTGAGCTAAATGCGTGCGCAGTAAACACATATTAGGGACGCGTAATAGGGGTTGTTTTTTTTGCATTTTGTTATTTTGATTTAATTTTTAAAATTTGGAAATTAGTACTATATTTTTATTATTATAGTTCATCAAATCGAGAAAACAAAAATTCGTTAAAATGAAATTTTTAAAGGGATATGTTTGAAGATGCTCGTAAAAATGACATAATAAATACATAAATAATCTTAATACATAATCATAGAAAAAATAGAAAACAAAATATGATAATCGATGTTTTGACATTATGATATGAATTAATGCAATTCTAATTATGCGAGATGATATGTGAAAATAAATTTCTCCTACTTTTTCTGCTCTTCTCGATGACGAATCTGCAAGCGTAACCGATGCGTTTAGGTTCAACGACATGCGCGTCACGTCACTACAAGTCACGACGCGATACGTCACTTTACGGCATAAACGATAGAATATTATGCGAAGAGGTAAGCGACGCGTTCGTATGACGCGAGAAAAAAAAACATTACAAAATTTGTGCTCATTATTGATCAAATTATACTGTCCTTCTATATACAAATTTACACATTACCGTTCTTTATAGTCTTGATATGATAATGAAGAGAGTAATAGTAGATTTCTATTCAAATCAATTTAGAAAAGAAAACGAGTGAGAATTTAAAAAAATTTAAAGACATACAAAGATTTCATGAAGATCATTTGATTTAGGCTTTAAGTTCTATCAAGTGAAAATACACAATTAGAAAAATGGATTATACGATATGAAACGATTACATCGACTATTAGTATAAAAATTAGCTTGATATGCATATTTAAAATCAAAAAATATTTAAAGCAATTTTTGCTTTTGATATAAAGATATAAAATAATACAAAGATATAAAATTAACATTTCATTAATGTTCATAAATAATTTTTCATTAGAATATGAACTTTTCTGAATTTAAATAAGAAGGAATAGAAATACCATTGAAATTGAAACAATAGGTATACGCAACACTGTTCCTTTATACGTTACTTCTGAATAATAACAAGTAAGTTGTTTCGCTCTAAATCTCCAATCAGGAACAAATTATCGATTATCGATGACGCTTTGAATAAGTTCACTGACATATAAGCTGATGTCAATAAACATTTCTCTTAACTATCATTCGATTACGGGCATTCTCATTTAATTTACGTTAATTTCGAAAAAAACCGATTATTATACTCTAATACTTTATTTGTATACTGCAGGATATTTCTTTCGATGATGACGTCATTTAAGAAATCGGAAACTGGTTTCACTCTTCTTTTATCGCGAATAGAATACGATAATGCACGCGTGTAGGAGTAGTTTCTTATACCAGTCCTGTCTTTACCGGTCAACGTAGTCAACCATGATGTTGGCCGTAATTCAAGTCCGAATATTTCATTGGCGGTTGTTTACTTTTTCCGAGAATTCCTACCATTCGCGAAGAAAATATTGAGTTTACATGAGAATCTCGAAGCGCCATTTAATTCAAAAAAAGAATTTTGATAAAAAAGAAACTGTGATCATTTGTTGGCAAAGATAAAACGAAAAATTCTTGTCTTCTGATATATTTTTTGAATTGATTTCTTTTGTAAGATTACTGTTTTTTTTCTTCTATAAAATGTTAACATGTCATAGATAAGAAACACGGATGCAACATAATTGAAGAGCATCACTGATCTTGTGTAACGATTATCGTGAAGAGATTTGCGAATCGTGGGCGTTAACTGCATAACTATTCGTAAGTATCTGTTACCGTCGCTCGAAGAAAAGAGAAAGTTCGTTGCAATGAGGTGACAATCCGATATTTTTATCTTGTAACATTATATGTAATATTTTATGGTGAATACATCCATAATCGGCGAGGATTACACTTCCAACTTTCTTTGAAACATGTTACATCGTAAAACATATAATCTATAAATTTTTATGACATTTTTAAAAGTTCCCAAATTATTCAAATTTTGCGTACGATTGAAAATCAACAATACTAATAACGAAGTAATTGAAAACATTTCGTAGGTAAGGTCAACCCTGAACCTCGAAACAACTAGAAAAGATAGAATGACTCACGCAAATCAATATCCCTCCAGGCATATTTACCGTTTATATCCAAGAAAAGCATAGTATAGTACATTTGATTTGCGGATAAATGTATTTATCTTTTACAATTTTATCAATACAGCATCGTTAATGTACACGTTTCGAAGGGAACTCGTTGGAATTGGTACCTCAGTCGGTAAATCAAATAAAAACATTCGATGCAACTGGAATGAAATGTTCCAATCATAAAATTCATAAAAAAAAATGCTAATAATAATATTTTACTATGACATAAAATAAAAAATAATTATAAAATTATCTACAGTAGTTAACAATAAAATAGATCATTATATTCATAGATCTTAAAATTACAAAAAAAAAATCATTAAAAGTCTTTATTTACAAATTGCAAATCATAAATGATAAATGAATTATATATTCAATAAAAATTTTCATTGAGTTTTTCGGCACACGCACTGTTCACATGTATTACGATCGTTCAGAAAGAACCCTGACAGTGTTTCAATCGATTAGTGCACCCAAAGGGGGAACCACAAGCAAGGGGAAACATGCAAAATATAAAGCCGTATAAATTTAAATGGCACTCGTCCAAACAACATAAAGAAAAGAAGAACAAAAAAAGTAACAAACAGTAAACAAAAATGTAACATGTTTTTAAAATAAACAAAATGAAGAAATTGATTGATTATTAGATCAGACAAATTAAAATTTCAGATAACAAAATGCGTTTTTATATTATACAATACAATCCTATCAAGAGTTCGTGCGAAAGTACATTAACCTAAAACAAGGCGAACACTCTCCCGTACCTCTGCTTTACTTGTTTACGTATAAAAGACCGAGAATACAATGAAAGAAAGAGAAAAAAGAACAGAACTATGAACACTTTACTATAGATAGACGTAAACAATGAAGAAATGGTTGGAGGAGCAAGGACTTAACTTGAATATATTTTTTCTATGGTTAAAATATGTCACTATATATCATAGATTCAAATGTACAGCTATCATAATATTGAAAATTTTTTCCCACTCTTTTATAACAAGAAAGCTTATTTTCATTAAGATTCTTAAATTATTTACTCATATTTTGTAATAAATTCGATTAAAATTCAAACATTTAATTCCGATTAAAAAATATATGATTTCAATATATGATGATGAAAATCATCTTTCTATCATTAAGGTACAAGGCAATGCTAATGGATTCGTTGTTATATTACAAGGTTAAGCGAGTTCGGAGACCTGATTGGCTGAATAACTATCGAATACCTTCATGTGAGAACATGTTCATACGAATATTCTCCTCACGATTCAGATAATCCATTCTTTTCTAGTATCTAATAATAGAAATAACTTCAAGTGAATAGTTTCAAAAAATTATATGTACTATGATTATTACACAATAGAGTACGCATATATTACAATTATTTTAGTAAACAAATTAAAATCAATACAAAATTTAATTTTGGTATTAATACAATTTAATATTGCAATATGCAAAAGTGTTTTTCTAATACATATTATTACATATTACATATTATTAAACGAGATTGTTAATTTGTTCGTTCTAAATAGAACTATTGATTTAAATATTGTTTACAAATTACAAGTAGTAAATAAATCTAGAATAAAATATTTTACTATGAAACAGTATTGATAAAATACATAATAATAAGATTAAAAATTGAAATGGAAATAATTAAAACTATATTTTTTTTTAAGAATTGAATATAAATTTAAGAAAATATCATCTTAAAATTCAATATATTATAGAAAAATCGAATGGTTAATACTATAAAAAAATAGTAATAGTTAGTCTAATTATTGCACAGATAACAATGGAAATATAATTTTATTAACTTTCAGAATAAAAGAATATTTTGAACCTGTCGAAAAACGAACAAAATATATTCAATATTCACATTATATTATTTTAGTATTATAATATAAAATACAGTGAAAACAAAAGATCATAATTTTTTAATATTATTAATTGAATTATTAAAAAAAAAAAAACGAAAAAAACGCCAATAAGAAAGAGATGCGAAATAAAAATACACCGTTACACATTAATCGTTATATTCATTATGTATAAGATGATCAGAAAGTTATAAAATACCCTCATGATATAGAAACGCAAATTTATCAATATTTTCTGCCATTTATTATTTACGTATTTATGCAAATTAGAATACACGAGTAACATCAATGATTTCTACGAGCGAATCGAGTTGTCCCCCTCCTGAAACTTCGTCCCCTATAAACATGGAGGTTTCCATTGTAGAATAAAAATCTTTGGAACAAACCTAACCTATAAATTCGCAATGTTCGGAACTTTTATTGCGTCGAAGAAAAAAGAAACGTTACTTTGAAAAAAAAAAGGTTAAATTGAACGAAAATAAATACCATATCGGCCCCCAAATCCTTCATGTCGCAGTAAAGGAAAAGATCCCCCGGTGGTTTCATCCAGTCGCCTGTACTCGTGCCTGCTCCCTGGCCGTACCCTACACCGAAACTCTCCACCGTCTCCAAGGTACCCTCGGCACGGCGCGTCACCTTCGAGAGATTCACCGTTAACCCCGTGGTACACCAACAACGCGAACGAAAAATTGAACACACACTCTTTAGCACGCACTATCCAGTAAACGAGGCTATTTTGGAGCAGATTCGTAGAATTTCGATGATGTGTTGTTGAAAAATTAGTGAATCGTACGTCAACGGCGGCGTCGGGGCGCGGACGCCGATTCAGCCGGCACTGAATACACACCACTCCTGGTTGTTTTCACGTTCGTTTTTCCTCTCTAAACAGGCAGACCTCTTGTAAACGGAGCACACCACACCGCAGGCCGAACAATACAAATCGCGGCACCACAGACGGAAGTGTGAGAGAGAAAGAAAAGCGTTCGGCCGCCTGTCAAACAGTTCGACACCTCGGGTGCCTCGATGCTGCCACTGCTACCTATGCTCCTCTCTTCTTCCTCGTCCTCTTCCTCCTCCACCTCCTCCACCGCCGCCGCCGCCGCCGCCGCCGCCGTCACCTCCTCCACCTCCTTTCTCCTCTCGCGCACTTTGCACACTCACTCCGCGAATTCGCGTTTATTTACAGGGGGAGTAAGTCAATTATATGTTCTTGCCTAAATTCACGTCCGTCCTGACATATCGTGAGATGCGTCGTTATCGGGCGTTAAAATAACGCTCGGCGTCACGATGCTCTTACTTGTCTCTCCTCGAATTTTCGTTAACCGGCCTCTCTCTTCGATAGAGACTGCCCTCTTAACCGAAACAAAGAACGACGCTCGAACGGAGTGCCCTCTACCGAGTACTTTGATAATTATATTCCGTTTTGCGAATGCTACTAACCAATCATCGTTCTTCTCATTTTGCACGACCTCTCACGACGATCGGATGAAAATTTGATTTTAGTTAAAGTAAATTTACCTGGCCTGACTAAATATTAACGTCATGAATGAAGGACAATTGTATCTCAAATGTAATGTGTATTGTTAAATTTTCAAAAATTGTGTACATGCAATATAATATGATTTTGATGACAAATATATATATTTTTTTATGTATTACGTATAAATTATTCTTCAAAATATATTAAAATTAAAAATTAAAAATATTTACGTTAAAATATAAAAAAAATTTCTTTGTTCTTTATGAATATTCTCTACAAATATTCTATTGATATTCAAAAGAACTATATCTATTAAAAGAAATAAATTTTTATGCAATTTAATCATTAGCAAAACAATTACAAAAATAAATTTCAATAAAAAAATAAGCAAAATGAACTTTAAAAATGAATTTAAAAAATGAACTTTGTATAAAAAATTAATTAGAGCAAAATTTCTATGTAAAATATATAAAATATAAAATATTATAAAGCAATATTTCGTATCTAAAATAAATATTAAAAAAATGTAGTCATATTTTCTTGAAAAATTATAAAATAAATAGAAGCACTTATGCTCCCTTTTATAATATCCTTTTAAATAAATAAATTTTTCCATTTCAATTCATTTTCAAATAATTAAAAACTATTACTTATTATTGTTAAATTTTGATCCTAACATTATTTTTCGAGAAAATTAACATATAATAATTTTTAACTATTAATTATTACCATCAATCTCAATGATATATATTATTTTTAATAATCTAATTTTAGTTTAATTTTCTAATTATATAAATAATAATTAGAATAAAATTTACAATAAATTATTTCGATCGAAAAATAATGCATAATTATACGGAATTATGAATTAGTAGAAAATGTTTTAAATATTTTTAAATTATTAAATATATTTTTTTAAAACATATTAAATATATCTCGAATAATTTATATTTTTAAGAAGTACAAAATTATTTTATTTTATTATTTAAAACTTTGAAATCTCTCTATATATAAAAAAAATATTTTTTTTATGCATTTAAAATGAAAATTTTTTAATGTTAATATTTAATAATATTTTAAGATATATAATAAAAAAAATTATAAATAATATATTTAGATTTTATATATAAATATTTAAAATAAATATAATATAAATATAAGCATATAAATATTTTATATATATGTATATGCATTTAAAATAAAAATTTTTTTATATTAATATTTAATAATATTTTAAGATATATAATAATAAAAGATTATAAATAATATAATTAATATATTAAGATTTTATATATTATTTAAATTTTATTTAAATTAAGCTATATAGCGGAAAAATAAATATCAATATATAATTATTAATAGAATGAATAATAAAAATGAATAATAAAAAAAAATTACATATTTCAATGCATTGTACATATTATATATATAATATATATAATATAATATATAATTACATATAATATATAAAATAATATAATATATATAATATATATTAAATATATATCTATATATATTATATATATTTATATATATTGTTTAATTTATTAATAATTTAATAAAAATAATTTATCCATTTAAAAAAAATATTAGAATTCAACAGATTTATTTTCAAATCTATTTATAATTTTTTATTATTATTAAAAATTTTAAAATATTAAAATAATTCATAAGAAATATGCTTACCTGGCCATTCCTGAACTGTTGCTGTTGTTGTTGTTGCTGATGATGAAAGAGAGCAACTTGTTGTTGTGCTGTCATTTGATTATTAAGATAAACTAAATGTTCTGTTCCTGGTGCTCCACTCTGTGCGGCATAAAAAATGTAACTATTAATTTCCAAATTTCAAAATAAAAAAAAATTTGTTCTATTAATAATAATATTAAGAAATATATAACTTACTTTAAGTTGCATTGGATGGATTTCATAAGGTAGATGAACATTATTCATAGTTTGTAGACCTAATTGTTGAGGTTGATTCTGTTGTGGTACACTCAGTTTAGTAATGGGATATTTCCATTTTTCTGGATTCTAAAAATTATTTAAACAATCAAATAAAAAAATAGATATATATTTATTTATAAAATTATTTATTTATTATCTACTTATCTTTCAAAGTATTGAAATACAAATTTAATAATTTTTTTAAACAATTGTGTATGTGTATGTTGTACATGTAATATATTTTGATTTTAAATGTTTAGTTTACTTACATTATCAATAATAGCATCATCTGCAAGAGCCCAAGCACGAGGTGCTTGTTTTGTTTGAAATGTTGAAGATTGAGCATTAAATTCTGCTTCTGTTGGTCGTTGAAATACATAACCCACCATAGCATCATCTTGAGTTCTGTTCACACCTATTTGATGCGTTTGACCAGGTTGTATACGCATACTGTCACCACCAGCCATTACTTGACCACATTGCTCTGCATCCTATTAATAAAAAATTATTTCCATTTTCTTCATTATTATTATCATATTTATATTATTATATTTATATTAAATTGATATTTATAATTGATTAATAGTAATTTTTATACATAAAATCCATATAGATTTTAATTAACACATTCTTTTGGATAATATATAATACTCCAAAAAATTATAATTATTACTTATTAGTTTATGTGCAAACAAGAAGTATTATAGTATTATAGTAAATTATAGTAAGTAGAGTATTATAATAAATTCATTCAAATTTTCATTATAAAAATATTAAAAATTAATCCATATAAAATAAAATATATTATTGTTTAATTTATTATGATATGCTTTTAAATATATATATATATATATATATATATATATATATATTTAATTAAAAAATAATAATTAAAAAATAATAGAAACAAAAAAATTTTTTTGATATTAAAATATATATAATAAAATTATTAAATTTATACAATACAAAGAAATGAGTAGAATATGCAAGATTATTTGTTATTTCACTAGAATAACTAAATTGATTAATGCAACCAAAACATCTTCATTTCTATAGAACAATCTGCCATGATGGATCAAACAAAGCATAAGCATATGCAATACTCATGCATATGTACAATAAAAAATCTTTTTCTTATTTTTCAACAATAGAATAGAAATTCTTGCATAACTAATGATATAATAAATAAAAATGAAATAAACACAATCAATTTTTAAATTATCATATGAAATGAAATATTTTACAAAACATAAAATAATATTATAAAAAAACAAAATGATAGGTTATGACATTTTTGATTGACGAATAAAACATTGTTATATTAAAATGGTTTACGACATATATTAATTATATGATAGAAAAATACAAAAAAAAATTAAAATAAGTACATACCGTAGGTATATGTCCATTTGCAGAAGGGTGGTGTAATTGCATAGAAGGTGCCGGTTCACCCGCAGCACCAGCGCTACTCGCACCGAGCCACTTCATCGTTCTGTCAATTTGTAGCACTGCTTCAAGCTCGATGAACGATGATCAAACAGATAAGAAGTACCCTCACTTTGTGAAGGTTAGCTCACTCAGAACCGGCGTCTGGAGCTGAAGGTAGAATCATCCGCTATGTCTGTTCTGCGAGCATGTTCTACGTGTAATTCTTAACAATGTGATATCTTCATTATTTTCACAACGATGAGAAAGATGATGATAACGAGAATAGTCACCAGAGAATCGTATTTATGAAGCTACGATTGAACGCCAGACAGTACAGCAATGGCAGCTGAGACAACGGTGCTGCCGGAATTTTGACAACACTGTCGGACACGGAAAACAAGAACACAAAGAGAATTGTCGAATGGACGTAACTTAGACTATACGACTTCTCGAGTTTTATTAAACGGCACAACCGCTTCTGCGACGGATGAACGAAACTGAAGGGATGCCGGAGAAAAAAAGTGAAACATGCAAAAAACGACAACTGCTTGTTCATCAACGGGCGAGAGGGAATTAGGGGTAGGAAAGTAGAGGGGAGGAAGCGAAAGATTCACAAAATTATATTCTTTGTATTGTCGTTAATACTACAAATTCTTTTCCCCAAACCAATAGCAGGTACAATAATGATAATGTTCTTTTTTCGATTTATGTACGTACAAATTTCACGTCTAACTGTGATGACTATACTCACGATCAATTGACAAATAACTTTCGTTTCTTTTTATACTATTTAATCTTTTTATGACTATTATATACGAGTTGCTTTTTCATACATGCATCCCGTAAAACTAAAACTTAAAATACACTATTCACAAGTATGTACATCGACGTACAGGCACACAATGTGCGTCCACCGGCATACGCGTGTTTCGCGCGCAAGGATGCTGCGCGATTTTCGGAAGGGATTCAGAAGATAGGAGGGGAGGGGAGGATAAAGAACCAACCCGCGTTTAGAAATACTGCGACACGATATAACCCAATACGTTATTTCTGTCAATTTTATGCTTTTCCTACCCGTTACTTTTTGATTTAATTTTTGCTTTCACCTTAATAATCAATTTGTTAATAACTTTAAAATAACGTTTAAACAAAAGTTTGTGGACTTTGTTTGGCGTTAATCGTCCATTCACATTTACACAATGCTGTACTTAAAATGTCAAGATTTTAGGTTAACTATAAAATTATGCATGAAATAAATAGATTGCAGTGTTTCATACTAAAATTAAACGTACCATTTTTACCGCCATCTAACATAACATTCACATTTTAAACTTATTTCATTACTAAGTTATTTGCATTTGTAATATTTTATGTCATAATTTTTCAAATATTTTATATCATTAATTTTTCAAATCATAATATAATTATCTATTTTTAAAAATAATATGAAAATATATATGAAATATTATTAAATAAAATAAATTTTACATTTTATAAAAATAATTTATTTAATGAAAAAAATAAGTATAATATTAATTTTATTCATGAGAATTGTATTCTAATATTATAAAATCTAGCTATTGGTTAAAATTCCTAACTCTATTTCAGTGCAAACTCCTCATAATATATATAGATTATAACTCATACTGCTGAAGCTTGCCACATGAAACAGTGTTTAATGACTGTAGCCGCATATGAAAGCAAATTTGATCTAAAGAATTTGTTCCTATGATTACTTTAATAATGACAAATGTTTCTTATTCCATGTTTCAAATATTTTTATAGAGATGTGAAAGCATTCGGTAAGATTGATTTTTATTTAATTCGTTAACATTATTTATTTATGTTAATATTAATTTTTAATAACTTTATAATATTTTTTGTACTGTTATTTTATTTCTTTTTTAACTTCAATTATGTGTGCCATAATTATACGTACATAATTTTTTATTAACTTTATTAAAAATAATTTGCATTATTATTATGAAATTATATTTATAATAACTATTTCTTAATTACTTAATAAAAGAATTTAAGTAAATCTTTTATATTACTACAGAATATTATGCTACAATATAAATATTTTATTTTTGTTATATAACAATTGTTATCTCATAAAATTTTTCATTAAAGGAATGATAATTTTATATTTATAGATGACGTAATGCAATTGATTAAATGTCATAATACTATTATTACAATATAAAATGGCAACATTTTGGTCAGGAAGACCTGGTTGGTTAGGAAAAGTAGGATTAGCATTATTAGCTACATGGCTTTTGATATTAATAATATCAGTATCACATATCTTTAAAACTAATAATTTATCGTCTAATAATGAAAGTCCTACAAATAAAGAAAATGCTCAACGTTTAGCCCAAATGGTTAATGATTTTGAAATTCTTAAAAGACAAAATGAAGCATTAAAAAATATAGTTTTAGGGTAAGTTTATAATAAAAATTATAAAAATAGACAGATTTATTTGAAGTTTAAAACAAAGAGCATTGTGATCTTTTGGTTGTACAGGATAACATAATTTCCAGAGAAAGATCAAAATCTATTCAAGGAGATCATTTAGGTTCAATACAAGAAAAACTTGAAAAAGTTTCTATTTATGAAGATTTGTTGGATCATCAAGATAATGTAAAACATGGTATTCCTTCTTCTGAATATGAAGAATTAAGACGAAGAATAAGAAATAATGTTCAAGAGATGTGGTAAATATAATGTTAAAAAATAAAATATATATTATCATTTTATATATAAAAAAATAGGAATATATATAATATAATAATATAATAATGTTTTAAATAGGTATTATATTAATGCAGAATTAAGCAAATTTAGAAAAGGTATTGATAAACTTAATTATGATCAAAGAGAAAAAAGAATACAAGATACATTAAAAAATACTTGGGATCATAAAAAATCTCTTACAATAGACATTGATAGATTAACAAAAGCAGATGGTTATGATGAATGGCGTAAAAAGGAAGCAAAAGAATTATCTGATCTTGTACAAAGAAGATTCAAATATTTACAAAATCCTAGTGATTGTAATAAAGCAAAAAAATTGATTTGCAGTTTAAATAAAGGTTGTGGATTTGGTTGTCAGGTAAATAATATATATATTATATATATATATATAAAACATTATGAATAAATTAATTATATATTTTAGATTCATCATATTACATATTGCTTTTTGGTTGCTTATGGTACAGAAAGAACTTTAATAATTAGATCTAAAGGTTGGAGGTATCATAAGGATGGTTGGGAATCAGTTTTTAAACCACTTAGTGATACATGTGTATCTACAAATGGAGCATCACATGCTAATTGGCCTGGTGACTCTTCTAAACAAGTCATCTCCTTGCCAATTGTAGATAATGTTTATCCAAAACCAAGATATCAACCACCAAGTGTACCAGCTGATTTAGCATCAAGATTAGAAAAACTTCATGGCCATCCTCTAGTATGGTGGGTAGGTCAAGTTTTGAAATATTTAATGCGACCTCAAGAACATGTAAAAAAAACATTAGATGATGCCAAAGAAAGGCTTGGTTTCAAGAAACCTATTGTTGGAATTCATGTACGCAGAACTGATAAAGTTGGTACTGAAGCTGCTTATCACGATATAGATGAATATATGATTAAAGTTGACCAATATTTTGATGAACTTGAAACGAAACCAGAAGTGAAAAGAGTTTTTTTAGCAAGCGATGATCCGAAAGTAATTACAACAGCGAGAAATCGTTATTCTAATTATGAGATAATAGCAGATCCAGAAATAGCAGAGACAGCTTCAGTTGCAAAGCGATATTCAGATTCTTCTTTACAAGGAATAATTATTGATATACATCTTTTATCTGAATGTGATTATTTGGTGTGTACATTCAGTTCTCAAGTATGCCGCGTAGCATATGAATTAATGCAAACATATTATCCAGATGCTTATAATCGTTTTGCATCATTGGATGATATTTATTATTATGGTGGTCAAAATTCACATCCTCATCAAGTTATTTTAGATCATAAACCAAGAAAAGATGGTGAAATCGAATTAAAAATAGGAGATTTAATTGAAGTTCTTGGAAATCATTGGGATGGTTATTCTAAAGGATATAATATTAGAACTAGTATGACGGGATTATTTCCTAGTTTTAAAGTTAAAAATCCAGTAGATGCTGTAGATTTTCCAAAATATTCAAACGTCCCTTTAAGAGAAAATAAAAATGAATAAAAATATACTTTAAATTTGTAGTGATCTTGAAAACATTCAGATTGCTCGAAAAAGAAATAACTTGCCTTCATATTTCAATTGTTAAAAACAGTAAAAACTTCATAACACGTATATATATATTTTACTACTAGTAAGTGACAAATTTAATTCTCATAAATTATTATGAATCGTGAGACAAAAAGCGAGTTATTCTATTATTGCCTATATGCACATACATATATGTATGTTGAATTTTAAGAAGACCGTATATAAATATTCGTAAATATTATAGAAAATTTTGAATAAGTTTACGATCTTCTTACAAATTAAACTAATAATATAAACATTTAAAAACATTAAAAATGCAAAGCGATATAATTATAAAAATTTTTATATATTTTGATTGAAGTTAAAAATTTTAATCGTTATTTTAATAAGAGATTTTATTAGAATGTGACTGTATTAATGTATTAAATTGCGAATCTTTAGCAAACTGAATATATGTTTTTTACCTAATGCATTTATAAGGTATAAAATAGATTCAATTGATATGCAATATAGATAAAAGTTATTTGTGCCAATGCACTTGATTCTTGAAGTATTATTTATAATGACAAGCCAATAAATCTATATAATATGTCAATTTTTATAATATATGAATAAAATGTTTACATTATTATTTAATCTCATATTTTTTAATAAGGGCTTGCATTATTGTTCATTGTAACGTACAATTTGTACATAAAATATGCAATATAAATTATGTATATGTAATTTTTTGATAATACTAGAGCTTATACAAAACGCATAACATATATTGCATAAATTACATATGATAAGCCTGAAATGCATAGACATCGAGCTGGGCTTGAGGCCTATCTTATATATATAATTAAGAATGTTTCTTGTATACATATTGTAATATATTTTATACTGTACCAAACACAAATGAGAATTGTTATTATATAAAATCTGAGTTTGGTTTTTAATAAATATTTAATTCATGAATTTTGTAGTTTCTTTTTTAATTTTTATTTTAAGATTAAAAAAAATGTGAATATTTATAAATTTTAATATAAATTTCAATATCGAAATATATCATTACGAATTGATAATTTATTTTATAGTTTTAAAAATTTATATTTTAATTTCTTTAAAATATTTTTATTTTTAAAACACTAATTTCAAAAAAAACATAATAAAATTAATCATTATTATAAACAAAAAATTAAAAGATAAAATAATAATTTTTATATAACTATTATTTTTTTCTTATTTTGAATGTATGTAAAAAATTTTGAATTAAAACTTATAAAATTTTAGTTATAATTTTTATATAATTTTAAGATTGGTATAATTCAATATATATATATAAAATATATATTATTATTACATTATATACAATGTCAGTTTTATTTTATTGTATTTTTATTAATACAAAATCATAATAGTGTTTAATATGTGACATATTAAATTAATCTTAATTTTTTTAAATTTACGATTGTATGCGGGAAAGATTTAAAAAAGATGGATAAAATTTTTCGTATATACAAAATTGAAATACCTATATTAATTCGTGTTTTCTGTAGAAAATATAATCAACAAAGGTTAGAATTTAAAAATATTGTATTTAAATATATCAATTAAATTATATGAATTAATTATTAGTGTATTTATTAAAGATGTAAATGTACTTATTACGAAGAATTGCAAATATCTCCAAATGCATCTCAAAAAGAAATAAGAGATGCCTATATTAAATTATCAAAACAAGTGAGCCATTCTTTTAATCTTATAAGTATTTACAAAATATTACAAAAGCAAGTAATGTTTTATTTTCAATATATTTTCAATATGTTTTTAGTTGCATCCTGATAATAATAATACTGGAAATCATGATGATTTTGTAAAATTAAATGAAGCATATAATATTTTAAGTAATGAACAAAGTAAACATATTTATGATATTGATTTAAAATCTAATAATATTCATACAAACAATTTTTATCAAAACACTAGGTATATTTTTTAACATTTCTTTTCAATGATTATTTATTTAACAAAATTATTATAATTATATATTATTATAATTATATTTATATTATATATAAAATATATTTTCAGATTTAATGATCAATATTATCATGCATGTAACATATATTATTCAACAGATGAGAAAGAAAATTATGAAAAAAATAAAAAAAAAACAACTATCTTTTGTATGTTTCTTATAATTATAGGAATATTTTTTCAAATAATGCGTGTTATTTCATGGTCAGATCATAATAAAAATGCAGCATTACAAAAAAGTGCTGAAATTCAAATGGAACATGAACAAAATATGAAAATATTTGAAAATAAAACATTTGAAGAAAAAGTACAAATTTTTGATAAATTGGTTAAAAAGTACAATATATCTGTAGATGATACATAATACATAATCCAAATGTATTTATTTATATTTTATTGTAGTAAAACTAGTTTTAAAAACTATTTTTTATAGAATTATATGTTTGTATTTGTTTTTATAGAAATATATTTGCATTGCAAAAATAAATAAAAAATATGTTACAATTGTGTACAAATTAGAAAATATTTTTTTAGATAGAATAGTTTTAAATGTAAATAATTTTAAAAATATATATAAAAAATATATATATATAAATATGTATAAAAAGAAATTAATATATATATTATAAAACAAATCTATTATTTTGCTTTATAAGATTCTATATTTGTGATCTTCATTTTAAATATCTATTATTCTATTACATTCTATTATATGAACAAAACTTTTATTTAAAAAATCGAAAATATTCCAAATTATTTATATATATCAAATCATGCTATCTTTATTTTCGTGTATAAATTCATTACATAGAATAATAACAAATTCATATATATTTTAGAAATATCCAACAAAGCAAAAACATGTAACTCATATATATGTTTACATTTCTAATAATGTAATATTCATTTATAGTTTAATGCAATCATATTTATTAACGTGCGCGTTATATATTAAAATATTATTGCTAGCATTTTGGCACGATTCATTATTATAACATCACGAGCAAATAATTGTATTATAATCATATTACATTTTAATTTGTACAAAAGTAATAAATAAATTAAAGAAACATTAGAAAAAAATAACTGTACAACATTTTCGTAAATTCGAAAAAGAAAAATAAAATGTAAATGTAAAAGTGCGTTTTTTTAAAAATCATTTTCAATTCTCTATAAACAGGTACTCTTGATTCTATGTCTATCGTGTTCACAGTTTCTTAATGTACGTAACAATTGCTGTATGTGGAAATGCTGGAGAAAATATAGGATTACCATCTTCATCTACATAATCTGCATAATTAAGTTCATATATTTGTTCAAAACCAAGTCGCGCGCAAAGTTTTCCGGAAAAATAGGACGAACAGTCGACACGACAAATATGCAAGCCTTTCTCTTTTCCAATTTCACTATAAAGAAAATATTTTTATGAGATATTCATATATAATTAATATCAACTTAATATGTAATACTTCAATAATATAAGCATTCAATTTCATTAAAGCATATGTATACATACATATACATATAAATTGATATAATTATGATTCATTTTACTTCATTCATGTATATTTCATTAATGAAAAAAACAAAACTTACAGTGTTTTTTCTATAAGCGCTTTGGCAACCCCTTTACCGCGCCAGTTTGAATCTACAGAGATTATTCTGATTTCCAAAATATTTAATCCCCGAAATTTTCCATCGCGATTTACATTTCGATCTACGTAATTTAATAATCTTAGAATTTTTTTAAATTTTGCGTTTTCACATGTAGTTATATATTCTGGTTCTTCATCATTTGGAGGATCCATCTTTCCTGTATTTAAATAAATATATCAATTAATAATTATATAAACATTAAAGTAAACATTTATCAATTAATTAATATAATAATTAAATGTATATGTATATATATGTATAAATTTTAATGAATATTTTAATATGAATGAGAAGAAAGTTGTTTTAATATATTGATGATAAGTTAAATATTATTAATCGTAATTACAAAGTCAAATAATTATAAATCAAATATTTTGATTTAATATTTGATATTTGATATTATATTGATTCCAAATTCTTATAATCTTAATAATGTTTCGATAAGAAATATTCAATATCGATAAAATGAGAATTCTATATTGAGAATTCTAACTTGACAGGTGAATTTTTGAACTTGATTTGTTTGAATATGTAATTAACTAGATGTGTCGATAAAATAACATAATTACTGCGATTGTGACAACCGATAACAATTAATAGTTACACGCTTACTCGGTATTCTCACAACAATTTATGTAACGTTAAATATGTAGTACCGTTTTATACGATAGGTGTGTTTCCTCTCTTCAATTTTTTTTTTTAATTTTTTTATGTGATTTATGTATTTATTATTATAAATTATAATCAATTTAATATAATTTATATTTAAATATAAACACAATAAGAAAATATATATAGTAATTTTTAATTAAATATTTAATTAGCTTTGATAAAAATTATTTCCTTATAAATACTATAATTATCTATAATTTCTATTTTTAGTAGTAATCTACGTAATAAATAATAATAAATTTCTTAATGATATTAATTTTCAAACAGGATATGATGATAATTATTTAGAATAGGAGGTATCTCATTAATTTTCTTGAAACATGTTATCAAGATCAACATCTTGAGTAACTTTGATAGTATATGTGTATATAAGCATCGCTCGATTTTAATTTTAAAAATATTTGCAAAAATATTTTCATCATTCGTATTCCAAAGTTTGAAATAAGTTTGAGTTAGATTTAGGATAGGTTAAGGATAAATAAATTAAATTTAAATCTTCGAAATAGTTTTAAATCATAACTACATATCAAAATCACTCAATGAGCCAATCCATATTCTATATATAATTACGAATATATATATTACGAAATATATAATTACGAAATAAAATATTTTTTGTACTATATTTATATATCATATTTTAAATATTTTAAATATTATTATTTTAAAATATCTACTTATTTCATTATCTTAAATTCATTCTTTAATATATTAACTTGAGAAATATTTATCATGATTGATTCATCATGATTTTATATTCATAGAACTTTTTAACTCATCATTGTTTTCCACTGAAAATAGAACATTCTTGATATGCGATCGTGTTGTTAACCCAGATATACATATCTGCGTAAACACAATCGTAGTTCCAACAGCTTTCGCGTAAATAGCTCAATGAATAGTGAAAACATTGGTTAATCTTTGATACATATAGATCAAAGTCTTACCATTTAATATAACACCTATTATAGCACCGTTCGTTGAGACTGCCATAAGACTGAGATTATTTTCAAGGGAAGACATGCTACAATATTCTTCCAATTCGAGACAAGTACTATCCTCGCTTTCTGGTATTAATTCAATCGAATGATTAAGCGGTTCATCTCTGAAGAAGAATCTTCTCAGAAATTTAAGTATTCTAAGCTTATCATCTTTGGTGATTATTTGAATATGATAGTCCATGCTAATTCTTTCGTCGTTCGTTGAATCCGCAAGCTAAAACAGATAAGAAGAAAATAACAAAAATTACGAAATATACGCAAATGTGTTATTTTAAATTTATCTTCGTGGTTTTATTAAGTCACCATAAAATTTAGATAATGATTAATCTAGTTGGTATTTGGATCATTGCTTAGACAAAGTGGCACATCTGATTGCACGAATTCTGAATAACAAAATATGGTGCAACAATGCATACATAAATAAATGTAACTTAATGCAATCAAGACAATAACAATTCGTTATTTTCGCGTTCACGGGAATTGAATTAACGCTTTCACACAGAACAATTAACGAGGTTTGTTATATTTACGAAGTGTTCTTATTTATGCAACGTTTTATCACAGTTATCAATGAATAATATATTTAAAGACCGAACAGTTGATCACTTTTATACAATGAGTACAAAAAATACAATATAAACGAAAATGATTTATTTTTATGATGTATTATTGAATAATTTGAAAATTTTCTTTTAAATTCAATTAATTTTTGAAATTATTTTTGAATAATTTAATCGTTCATATATATATATATATAAAATTACATATTTATTTATATTCACAGTATATTTAATTATTTTTACATCGCAACAATGAATTTTATAATTATTCACGATGATGTTAGTCAAGATATATGCAACGAAAAAGCATCGCATGAATAAAATTTATTGGAAAACTCGAAGTGAAAAATATCGTGAGCTTACCGTGTACTTGACCATTTTTGGCATTTTTTTTGCGAAGTTGGTCTGACTCTTGCCAACATCGATAAGAGCAGAATTATCCATATTCGTGGACAACGCGGTTTCCATGATGATGAATATTTAATTTCTGTTTTATGCGTGCTTGAAACCGGTTTCTCCAAAATTTCAATAATAATATCGTCTCGAAAACGAACACGATTTTACATTTAATTAGTCACTGAATATAAAAGCACCGGCGAAGTTTGTAAATAACACGAGGTTCGTGTTAACGTCGAGGTGGTAATCTAATACTGCGCTTTGTGATAGGACGTCGTCAGTTCTTATATACGCTCAGTACGGAAAAAAAGCCACTCTTACAGGTTCAGGGACAAACAGGGAATACAGTTTAGGATGTTTACGATAAAAAACATCAGGATCTAATGAACAATACGATCGGTTTGATTTCCTGTTTTTAATTCCCTCTTCTTATTCGAAGCATTTTTTTCGTCGAAGCAATCAATATTTTTGTATTTCCGGTTGTAAAGATTTTGCAACATCTTTTCAAATTGGAAAGGATACCTTATATAACACCTCGTACACGTATATATTCGATCATCTTTCGCGATGTCTTCCCGTTAATAATTAATCGCGTGAGTTCTTCTTTTGAGTTTCTTGATTATCGTTATCATCGTGCTGTATCGAGAGAAGATCTAGTATACATCGTACACAACATCGATCTATACGATCATTGTGTGTATACATATTATTATTGTTGCTTAATATTACTTAACTTATAAATGAAACGAGAAAAGAATAAAGAAAAATTGTTTTAAAAATAATGTTCAGGTTGAGACACGCGATCGACGTTTAATAGAAATCTAAAAAAAAAAAGGAAAATTATTAGTCGCGTCAATTACTAAGTGGTATACCGTGATAGACTTCGATGCACGTTATGATATAAGAATGAATGTTATTAATTAACTTATCCTCGAAACTGCCATGCCATTCCACGAAATCGCGTACAATATTACAACTGTCACGTTTTCCCATTATTCGTTACCGCAAATATTGCAACGTGACACGGAAGTATAACAATTTCGTACGCGCCAAGAGTACCAAGTTTCTCTTTCCACTCTAAAATCTTTCAGTATTTGCGTCGTCGAACGAGTGACATTTCAACGAGCGTGAAGCGTTTAATTTGAATTCAATGTGCATACAAGTGTCAAAGGGCAAAAAAAATAGATTAAGATTGGAAAATAATTGGTCAATGTTTGCCGATTAAATCGACTTCTTTCCTTCATATATCGACAAAACGTTAGTGACAAACTGAAAAACGATTAAACTCGTAAAACGAAGAACGTTAAAAATTTTCGAAAAAATCATCTCGAAATCATCTTCTCGAACATCTCTCGCTTCGAGTCGACGTGTTATTCGAATAAGAAAAGAATAGGATCGCGTTCTATTTAAATTCAAAGTGAGGGGTTTGTCTCGATTGTCAATGCGCGGCTGGATATCGAATGTAGTTCGACTCCGATATCCTCTTTCGAAACTGAAAGTTGATTCGCGCCTTATATCCTTTCGTTCTTTTCTATCCTATCGTCGAACAACAGTTATATACCAAAGTATTATATCAAAGGCAGGTACCAATAAATCTTTCTAATACAAGTAGATAATCGAGGAATGCGTTGGCAACCTATTTCCTCGTCATATAAAAAAATATTTAATATAAACCAACGTGAACCGGATTCCGATTCTGGTTAAAGTGATCATTCACCCGCAATTTATTTATGCGTCTTAAAAAATATTGATATTAATCCAAATGTTATAATAATTCGTCTAAAATATAGAGAAAAGGCACACCTAGGACCGGTCACGGAATTCTCGTCGATTTAAACTCTGGACAGCGAACTGAAGGACAGCAAAGAGAACCGTAACCGTGCCTTAAGAGGCATTCAATGACGTCGGCTTTCAGTTCCTGAGTATCGAGTGTCGTTCTATATCCTCTTTCGACGCGAAGGTGGATTAAAAAAACGGCAAAAAAGAAAAAGAAAAAAAAAAAAAAAAGAAAAAAAAAACATTATCACTCCTTGAGAATTCTTATAAAATCGAATTCAGCTCGAGTTCCTGACCCATTTTTCATACGTTTTCCTAGATTTTCCTACACAAACATCCTGTCTCTGGTCCGGCGATCTTTCGATCAGAATCTCCAGAATGGACATTGTTAGGCTCTCCGCAACGGTCGACGAAGCAAATACAATCACCGATATCCATAGCCTTTGATCGCGAGATCTGATAAACGAGGCGATCGCTAACGATACCTCGATGAAATATAAGAATTACTCGTTTCCTTCTAGGAATCCTTTCGAACCGGATTCGGTGGAAGGTGTTAAACCGTGAACGCGGCTGGCTTCTCCGTGATCACACTGCGCTCAATTTTTTTCACGACACCTTCCCTCTCTCGTGTCTTTTCTTTTTTCTCTCTTATCGCGTCTTTTCATCGTCCATTACGTTTCCACGAGCAAATTTATTACAAATCGTTACGTCTCCGCTCGGAGATTAAACGATAATAGTGCGAACAAGTTGGAACAACTGCAAGAAATTGCATTGCGTGATCTCGGATTGGGATAAAAGACAGAGGAAGAAAAATGTAGAGAAGTGAAAAATCGCGATCGAATGGAGGAATTGGTTATTCGATTCTGATTAATTTCGATTGTTATTATTGTCATTGCAACGTGCACGTTACGTTTCCGGTAAAGGCAATTATTCATGATTGACGATTCTTACTCAGACTTTTTTTTTTTCTTTTTTGCGCGCGCGATCAGAACATGAATTCCTTAAAGGACGCATAGAATATGCATATCGAATGTATCATTAATTAGAAGGATATCGAATCTGAGCTGCGTAAGTTTCAGTTAAAAAAAATGGAAATAAAAACTTCGATAGCAAATAGAGAAGAAGTTGAAACACGGTTTCTTCTTATTCCGGTATACCACCCTGTTGTGTTACTTTGAATTTCGATCGACTCGATGATAAATGATTTTTTTATGTTAATCGATGATATATTTTGTTACAATCGCAAGCCCGTTAAAAGATCACGATACGTGGTTACGTGTACACATAAATGATTCTCAAACGAGTGGCAGAGGCGGTGCCAGATCCGTAACTGGCAAGCCAATCGGAATAAAGTATACCTTCTCTTGCATTAAAATTGCGGTAATTGTATATACGTGAGTTTACCTCGAGAATAAAACACTCGATTTAAAAAAATTACAATGCGTATTATTGAACATTCTCTTTCTTTTTCTTTTTTTTTTTTTTTCTTTTCTTGAACTATGAACTTCATTCATCCGCTAATCATTATCGTGTTTTTTATATTCACAAATTCGAAATTTGTTTATTGTAAAGAAATTCGTAATTAAAGAATATCTGTTATACATCGAATCGGTCTTGTATATATATATGTATATGTGTATATATCAAGTGACACATGAGAGTATCGTTGATATCCTTGAAACATCGAAGCGTGTACTATGTAATTTATTCTGGGTAATAAATTCATTAATTGATATCTAAATGTATCAATTAAATCCTATTATGATGAATAGAAATGTGAAGATTTAATTATTTAAAATGCGTTAAGAAAATACTCTAGTACCGTTTAATATCAATTTGCAATTTTTTTTTTTTTTATTTCGCAATATGATATGGTTCACTTGATTCAAGCTACAATGCTATAGCGATTAACTAATAGATCGTAATTAATAGTAGATTATATAAATAATTTATATCGCTTTATATAATTTTTTACTATTATCGAATCATGTTCGTTATACATTAATACAATTAATAACTTTTCTCTCCACGGAAATATCGATCGAAAGTATGCTCAAAATACAAAAAGAGAAAAAAATATATATTGCTCTTTTATCGAATTTATAAAATTTATTCAACCCGTGTAATTCAATGCTGGAAAGAAAGGAAAAAAGAGAAATAATGAATATAATATTCAAACAGTGGCCGTATTTTCAACAATGTTTTCCGCTTTTTTTTTTGCATAAATATTCTATTTAGATCATATCTAGTAATGATACTTTGTAAATAAAATATGAATATAAAGAGAACTGCTTTCTATGTAATAGTTTCTTCTAACACAATGTGTTAGTTTCTTCTAACAAATGCAGAATATGTAAGATATAGTCCGCACACATAAGATGTAAAATTAGCATTTAAATTTTGTATCGCGATCGAACATTAGATCGTACGGTTCGTATTGTTTCAATCAAATCTTATTTCAGACTAAAAAACTCTCCCGTTATTTCAAACGAATTTCATTCCCAAAAGAAATTTAAACTTGAAACCGAATATTTTTTCCCCAATGGTATTCACTCGATGATGGTTCAATCAATAATAAGTACACCACCAACAAGTAGTTGAATCTTGAAAATCAAAAATCGCTTCGTGTTCCATTGAACGATCGTCACCCCTTTGGTGATGGAGAAGAAGAAGACACTTGCCACCTTGAAGACACCTCGATACGTGACACAAATGATCAAAAAGTAGCCGTATGTCGGATGAGTTTACTACTTACCACGTCGCATACGGATATACGCAGCGAACAAAGAGGAATCGATGTACGGTTTGCTCGATTATTAGATCCTCTCTTCTCTACTGGCCTCTACTCGGTGTCTACTTTCCTCGATACGTGACAATCTTCAATTTCGCATCGACCAGTTCAGATAGGTACGAGACCTGTACCGATTGATGAAAGTGCACCTGATGTGCTATTAGGATATTTTGTATTTGGAGCACGTGCACACTATTCCGAAAGCGAGACGATATAATCGAATTACAGCTGACACTGGCCGGACGAAACAACTTGTACAGATCAGGTTGTTCGCTTATATTCCGTATATCTTGTGTTTGCCCGATCGTTTAAAATTATCGATCCGTTATCGAGTACGCTTCATTATTGTTTAACAATTGCGCGATCGCATAGACAAAAATTTGATAACGTTATCGCGTAATTAAATAAGAAATTGAAATTTTTTTTTTTTTTTTTTTCTTTAAATCAACAGATGAAATATTCTCGACTATTTCTGTCCGAACGTATATCGCGAATACGTCCAAAAATAGGAGGCAAAGGATCAAGCAGAACGTTGCCAATGCCACCGATATATTTAACGATGCGTTTTCGCATTTTCGTTTTATGGAAAATAATACGTATAGCTCCTCCAACGAGTGAAATATTCGTGTTTGAACTCCGCTACCTTTTGTCTATCTAATAAATCTGATGATCGGATTATTACTTTAACACGTGAGAAAATCGATTTATCGTTACGTGTAACAGAATCGTCGAATGAACCGTTTGAGTTGGCTTCTTCCAACAGCGCTTAATTTCTCTTGTTCGTATTTATCGAAAGGGAAAAGAAAGATACGGTTAAAGAGTATATATATAAATATGTACACGGTGATAAAAATATTTTCGTCAACGAGTTGGTTATTAAGTTATTATCGTCTATTCGCTTAAAACCCGACATTGATAAAGCTATTCTATCCTCCTATGGAATAGTTTTTTATTCACAAACATTTGATTTGAGGAGCGAACAAGAGATTTCTTACACATACCTGAGAGCAATTTCGAACTTTCTAGACGACTTTTCGTCGTTTTCGAACACACGCGTCCCCTTCAGTCTATCGCCAACTACGCACTGCCAACGTGAGAACAAAGTTGGAGCAATAGGGAGGGTCATTACCATCCGGCACGGTAATATCCCTTCGACAACAACCCATAGAAAGGGTAGCCCCCAGCTCTATTTTTCCATTGAATTTGATTAAGTTGCAAGATCTGGAACTATCGGTAATTGGGATCCTCGACTCGATGGGTCGACCGATCGCAGGAATGCATCCCAGCATCCAGTTAAGCGTAAAATTAACCAATTCGATCGTCCGCCGCTTTACAATCTATGCTGTAATATTCGAGCAAGATAAATCTACGGAAATTTTAATTAATCCAATATTCGTTATCGTGAGATAAACGATGGTTTAATGCCTCGATCCGGCTTGTAGCTCGTGATAACGATTCATTTATCCATTCCAGACCAGATTACCTTGATCATCATAAGTAATATATATATATATTCTAATATGAAAAAGATAAAATAAGCCTGATAAAATAAGGTGATTAAGATTAACATCGTATCACCACAAACAAAATAATGAATTGCTAATAGTAGCAGTTTACTTGTTAATTGCCATAATTACGAACGCTTGCTTAATTGTATAGTTGCAATTATATATCATTATTACTTATAATTACAATGCGCTTTACAATTACAATGTAAACAATTACTTATTTCGGGATATTAAGGAAATCAATTATCGATTTGAATTCGTTATAAATCGTATCTATTTACGTCGATAGAAAAATTGATGCTAGAACGCAAACGAATGTAGACTGATTGTAATATTAAAATGATTGTGATTGATTGTGATTTAATTGAGTTCGTCCAAACCTTACGCGGTTAACATAATGATATTGATATTACGCAGCAAGGCAATACTTGCATATCGAAAGGAACGACTTATTATCTATCGTTACGTAGATTATATTATCCAGAATAAAGAGAATGAAATTTTTTTTTTAATTAAATACTTTTTTTTATTTCTTCACGTTTCATGTTCCAGTTTTTTTTTTAATCATATTATTACATTCCTCGTCCATTTGATTTATTTCATTCTATAGAGGAATAATGCTATATGATTGCCAATACACGAATCCTCCGATACAGCGAACATATATTTTTTCCTTCCATGCCTCATGAATCTTTTATGTCAACATCCTTTTCTTAATTGCAAAAAACATCGGTTTTCTTGCCAATATTTTTAAAATAATCATGCCATCAATTATCCAGATAAATTTTAATCGAGATGCTAGAATTTAAGTTAAAAATTGCTTTAAAATTCTTATCGGTAATTTTCCTGTAATATCAATTTTTTCGTTCATAATATCTCGATGGATACATGTTTTTTGAGGAAAATTTTTATAAAGTGGCCGATGATGTATTGATTACTTTTCAAATTTTTCAAATCATTGATAAAAACGAACGATGATAACGATTTCGTTCTTGAGATAGATCGTATCAAAAAGTTCTCATTCATTATCTTCATTAATCATCACCATTACTTGCTAACAATTCACGATATCAAGGTTAACTACAATTCTACATTATATTAATTTTTACGTACTCTGCATGCCATTTACCTTTTATATTAGCTCAATTCAAGTTTGGCATGAAAATATTATAGAACAAAACATTAATAAAACATATTTTATAAT
Source organism: Apis laboriosa (assembly GCF_014066325.1). Lineage (NCBI taxonomy): Eukaryota > Metazoa > Arthropoda > Insecta > Hymenoptera > Apidae > Apis > Apis laboriosa. The sequence goes on from NW_025222233.1 coordinate 2,180,155, forward strand.
ATGGTATTATTAATAAACCAACAAAAAGAAAGCATATATTAATATTTTTCTTCTTAAATTATTTTATTTCTTTTGATTTTTCTTTGTATTAATGAAAAAGTAACTAAATCGGAAAATGTCAAAAATATATCGTTTTAATGATGATAATGAAAATCTATTCACATCTATTCACAATTTCCATTAACGAGCCTAAGATGCATTATCATAAATATCGTATTGAAAAGAACAGTATTTTTTAATCGAAAATGACCAAGGTGTGGCTTTAAAAGAGGTGTGCAAATAGAAGTTGTGTCTGTTTTTTTTTAATAAATACTATACTTATTATTACAAGAGAGAACATTATGTTAATTATATGTAAAAAAAAGAAAAAAGAAGTAAGAATCAAGAAATTTTTAATTAAGTTTAATAGATTCAAAATAGATATATATTTAAGTATTTTAATGTAAAACATATATATGTAATAAAAATAAAATATATTGTAATATAATACGTATATTATATATCTGTATATCAATTTTTCTCTAAAATTTTGTTTTGAACTTTTTATCTTGCGAAAGCTTCATCATTAAAGAAAAATTTGAAAATAATTTTATGTAAATATTATTATATATAATATACAATATATTAAAACATTTATAAAACATATATTAAAACTTTTTTAATGTTTAAATTAATTTTATTTTTAGTATTTAACTGGTAGAGCCATCTCTTTGAAAAATGTTCAAACTTGTCGTACTATTACCGATACCGAAGTAAACACGTTCTTGATTTGTGGCGCCATCTCTTTAAGAAACTTTGAAACTTGTTTATTGTTAGTATTATGCGCAAGAAATTTCAATGCTTTTCTGAGAGATGGCGCCACTAATCAAAGACTATTAACAAGTTTACTGTATTATCGATAACGATGTATGAGAAGTTTGAATATTTTTCAAAGAGATGACACTACTAATAAAATACTGATCTCTCTATCCTTTTCTCAATATTTGTTTTCCTTGTCTATATTTGTGTTTCATTTGCGGCACTCTAGAGATGGCGCTGATTCCCGAATTTTTACTCTATCTCTATCCTTTTCCCATTATTATCTCTTCTTGTCTATATTTGCTCTGGAAAATTTATGCGCTCGAGGAAAGATCCCATATTTAAGAGATAATAAAAACTATTGGTACTCATTAAAAAATCTATGAATATAATCCAATATATACTTGAAAGTATGTATTAAAGAAATTATTTTAAAAATCTATTGACGTCACTAACTTTTATAATTAAATAGAATAAAATTCCTACATTCACCGTTTTAAATCATAAAAGGTTTATTAAAAACAGATTTTTTGTGTGATCGATATTTCAGAACATGGGATATATAATTTACGCTATATGTTATTCGTATTTTGTTTTGTAAATTTTTATTTATATCTTAAATTTGCATATTAAAAATTATTTTATTTAATTTCACAGGGTGCCTTATTCTTCAAATACATTACTGTCAATGCTTCGTGCCATCGGCGCGCTCAGCCAGCGGTTGTCATGGTGACTAGCAATCATCTTCCCCCACTATTTTGGAGTAAGCCCCCTCTGCGTCAGTCGTTCGCGAAGCCTCGCAGGCAGCGGATATTGTATAATTGGGCAACTAGTTTTAATGTCGATCGTCTTTTTCTTTTCTATTGTCTTTTAAAAGAATCATAAAGCAAACGACAAAAACGGTGCGCCTCGGGGGCGCTGCCGCAAGTGTACGGTGCCCAATTTCATCACGGTGATAAACTTCGCTGCCGGTTCTTCTCTACACGGTCAATAATGAGGGACATGGCGGGCAAGATCGCCGAGTTGAAGTTCGAGGCACCCCTCGCACGATTCGAGGAGGAAGACACGGCCAGCTTGAAGAATATGAATTTACTGACAGGTGCGAAAGAACATACGTTGTCTTTCCGTTTGTTCCCTCGTACTTGATTTAAGATGGATCTTATGTCAGTTATGAATTTCTATTAACCTCGTTAAGATCAAAGTCTATTGTGATATTTTCGAATCAGAAATGTCTCTTTATTACAGATGTATTTTATCAAGTATCAAAATCAAAAGGTCTGATTAATTTTTTACAAAAATTAATATAGCTTCAGTAATTTTCGTTTGTTTTCTGCTTTCGTTATAATCGATCTTAAACTAATATAATTGTAAAGTGAATAATGATCGAATTACTTATGAAACAAACATGAACGCATGATTTTTTCGATGTTCTTGATTTTCTTTACCTTGACTAAAAAAGGTATTTCAGTACGTCATCGGTACTATAAGCGGAAATTTCAAAATCGAAAGAGTTTCTCGATAGTGGGAACAGGTTTCGTTTGTCTTTGTGTAAATGTGCAGACACACGTAGTCACGCTTATTTTGCGGACGTGTAAATTAAATGACGAGGGTGGCTTAGTATAGGCAGCGATGAAGAAGCGACCTTCGGGCGACGAACGCGCGACAAAAGACTACGTCATGCGTACAATTGGTGTCTAATATCCTTCATGTACGCTTTAACTCTCGTATCACTTTTCACGACATCGTAGAACATACATCGTTGGAAATCTGGCCTCGAAAGACCTACCTCGTAAAAAAAAAAACGCAAATATATGAAACGCGTATATGTTTTCCGGTCCCTTACAGAAAAATGACTGATATTTAATCCTAAAAACATTCGATCTCTTATGCGTCACTAGTATCTATGCGAAAGTATGATCCATCGTGTTTATATAACTGATAACATATCCATGATAAATGTAAATTAATATCGATTATCTTTTAAACTAAACTAAACTTATTATTCTACCTAAAAATTCTTTTTTATAATTCTATATATAAAAATAAATTATTATCGGCTTTTCAATCTGATGTGTCCTACATCGAACTTATCGTGTTTACTTTTTTAGCGATTCTATTGGGAATGATGATTAATAAGCTAACATTGAGTTCTAAAAATAGTACACGTTAATAATGATTTTTTGTCTGTTATATTTAGAACAATTGCTGGATACAACTTTAAACACAACTTATGGAGAAAACTGTAATGCAAATGAACCAGCGACTACGCGTGAAAATGGCACTGATATTCTGCAAGAGGGGACATTCAGCCCTTTCAGCGGCAGTCTCGAGGACCTCGTTAACACCTTCGATGAGAAGATAACATCCTGTTTCCGCGATTACGGCACGAACGTTGAATCCCTAGCGCCCGTGCAAGTACGAACGCAAGAAGAAATTATGAACGAATGTCAGTAAGTATTTGAAACGTCGATATCCTTTTTATGTAAGTTTTATACTTACATATTGTTACAATGGGTGTTATTTTTTAAAGATATATCATTACATAAAACCTGGTTAGAATATTTGAATGGTAGTTTGCACAAACGATAAGCTCAAGAGAAATAATTTTAATTAATCAAGTCAATTAGTGTAAAATAATCGGTTGATCGGCGAATGAAAGATCTAACCAGAGATTTCTTTATTTCCTTCTTTTTTTTTTTTTTTTTTTTTTTTTTTTTTTTATTTATTTATTATTTATTTTCACCAAAATGACCTCTTTTTAACGCATCGCAGGCAAAAGAAATAATTAAGTACGCAAGTGAAAATTACGTTAGTACGTGCGCGATTGAAAAGTTTCTATTACCCTCGGGTCACGCGATATCTCCGGTACAGTTATACCGGTTTACACGACCACGTTTGACGATTAAAAAAGTAAAGCTACTGCCGCTTCTTGGCGGCTGATCGAATAAATGAATACTCCTCGAAGATTGCCAGAGTTATCGCATTCAAATTGTCGCGTTTACCTTGAGGTATCTATTACGTTGTGCAACTCTTCGATCCTCGTTATAAAGTAATGATAGTCGCATCAGTTCTTGCTGAACGGAAGTAATCGTTACGATAATCATGATATTATGATATTATTCTTGTATGAATAGTAATTATCGCTCTTATTATTTTATCAATAGCATAATTCAAGATACTAAACTGTTATTTTAAGAAATTTTTTGCAAAAAATCGTATATGTAGATCGTATAGATAAGATGTAAATATTAAAGTATTATGATTCTATTGATTGTTCCTTGGGTAATATTTCATATCCTGTTTAAGTAATCTCATGTTAACGCTTTCTTCGACTCTCGTTAAGACGCGCAAACAGTTTCACTCGATGGCTCCGGCTAAACCGATATCGTTTGAACATAACTCGTATGGTTTCATTAAGAAGCGTTACAGGTTACTTGCGATAAACCATTGATATGGTTAACGCATTGATATGGTTCAACGAATATTATCCTTTTATTTTTTGTGTTATATAATTTTGTCACATTTTCTTAAAATAAGTGTATTTTTTTTTATCAATTGAAGAAAGAGATAAAAATAAAATAATTGTACATATATTTTTGACAGTGATTGGAAATTTATGAATTCGTTTGAACGATTTATTTTTTTAAACAAAATGCAGATTTTTCTTATAAGTTTGATCTTTAAGATCAAGTATCGATTCTCCAACAGAAAAGTGTGCCACCACGAATACTCTCTACTTACAGGACGTTTGCGGCGCGTTCTGCAGCTTTCTCTCCTCGAAGTGGACAGAACGCATAACAAGAAAGTAACTTATCTTTTAATTAAACTATCGTTGCGCTCCGTGCATTAGCAAATTAATGAAAGATCGATCTATCGATTTCTTGTCGATTTCTAAATTCCACAAAACATAACAAAACACATATCTTTATAATTTTTTCCATCGTCTTTTCTTTTTTTTTTTATTCTTCGCGAATCATTTTCATAATGAATTATCATAGTGAATTATATAATTACTTTTTATAACGCATAGATACAAACACTATAGATTTTCGTGTCGATTAGATGAAAATAATAATAATTAAAATAAAAAAAAGGCAAAATCGTGAAAATTAATTGAAATATCGTTTCGATCGTTTAAAAGATTTCAGAGATTCCTGAAACATTCCCCGTGAAAAATCCATGGTATTATCCGCAATGCAGGTGTCCGTCTCCGAATATATTCCGCCACGTAACGCAGTCCGTGCAGGTGAAATTCAACGAAGCGCAAAATTGTATCTTCTTCGGTATAGAATAACACGGTGAGGCTCTTAAACTCGTTTCAACTCCACCGCTTGTGCATAAATTTCTTTGAAGTCACGCCTTTCTCGAAATTCGTCTAGACATCCTGCTGCTTTCATCAGACCGATCGTAGTAGAAAAGAAAATAAACCTGTGAAAAAGCATTTTGTAGTAGACCTAGGGGAGCTGTTATATTAAAGGGAAAGAAAGATTGCATCGGAACGAAGAATTAACTCTTACCCAATAGGGGAGGTTAAACTGATGACCCACGCATAGTTCTTTCGAGATTGTGTACCTGTTTGGACAGGCGCCTACCTGAAACTTTTCTTCTTTTCTTCTTTTCTTCGGTTGCCATTGAAATCTATGAACGGGGAAAATAAATCCGTTCCTTCAGATTTTTTCAGTGTTTTATTTTAGAATTTAACATTTATATACGTTTGTCATAAAATTATCTTTTCATGCAATTCTTTATGACATTATAATAGGATTTTATGTGTGTAGCGAATTGGATAGTTAAACTTTATTCTTACTGATATATGTATTACACAATTACACGGTAGACTCGGTTCCAACACGTTGTAACCGCAACTTCTCCAAATAGATATTATCACGAAGAAGAGGTTTACCATATCTTACCTTATATTTTATTTTTGACTGCAAAATCGGAATTGAACACGAACTCAAGTCCACTATTCGAGTGTTACGTAACGATTGAGATGTCGGATGACGTCATCCTTGGTTTTCGACAATTTTTGCCTCATTAATTACGAAGCAAATATTTTGCGAAATTTGTGTCTTTTGATTATTGTTTTACATTTCATGCATCATAAAAATTATTTATTCAACGCAGCCAATTTTTAATATATTCGTCATAAATAAATTAAAAATTATCCAAGCTATTAAACAATATATCGGTTTCATATATGGTAGTTTAAATTCCATTTTCATCAGAGGAATCATCAAAATGATTTCTGATTTGAATATTTTTTCTCGATCCAAATTAAAAATCGATCGCTCTCTAAAATCGATTTTTCTGAATTATGTTTAAGGGACAAAGACAAGCACAATTTTAGGTTGGTCAAAATATCGAAAGTCCGAGCGTCCACGAGAAGTCGAGAGGTCAGTGGCCGAGGTTCGCAGAGATCGGGCACGTGCACTCGCACGTGTCTCATTCGGCATCGGTGCCGGTTTCATATGCATGCATCAAGCCGGAAAGAATAAACGCATCCGTGCGTGCGTATCCGGCGCATTGTTCGTAATTTGTCACGAGAGGAATAGCGTTGTTCCACGAACGAAACGCATCTCTTCTTCTTGGGAGCCAAGGTCGTGGCTCCGATGGTTACTCGCCTTTGAACGCGAAACGGTGGCAGCAGCTTTCTTTTCACCTTTCGAAAGACTTTCTCGCCCCGTAAGGCACGTAACTCCCTTTCCTTTTTATTTTTCTCTGGCCCTCTTTTCAAACTACACACTCATTCTCGAGATTTCTCCTATTTTCCTATTCTTAACAACTATGCGCCAAACGCGGCGGAATTGTTAATTAGTTGTCACTAAAGAAATATTTCAAACAAGTATTTTTATCTTTTAATATTTACAATTGAAACGTGAAACGTCTATTTTGTAAAAATTTCCATTTCAGATTTAAATGGTAAGCAGTGTAAAAATGGCGGATTGATGTGACACGAGAAGAATGCGTAGAGGCACCCGAAATCCAGTTCCCTAGGAGGTAACGGGTCAGTAATGCGATCGTAATAGCAAGAAATCGTGCATCGATCGAATCGTAAGAGGGTGTCTCATGAAAATTTGATCTTTGTGTTTTGTTCCAACGTTCGTATCGAGCCACCCTTCGAATGGACAAACGTCAATAAAACAGCGCATGCGCTGTACCGGTTTCTATATTTCTCGACCACCGTTCTCTTTCGTGTCCCGTTTCTCTGATTTTCAATTTATTTATCTTTGTCGGTGAAGAATATATAAGACGAGACGAATCAATGATACAATAAAAAGATTTAAAGTGGAAATATTTCGATTTGTCTACATCGTAATCCACTTTCTATTTTTTTAGAAGCGATAATATTGTTTATGAGTCAATAGAACATTCTTCGTTAACTCGTTAAGTTGTTCATTGACTCCGTTATAAATTAGCTCGTATAAATTGAATTGTAACGATTTATTAGAGTGATATATCGTCGAAGAATTTGATGTTTTTGCTCGTAAGCTGTTTGTATTATGCAACAGATAATGTACGAGGACTGGACAGGTCTCGTCACGGATCATTGAACCGAAGAATGAATTAATAAGCAAAGGGATACACTCGCCTTCCCGGGAATTTAATTTCACTCTATTTTTTTCGTTCCAATTATTAGAGAGAAATATACAGATCACGTAAAAAAACGATGATTGCAAAAATATATTATTCTTTTTTTTTTATTTCATTATTTCTGTCTGCATCGTTTCAATTTAAAAATTTAAATAAATTTAAAGCCAAACGAAATTGTCCCTAATCTAACGATCCATTCTTTCAGTGGATCTGGTCTGGTTGTTTAGACATTTGATCAGAATGATGAGACTAACATGCGCACAGGATGAAGTCACTGCTTTAATACACTTAACGTTAATGAGAAACTCGAGTGGGTCGAATTGACCTCTATTTATTAATTCAACACCATCGACCGGTTCATCATATATATTTGTATGCCTCTTTTATTTCCGAGAATCTCTCGGGCGTACAATATCATATGAAAAACGATTACATGAAAAAATTATAATCGAAATCGAATCAACTTATGATCGATAAGAATAATTAAAAAGAAAAAAAGAAACAAAGTTTTAAAGGCTGCCAACGAACCATGGAGCTTCGATTTCAGTGGTAATTAATTAATTCGTTCAAGTTCAGTTTGATCGATTATCCGTAATCGTAGGAAATAATTTAATTAATCGAACAAGCATACAGAGATATATTTGTAAATTATATACGATATTATCTGATCGAAATTGTTTATAAATCGGAAGTCTGAAAAAAGATTTTTTGATAAGATCTCTTTCACGGGTGTCGATTCCACGCGGAAATTCATTTCCTTAGAATGGGTGCATTGTTATCGAAACGAGTTAAAATGTGTTTACAATAGATCGAGGGGCTTATCTATACGGTCTGTGCCTGTACACTATATGAGGCACGGGATACGCCTACGAGAGTCGAGTGATTCACACAGTACACATCCTAGAAAACGAAGACTTCATCCAAATGTCGCATCTCAGAATCTTATCATATGTTTCACCACCAGACATTTGACGCGATAATATTCATCTGGGAATCGTTCACAGGATGTGCAAACTGCTATGAAATTTAGATTACAAAATTTGATGTTCACACGGTTATTCTTCGCTCGTCAGAGTTCGATGAAATAATTCGTCTGCAACATATTGCTGTTACTTGTTCGGTTTAAAAATAGAACAGTTCGTAGCTAGAAATATGACAATACCATTTCCTCGAACATTTTTGCACCAATTTTTAACATATAACTATTAAGCATGTCTTTCTAAAAATATTTAATATTACATTTCGGTGTTGATTCTGAGTAATCGTTAAGAGTTCGGAATTAAAAATAGCAGCTGTTTACCCGATTCGTAATTTTCAAACAACAGAGAACAATTCAACATGAGGATATGACTCAGCTCATATAGTGTATGTGCATAATTAGTAATATGTCCAATGAAATTTAATGTGTTTGGAAGAAAAAAATATTCTCTTCATCACAATCTCTAAAAAGAGATTTTTAATTTTTTCTTTTTTTCTTATAGAATGTGGTGGACGATTACCGGTACATTTGGTAACATATTACCAATCGATTGGAGTAAATCGTATGCTAGAAAAATGCACATGCCTGCGCTTAATTTGAACGAAGCTCCGGTTTCACAGGAAAGGTAAGTCCGATATTTTATAATCTTCTTCAATTTTATTTTGCAGCTTTTTTTCAGCAAAAATATATATTTTAAAACAATAAGAAGCATTTTAATATATTTTGAAAGTATATGTAAAGCACGATTTGCAAATTAGATTTGCTTTTATTTTATTTGCTATAGACCAGAACTAGAGGATTTAAGTAGCGAAGATGAGGCTGTTGCAACTGATTTGGACATGCATGCTTTGATCTTGTCCAGTAGCACCGATACTCATAGTCCAGAGGAACCGTTGAAAACTGCCGAAGAAGTACTCCGTGAAATAGATGATATAATGCAGGTAAAAATCAAATTTTTCAAAAACTAGGTAGAAATTTACGTGAAAAAAAGAAAATCTATCTTGTGTAGGAAAGTCCATCCATGGAAAGATCTCCAGATTCTGATGGATCTTTATTAGATAGCGATGAAGCGTTGGAGAGAAGCAGAGAAGTTTTGGGCTCTCCACTGCATGAAAAAAGTATATTTAAATCGATTCAAAATAATAAACTGCATCGAAATAGACCTCATGATTCTGAATTATGATTATTCATTCTAGAATTAAAACATCTTACCTCCAGCCAGCTTAATGAGTTACTTGGAGAAATGGAATCCTTGGTGGGAGCGCTTAGTGAAACTCTCATTGCGGAACTTGCATTACGTGATGAACTTGAATATGAAAAAGAATTAAAAAATCAATTTATTTCATTGTTGTTAGCAGTACAAAATCGACGAAGACAGCATCATGTTACAAAAAAAAGAAATCAAATGCAAAATGGTACTAGTCCTTTACTACAACATAGATCACTTCAAGAATCTAAGGTAATTTGTGATTTTTTGAAATGATAAATTCATAAATAAACTTAAAATTATTTAATTTTAATGCTGTTTTTTGCAGTATTTAACTACCGTAATTCCTTACCATACAGACAGTGGCCCACCAGACAATCAAGCATTACAAGTTCTTATAAAAAGTAGGTATTGTTAATTATATAATTATATTAATTATTTAACTTTGATATTCTATTTTACAGTATTAAAAGCAATTAGTGAAGACAGTCCAACAGTACCTACTTTGTTAACAGATTATATATTGAAAGGTAATTGAATTTAAAATAAATATACGAACTTAATATATTAAAATTATATTATATATGTTTTTTTTTTTAGTTTTATGTCCTACTTAGTAAGCATACTATAAATTTCTTAAGGAAATCGAAAAAAATTGGAAAAAGGATATTAATTATTAACAATTACAATTTGCTCTCTTCTTGCCAGTATGCTTTCAGCCGTTGTTGTGCCGCATATTCTTGCGTTAAGACGGGTGATTTTGCTTCGTCTCGAATTGTGTCTCGAACTGTACTCAGTATCGATTATAGATTTATAGATAAGGTCTGTGACACTCACATCTAGTCTTACTTTATATATTATCACATGTATATTATTTTACATAAGGATACATTTCTAATATCTATGTATGCGCTCTATAAAATCTATAAAATACCTCTTAATTTTGTATGACTTATAAAATCTTCGTTTTTGTATACATTATCATGAATTTCGCGATAATTCTGTTTTTTGTAATTTTTTGTACATAAAGATCTTATCGAAATATGTGAGCAAATTTTACTATATTACCGAAAATACTTATATTTATGTAGAAAATATCTATTAATTTATAGATTACAACATATAAATTTATGAATTTGATGTATATTGTTGTAATATCCATGTACCTATATAGAATTATCTATAATAACATATCGCGCAAAAATAAAAATCTTGTTGCTGAAATAATTATATGGATATACACTTACAAAATCTATTTAATGATTATATGCAAAATAATAAAAATATTCAACACTTGATGTATAGCAATATAGTTGTTTGCATATATTAAAGATTGTCTTTGTTAAAATAAAGAAATAAATTAAACAACCTTATTCTACGATTTTTTTAAATATTAAGATTTGTATTTTTATTTTTTTACTAATTAAATTTAATCTATATTTTTATTATATTTATCTATATTTTCTTTTAATTTCTATTGAATTTTATATGTATTTAATCAATAATAAAATTTTTCAATCAATCAGGTGACAAAAGTGCATTTTATAATTACTAAACGTATTCTAAATATATTTGTAATTTATTGATGTGTACTTAAATTATTAAATGTTTATTTTTTCTTCTTTGATAATAGAATTATGTAAAATTATATATATAAGTAGTTGATATAAAATATATATACGAATAAGAGTAAGATTCCTTAATTTTGCCCTTCAAAGATACTTGTTTATCTAAGAAAATATTTATATGAATTAATTGAATAATGAATGGATATCAAGTAAGTATATATTTTATAATTATGTAATAAATTATAATTATTAATTTTTAATAGTACTGAAAAAATTACTTAATAAAAACTTGTTTTAATAAAACCTAACCTAAGATTTTCACATGACGAACATTAAAAAGAAAGAATAAAATAATATTTCAAAAATTACGTTTGTCTTTTATAGATATTTTCGGTACATAATTTAGCAAAAATAGCTTTTTGCGGAAGTATTCTTATAACAACTATGGGATATACTTTAAATTATTATATTGATAAAAGAATTCGAAGAACATTAGTATATAGAAGCGCACTGGAAATATTTTATAATCATAAGAAGACTATTGAACATTTGGGACAACCGATAAAAGAAGGAAAAATAAAAGCTGAATCTAATAATGAAAATAGTGATATTAAGAAATTCAGTCTTTATGTAAAAGGAATTAATACTAAAGGAAAATTAAATTGTGAGTATCAAGTTGAGTCAGACAAAAGTGAAATCAAGATAAAAAAAGTAGAAATTGAATTTAATGATGTTCCTAATAAAATCTTTGTGATTCATGAACAGATAAAATAATGAAATATATTGTTTTATTTTGTATTTCTCTTATATTTTTCTGGTATTGTGTAAAAGTTTACAAAAGCATATTACTGTATAAATTTCAAAAAAGAGTTAATATGACATCTTAATTATATTTAATATTATAAAATTATAAATAAATATAATTAATTTATTTAATTAATTTTTTTTTGTTGGTAATGGTATATCTGTAACACCTTCCGGAACTTTAAAACCTCTTCTATTATATCCAAAACCAGCTTGAATAATATGTATAGCAGCTTCAACAGTTAGTTGAACATCACATTCATTACCAATATAAGGATTTACTTCTACAATATCTAATGCATTCAATCTCTTAGTTCTATAGAGAAGTTCCATTAAATGAATAGCTTCTCTCAATGATAATCCACCACGTACTAGAATAAATATAAGAATGTTTAAGAATTAGATTGGATATTATTTATTTATGAATGTTTTGAAATTTACCAGGAGTTCCTGTACTCGGTGCTTCCAAAGGATCTAATGAATCAATATCAAAACTAACGTGTATTGATTTTGAATCATTAGGATCTATTTTTTTTAATGCCATATAAGTAACATCATGAATACCTTAAAAAAATAAAAAAATATTAATGATTGATTAAAAAATGTTCGTTTATGACTTAAACATTTATATTATAAAATATTACCGTATTTTTCTACATCTTCCATGCCAAAAGCAGTAATACCAAATTTTTCAATAAGTAGTCTTTCATAACTATTAAGTTCTCTTAATCCAATGTAAGCTACATTTCTGACAGACAGCCTATAATTTAATAATATATATTAATTTAATTATTAATTTATATATTAATTTAATATTATACTATTCATTTCGATAATATTGTTATAATATAATTATGAATTACATTGGTTTTTGCCAATCCATTCCTGGAAGATGTGGCCAATAATCGGCCAATTCAGAAATTAATAATGCTACAGGTGTTTCATGATATTGTCCAGTAGTGCTAGTTTTATTTGTATTTATATCTGCATGAGCATCAACCCATATTAAAGCTATATCTCCTTTTTTCTTCAATAAAATAAAATATAAAATAAAAATATATATAGCAAGAAGAAAATATAATTTTAAAAATAATTATGAAATAATATAAAATTATATATTTTATATAAAATTTATTTATTTATTTATTTAAAATAATATTAACATTAAGTATTATTTTTTTATATTATACCTTAATATGACCATCTACAGTTCCAATTCCTATACTATGATCACCACCAATAGTTAATACTTTTTGATCTTTCTTTAAAACTTGTTGAAATTGTTCAGATAATTTGCTTGTACAACCAGCAACATCACCTAAGTGTGTCATGTTATCTATTTCAGTTACATTTTTTGCTTCATATAAAATATCGCCATAATCTTTCACATCTAATCCTTATTTAATTTAAAAATATGTATATTAGAATTAAAATATATATGTTAGACTTATAACTTTTAAGTTGTTCAAAATTAGTAAAATAGATAAAAATAATTACCTAATAATTCTAATTCTTTTATTAATCCAGCTTCTCTAATTACTTTTGGACCTTGTGCTACACCTTTCTTATGCTATATTTTTATTAATACTTCATTATTCCTATACATATTATATTATTTTATACTGCATAAAATAATACCTGGCCTTTTTCAAATGGTACTCCAATAATTCCAACTTTTTTGTAATAACGATTTCCTAGTCTAATAATAACACTTTGTATTTTTCTTAATGAATTCATTTTGGATTTAATTAATAAAAATTTAAAAATAGATTATCCACAACAAAATGGAATTCAAAGAATGAAAAATTTCGTTTTAATTTAAAACATGTAAAGTAATGTATTAAAATGACCGATTAATTTATACTTTTATATTATTTTGTAATATAAGATAACCCTCAAAAGTTATATTACAATGTGACATCATATGAGATAAATGAAGATATATTTATATAATTTATAAACTATATTATCTTGTTTATTAAATTGAAAACTACTTTCAGTTGTAATACTTATTATTTATTATCTATGACTTTTTGAAATGATACAAATACCTATCATATAATTTATATAATTTATATGATTATATTTTCAATTATATTTTTAGTTATATATTTTTTTAATATACGATAATAATAATTATATCACAAATATTAAAACATAATTTTTATATATTAATCACAATAAAAGCATAATAAATTAATTCTAATCAAATAAATAAATTGAAAAATTATAATACCTTATCATAACCAATATGTGGATTTAAAGCAGTGACAAGCATTAAACTCTCATTTAAGAGTTTTTTAATATGTTCTTCATTTGCTTTAAGACCAACAAATTGTTTGTAAATGACAATACGTTTTTTAATACGTTCATTTGCTTTAAGACCAACAATTCTTTGTAAATGATACAGAGGCATCACCTAATAATTTCACAGATTTTAAAGCATTTGAAATCATTACAGATATAAATACATTCAATTCAAAATGACCATGTTACTTCTAGCAACAGTGATAGCAGTATGATTACCCATTACTTGACATAGACAAACCATAGACAATGGTTCACATTGCGTCGGATTAACTTTACCAGGCATTATAGAATTTCCTAGCTCATTTTCAGGAAGAGATAATTCTCCTAAACAGTGAGGCTTACTTCCCAAAAATCAAATATCATTAGCTATCTATATAAAAATTTTATATAATGTAAAATAAATTATTTAAAATATAAGTTTTTTTTAAAATTAAATATTATCTTAATGTACTTTCATAAGTGAAACTGCTACTGTATTAAATGCTCCATGTGTTTCCACTATGGTATCTCTAGATGCTAAAGCTTCAAACTTATTAGCAACAGATAAACCAGTAATATCTGCAATCTTTGCAATTGCTTTCTCTGCAAAACCTTTTGATGCGTTTAATTCTGTTCCTACTGCAGTACCACCAAGTGCTAATTGATATAATTTTGGAAGAGTATCTTTCACTCTTTGAATACCATTACAAATTTGTTGTGCATAACTTATTTTTAAATTTTTATTATTAAAATTGATAATTTTATAACAAATATAAAAATAAAAATATTATCATATTAACCTGAAAACTCTTGTCCTAATGTTAGAGGCACAGCATCTTGAGTATGAGTTCTACCAATTTTTATAATATGTTTCCATGCATTAACTTTTTCATTTAATTTTTAGACCAGGAAGAAAAACTCTATTAATTTCTAAAGCAAGTGCCACTTGCATAACAATTGGAAATGAATCATTAGTACTTTGAGATTTATTTACATAATCATTTGGATGAACAGGTGTTTTTGATCCCAATTTACTAAATAATTCAACTGCACGATTTGAAATTACCTACATAAAATTAATAAAATAATTACAAATATATTTAAATTATTTAATAATGTTTGCTGTTAAAACAATAAATACCTCATTAACATTCATATTTGTTTGAGTTCCTGAAATTAAATTATAGTATATTTTGTTAATATATCTATGTTAATATTGATAAATATGTACATTTAATAGAAAATATACAGTACCGGAACCCGTTTGCCAAATTACTAATGTTCATTATAAAGATCTCCACATATAACATCATCTGCAGCTTGACTAATAGCAATTTTAAAAAGCAAAAATCGCTTCGTGTTCCATTGAACTATCATCATCCCTTTGGTGATGGAGAAAAAGAAGACATTTGCCACCTTGAAGACACCTCGATACGTGACACAAATGATCAAAAAGTAACCGTACGTCGGATGAGTTTACTACTTATCACGTCGCATACAGATATACGCAACGAACAAAGAGGAATCGATGTACGATTTGTTCGATTATTAGATCCTCTCTTCTCTACTGGCCTCTACCCGGTGTTTACTTTCGACACTACTTTCCTCGATACGTGACAATCTTCAATTTCGCATCGACCAGTCCAGATAGGTACGAGACCTGATTGATGAAAATGGACCTGACGTGCTATTAGGATTTTGTATTTGGATCACGCACACAAAAGCGAGACAATATAATAGAATTACAGCTGACACTGGCCGAACAAAACAACTTGTACAGATCAGGTTGTTCGCTTATTCCATATATCTCGTGTTTAAAATTATCGATCTTTTATCGAGTGCGCTTCATTATTGTTTAACATTATTGCGCAATCGCACAGAAAAATTTGATAACGCGTAATTAAATAAAAAATTGAAATTTTTTTTTTTTTTTTTTCTTTAAATCAACAGATGAAATATTCTCGACTATTTATGTCCGAGCGTATATCGCGAATATATCCAAAAATAGAAGGCAAAGGATCAAGCAGAACGTTGCCAATGCCACCGATATATTTAACGATGCGTTTTCGCATTTTCGTTTTATGGAAAATAATACGTATAACTCCTCCAACAAGTGAAATATTCGTGTTTGAACTCCGCTACCTTTTGTCTATCCAATAAATCTGATGATCGGATTATTACTTTAACACGTGAGAAAATCGATTTATCCTTACGTGTAACAGAATCGTCGAATGAACCGTTTGAGTTGGCTCTTCTTCCAACAGCGTTCAATTTCTCTTGTTCGTATTTATCGAAAAGGAAAAGAAAGATACGGTTAAAGAGTATATATATAAATATGTACACGGTGATAAAAATATTTTCGTCAACGAGTTGGTTATTAAGTTATTATTATCATTCGCTTAAAACCCGACATTGATAAAGCTATTCTATCCTCCTATGGAATAGTTTTTTATTCACAAACATTTGATTTGAGGAGCGAACAAGAGATTTCTTACACATACCTGAGAGCAATTTCGAACTTTCTAGATGACTTTTCGTCGTTTTCGAACACACGCGTCCCCTTCAGTCTATCGCCAACTACCCACTGCCAACGTGAGAACAAAGTTGGAGCAATAGGGAGGTCATTACCATTCGCCACAGTAATATCCCTTCGACAACAACCCATAGAAAGGGCCCCCAGCTCTATTTTTCCATTGAATTTGATTAAGTTGCAAGATCTGGAACTATCGGTAATTGGGATCCTCGACTCGATGGGTCGAACGATCGCAGGAAAGCAATCCAGCATCCAGTTAAGCGTAATAAAATTAACCAATTCGATCGTCCGCCGCTTTACAATCTATGCTGTAATATTCGAGCAAGATAAATCTACGGAAATTTTAATTATTCCAATATTCGTTATCGTGAGATAAACGATGGTTTAATGCCTCGATTCGGCTTGTAGTTCGTGATAACGATTCATTTATCCATTCCAGACCAGATTACCTTGATCATCATAGGTAATATATATATATATATATATATTCTAATATGAAAAAGATAAAATGAGCCTGATAAAATAAGATGATTAAAATTAACACCACAAACAAAATAATGAATTGCTAATAGTAGCAGTTTACTTGTTAATTGCCATAATTACGAACGCTTGCTTAATTGTATAGTTTCAATTATATATCATTATTACTTATAATTACAATGCGCTTTACAATTACAATGTAAACAGTTACTTATTTCGGGATATTAAGGAAATCAATTATCGATTTGAATTCGTTATAAATCGTATCTATTTACGTCGATAGACAAAATGGTGCTAGAATGCAAACGAATGTAGACTGATTGTAATATTAAAATGATTGTGATTGATTGTGATTTAATTGAGTTCGTCCAAACTTTACGCGGTTAACATAATGATATTGATATTACGCAGCAAGGCAATACTTGCATATCGAAAGGAACGACTTATTATCTATCGTTACGTAGATTATATTATCCTAATGTTCATAATATATAATAATAATAATAAAGAATAAAGAGAATGAAATTTTTTTTTTAATTAAATACCTTTTTTTATTTCTTCACGTTTCATGTTCCAGTTTTTTTTTTAATCATATTATTACATTCCTCGTCCATTTGATTTATTTCATTCTATAGAGGAATAATGCTATATGATTGCCAATACACGAATCCTCCGATACAGCGAACATATATTTTTTCCTTCCATGTCTCATGAATCTTTTATGTCAACATCCTTTTCTTAATTGCAAAAAACATCGGTTTCCTTGCCAATATTTTTAAAATAATCATGCCATCAATTATCCAGATAAATTTTAATCGAGATGCTAGAATTTAAGTTAAAAATTGCTTTAAAATTCTTATCGATAATTTTCCTGTAATATCAATTTTTTCGTTCATAATATCTAATATTTAATCGAAAATGACCAGTGTGGCTTTAAAAGAGATGTGCAAATAGAAGTTGTGTCTGTTTTTTTTTTAATGAATACTATACTTACTATTACGATATTACAAGAGAGAACATTATGTAAATTATATATAAAAAAAATTTTTAAGTATAAAAAAAAAATATTTTAAGTATATATTTTATAATTATATAATAAATTATAATTATTAATTTTTAATAGTACTGAAAAAATTATTTAATAAAAACTTGTTTTAATAAAACCTAACCTAAGATTTTCACATGACGAAGATTAAAAAGAAAGAATAAAATAATATTTTAAAAATTACGTTTGTCTTTTATAGATATTTTCGGTACATAATTTAGCAAAAATTGCTTTTTGCGGAAGTATTCTTATAACAACTATGGGATATACTTTAAATTATAAAAAGAAATAAGAATCAAGAAATTTCTAATTAAGTTTAATAGATTCAATATAGATACATATTTAAGTATTTTAATGTAAAACATATATATGTAATAAAAATAAAATATATTGTAATATAATACGTACATCTGTATATCAATTTTTCTCTAAAATTTTGTTTTGAACTTTTTATCTTGCGAAAGCTTCATCACTAGAGAAAAATTTGAAAATAATTTTATGTAAATGTTATTATATATAATATACAATATATTAAAACATTTATAAAACATATATTATATTAAAACTTGTTTAATGTTTAATTTAATTTTTTTTTAGTATTTAACTGGTAGAGCCATCTCTTCGAAAAACGTTCAAACTTGTCGTACTATTACCGATACCGAAGTAAACACGTTCTTGGTTTGTGGCGCCATCTCTTTAAGAAACATGGAAACTTATTGTTAGATAATGCGCAAGAAATTTCAATGCTTTCCTGATAGATGACGCCACTAAACAAAAACTATTAACAAGTTTACTGTATTATCGATAACAATGGATGAGAAGTTTGAATATTTTTCAAAGAGATGACACTACTAATAAAATACTGATTTCTCTATCCTTTTCTCAATATTTTAAGTATATATTTTATAATTATATAATAAATTATAATTATTAGTTTTTACTAGTATTAAAAAAAGTACTTAATAAAAACTTATTTTAATAAAACCTAATCTAAGATTTTCACATGACGAAGATTAAAAAGAAAGAATAAAATAATATTTCAAAAATTACGTTTGTCTTTTATAGATATTTTCGGTACATAATTTAGCAAAAATAGCTTTTTGCGGAAGTATTCTTATAACAACTATGGGATATACTTTAAATTATTATATTGATAAAAGAATTCGAAGAACATTAGTATATAGAAGCGCACTGGAAATATTTTATAATCATAAGAAGACTATTGAACATTTGGGACAACCGATAAAAGAAGGAAAAATAAAAGCTGAATCTAATAATGAAAATAGTGATATTAAGAAATTCAGTCTTTATGTAAAAGGAATTAATACTAAAGGAAAATTAAATTGTGAGTATCAAGTTGAGTCAGACAAAAATGAAATCAAGATAAAAAAAGTAGAATTGAATTTAATGATGTTCCTAATAAAATCTTTATAATTCATGAACAGATATAACAATGAAATATATTGTTTTATTTTGTATTTCTCTTATATTTTTCTGGTATTGTTTAAAAGTTTACAAAAGCATATTACTATATAAACTTCAAAAAAGAGTTAATATGACATTTTAATTATAATTAATATTATAAAATTATGATATATAAATATAATTAATTTATTTAATTAATTTATTTGTTGGTAATGGTATATCTGTAACACCTTTTGGAACTCTAAGACCTCTTCTACTATATCCAAAACCAGCTTGAATAATATGTATAGCAGCTCCAACAGTTAGTTGAACATCATATTCATTACCAATATAAGGATTTATTTCTACAATATCTAATGCATTCAATCTCTTAGTTCTATAGAGAAGTTCCATTAAATGAATAGCTTCTCTCAATGATAATCCACCACGTACTAGAATATAAGAATGTTTAAGAATTAGATTGAATATTATTTATTTATGAAAGTTTTAAAATTTACCAGGAGTTCCTGTACACGGTGCTTCCAAAGGATCTAATGAATCAATATCAAAACTAACGTGTATTGATTTTGAATCATTAGGATCTATTTTATTTAATGCCATATAAGTAACATCATGAATACCTTAAGAAAATAAAAAAATATTAATGATTGATTAAAAAATGTTCATTTATGACTAACTAAACATTTATATTATAAAATATTACCATATTTTTCTATATCTTCCATACCAAAAGCAGTAATACCAAATTTTTCAATAACTAGTCTTTCATAACTATCAACTTCTCTTAATCCAATGTAAGCTACATTTCTGATAGACAGCCTATAATTTAATATATTATACTATTCATTTCGATAATATTGTTATAATATAATTATGAATTACATTGGTTTTTGCCAATCCATTCCTGGAAGATGTGGCCAATAATCGGCCAATTCAGAAGTTAATAATGCTACAGACATTCCATGAAATAATCCAGTAGTGCTAGTTTTATTTGTATTTAAATCTACATGAGCATCAACCCATATTAAAGCTATATCTCCTTTTTTCTTTAATAAAATAAAACATAAAATAAAAATATATATACAAAAAATAAAAATATATATATAAAATATAAATATATATATAAAAATATATATAGCAAGAAGAAAATATAATTTTAAAAATAATTATGAAATAATATAAAATTATATATTTTATATAAAATTTATTTATTTATTTAAAATAATATTAACAGTAAGTATTATTTTTTTATATTATACCTTAACATGACCATCTATACTTCCAATTCCTATACTATGATCACCACCAATAGTTAATACTTTTTGATCTTTCTTCAAAACTTGTTGAAATTGTTCAGATAATTTGCTTGTACAACCAGCAACATCACCTAAGTGTGTCATGTTATCTACTTCAGTTACATTTTTTGCTTCATATAAAATATCGCCATAATCTTTCACATCTAATCCTTATTTAATTTAAAAATATGTATATTAGAATTAAAATATATATATTAGACTTATAAGTTTTAAGTTGTTCAAAATTAGTAAAATAAATAATAATAATTACCTAATAATTCTAATTCTTTTATTAATCCAGCTTCTCTAATTACTTCTGGACCTTGTGCTACACCTCTCTTATGCTATATTTTTATTAATACTTCATTATTCTTATACATATTATATTATTTTATACTGCATAAAATAATACCTGGCCTTTTTCAAATGGTACTCCAATAATTCCAACTTTTTTGTAATAACGATTTCCTAGTCTAATAATAACACTTTGTATTTTTCTTAATGAATTCATTTTGGATTTAATTAATAAAAATTTAAAAATAGATCCACAACAAAATGGCATTTAAAGAATGAAAAATTTCGTTTTAATTTAAAACATGTAAAGTGTAATGTATTAAAATAACTGATTAATTTATATTTTTATATTATTTTGTAATATAACCCTTAAGATAACCCTCAAAAGTTATATTACAATGTGACATCATATGAGATAAATGAAGATATATTCATACAATTTATAAACTATATTATCTTGTTTATTAAATTGAAAACTACTTTCAGTTGTAATACTTATTATTTATTATCTATGACTTTTTGAAATGATACGAATACCTATCATATAATTTATATGATTTATATGATTATATTTTCAATTATATTTTTACTTATATATTTTTTTAATACGCGATAATGTTAATTATATCACAAATATGACACATATTAAAAAAATTTTTATAATAAGTTATTAATAAAAAATGTTAACTTGATTTCGTTTTGTTGATTAATTTTATTTAGGACCAATCATTTCTTCAGGTTTTACCCATTCATCAAATTGTTCTGGACTTATACCATTTTTCTCTGCTGATTCTTTTAACGTGATATTTTCTGCATGAGCTTGCTTTGCAATTTTAGCGGACTGTATTAAAACATAATTTTTATATATTAATTACAGTAAAAGCATAATAAATTAATTCTAATCTAATAAAAAATTATAATACCTTATCATAACCAATATGTGGATTTAAAGCAGTGACAAGCATTAAACTCTCATTTAAGAGTTTTTTAATATGTTCTTCATTTGCTTTAAGACCAACAATACAATTCTTTGTAAATGATGCAGAGGCATCACCTAATAATCTCGCAGATCTTAAAGCATTTGAAATCATTACAGGTATAAATACATTCAATTCAAAATGACCATTGCTTCCAGCAACAGTGATAGCAGTATGATTACCCATTACTTGACAACAAACCATAGACAATGCTTCACATTGCGTTGGATTAACTTTACCAGGCATTATAGAACTTCCTGGCTCATTTTCAGGAAGAGATAATTCTCCTAAACCACAGCGAGGCCCACTTCCCAAAAACCGAATATCATTAGCTATCTATATAAAAATTTTATATAATGTAAAATAAATTATTTAAAATATAAGTTTTTTTTAAAATTAAATATTATCTTAATGTACTTTCATAAGTGAAACTGCTACTGTATTAAATGCTCCATGTGTTTCTACTATGGTATCTCTAGATGCTAAAGCTTCAAACTTATTAACAACAGGTACAAATGGTAAACCAGTAATATCTGCAATCTTTGCAATTGCTTTCTCTGCAAAACCTTTTGGTGCGTTTAATCCTGTTCCTACTGCAGTACCACCAAGTGCTAATTGATATAATCTTGGAAGAGTATCTTTCACTCTTTGAATACCATTACAAATTTGTTGTGCATAACCTATTTTTAAATTTTTATTATTAAAATTGATAATTTTATAACAAATATAAAAATATTATCATATTAACCTGAAAACTCTTGTCCTAATGTTAGAGGCACAGCATCTTGAGTATGAGTTCTACCAATTTTTATAATATGTTTCCATGCATTAACTTTTTCATTTAATGCATTATATAATTTTTCCAAACCAGGAAGAAGAACTCTATTAATTTCTAAAGCAAGTGCCACTTGCATAACAGTTGGAAATGAATCATTAGTACTTTGAGATTTATTTACATGATCATTTGGATGAACAGGTGTTTTTGATCCCAATTTACCACCAAGTAATTCAATTGCACGATTTGAAATTACCTACATAAAATTAATAAAATGATTACAAATATATTCAAATTATTTAATAATGTTTGCTGTTAAAACAATAAATACCTCATTAACATTCATATTTGTTTGAGTTCCTGAAATTAAATTATACTATATTTTGTTAGTATATGTTAATATTGATAAATATGTACATTTAATAGAAAATATACAGTACCGGAACCTGTTTGCCAAATTACTAATGGAAAATGTTCATTATAAAGATCTCCACATATAACATCATCTGCT
Source organism: Apis laboriosa (assembly GCF_014066325.1). Taxonomy (NCBI): domain Eukaryota; kingdom Metazoa; phylum Arthropoda; class Insecta; order Hymenoptera; family Apidae; genus Apis; species Apis laboriosa. The sequence goes on from NW_025222233.1 coordinate 2,203,729, forward strand.
GCTTGACTAATAGCATCTGCTACTTTAGCATCCATTCCAAGTTCTTTATTTGTTTCAGCTGCAGCTTTTTTTAATATACCATATGCAACAATAACACCATACTAAATAAATGTAAGATATGAATTAAGAATGTTACATATAATAACTTTATCTTAAAATTTTTTTAAATAATAAAATTTTATTTATTTAGATTGAAATAAAAGCAATTTTAAATTTTCTTACAGGCATGCGTTCAAAGCTATCACCTATTGGAAAATTTTGCATTGATCGCACTGTTTGGGCTCCATAATATTTATTAACAGGCACCTTCACTTCACCAAAAGTATCCTTCTCAATTCGAAATTCACCATCTGATTCCTTAAATTATAATTAAAATTTATTACATTAATATAAATAAAATTTATTTATTTATTTATTATTTATTGAAAAGAAAAAATTATGAATATATATACCATATTAATATTAATTTATATAAGAGAACTGAATGAATATAGCTTCAGAATATTTCAATAGAATAAGTTGAGGAATTCAAGGTTAGTTATAAAGTTAATATTATATAATATATCAATATATGTGAATATTCAAATGTGTTTTTATATGCTATATAAATTAAATATGAAAAAAATATATATATATAAAATTAAAATATAAAATTATATATACATATATAACTATGCAATATAAAATATATAAAATATAATAAAAATAAAAGATACATGTTATTATTCATATATATAAATAATTTAAAAAATATATATATTTAATTTTTTAAATAAAAATTTTTGTTTCATACCATTTATAAATTTTGTTCGATAATTTTTGGTTTGTTTTAAAAAAATCGTTTATTTTCTTCATGCACGATTATAGATTAAATGTCAAACGTATTCAATTGTTATATTATAAATGATATTTAAAAAAAATTTAGTAAAATTATATGTAATAAAATAGTATTTTTTTTTTTAATATTTTTCAAAACTATTTTAAAGTCTGATTCTTAAGTGATTACGTAAAAATATTCTACAATTAATTAAAAAATTTTTGGTAAGAATATTGAAAGAAATAAATGCGAAAATAAATAGATAAAATGATAAATCATAATTTATAAATTTGTTATTGAAAATATATTTTTAATTATATTTTATATGACAGATTTGTACCTTTTTCTTGCATTTAGAAACTACTGATGTATTCAATGACAGCCTTAATGTTAAAAATGACGATGATTTCTTTAATTCTAATAATCCATGATTGTCCGATAAACATTTTAATAGATTTAACATCATTTTACTAATTTTCAATTATATCTATTTTTTAAAACAATTCTCTAAAATGTTAAACGATTAAAAACGAAAGAATAACTAACGTTGATTAGAATATGTACAGGGATATAAAAGCATGTAGGTGAGCAACTAATATAGGTGAAACTTAAGCATAAAACATACCGTAGTTAGATAGATTCTAAGTGAACTAAGTGAGCATATGGATTTTATTGCAATTAAGAATAAACAATCAGTGATATTATATAATATTCATTGGTTCATATTGTTTATTGAGTTTATTTAATATTGTAAAAAAATATCAATAAATAATCAATTGAATGATAATAAGACTGATTATTTGTGAAATGTTTCTTGTAAAAACTATTTTAGATATATTTTAATATAAAAATGTATGAAGAATAATATAAAAAATTTACATATTGATATTTTAACATTTTGATTGGAGAACTATTGTTATTGTTTCCAAAAACATGAGCTTTCAAACGTGCTTTATAAACATTGAATTTTTCTCTTTTTGAATTATTCTACTTTCGATTGCCAATATGATGTCAATCATTTAATAGTATAATCATTGTTGATGAGATTATGTAGCATTTTTACAGTCTGTTAACTTTCGTCGCCATTATATTTATGTTACGTGTGCTGTGATTTTACATATATTAAAAGTTACAAAATTATGGTGTATTCTTGAAAAACGTTACCTAAATGGTAGTCGATAATAAGCCGATAAATTTGTGTAATACGATTTTATTTTATTAGCTACGTGTCAATTATAATTGGTAATATTGAAAACAATTATTCAATGATTAAACTAAGCGATTGCACTTATTGAATTTTAACACTTTAATAAGATTTTATTAAGATTTTCGTTTCATGTAATCAGCACGCGGATTTTACGTGTCACTCTATTTGAAGATTTTTTTTTATGTAATTTGTGCAAAAGAGAATGCTATGCTCAAAAAATTGTGGTTAAAAATTTTTCGAGTTCGTATTGCAAGTGGTGTCTTTCGAAAATGACTGACTTTTCTTATTCTTCTACTTTTATGAGGTAAGTAAAATAGTATTAAATATATTTTATCAAATATATTATATTCTGTTTCTATAATTCCTATATTAATAAACAAAAATATCTTTTAATAATTGCAAATCATTTTACAATCAACTTATTTTTCAGCTTTTAATTTAATAAAAATGTGTCTTTTATCCTTAACCTATAATGTCACGCCGGCCTCATGTTCTCAAATAATATAATTTTTTCAATAATTTGAAATTATTGTGTTAATCGTTGTAACATGTGTATGCAAATTGTCATTTTAAATTGGAATCTTGATTTAAATAAATTGTCATTATACACGAACAACAATAAATATAAATTAATTATAGTTATTTTTTGTTTAATAAAATTTCTAAAAAAATTAAATTTCAAATTTACAAATTGTTTATATTTTGAAAAAATAATTTTAAAAAATTAATAATTTTATATTATATTATACCTAATAATAACATTACTTTAAATTTAATATTGTATATTGTATATTATTGTATAATAATATGATATTGTAATCAAAAAAAAAAAAAAAATATTAAAATTTTAAAAATAAAAACAATATTATCTTATTATACAATAAATAATTTTACTTTAATTATATATTGAAATTTTATTAAATAAAAAATATTATAAATAAAAGATATTTTTATATTTATTTATGTAAATTAATATTTATATAAAAAATATTAATAAAAATATTATTATATTAACTTGTGTTTCAGTTATATTATTAAGAAGAATATATAATATTCTTATAAACTTTTAAAAATTTAATAGAATAGATTATATTTATATTTGCAGGGTAATCAATAATGTGTTAACTTTTGTAAAATGTATTGCTAGAACCAGTTTTGTGATAATTAACAACATTTATTGTATACCAACATATGTAGTATGGATGACATTATTATTCCCTGTAAAAGTTTATCAACCACAAGTATATTGGAGAATCGAAGGATTATTTTTTCATTGGCTATTAGCAATGGTATCAATGTGGACTTGGTCTGCAGGTTATGATAGTGAGCATAAAATTAATATGTAAATATTATATAATATGTATAATAATATTATTAATTAATAATGAATATTTTTAATTTATAGTAATAGAACAAGGTGATGATATACAACAAATTATTAGTGAAAGAACATTAGTAATAGCAAATCATCAAAGTACTGGTGATGTTCCTATCTTAATGACAACATTTAATGCTAAACCTAATGTATTACCTAATTTGATGTGGATTATGGATAGAATTTTTAAATTTACTAACTTTGGCATTGTTTCTGTTTTACATCAAGATTTCTTTATAATATCTGTAAGTGAATTTGATTTTTTAATTTATCATTAATATCTTATGTATCATATATAATAAAGCTATTTTGTTTTTAGGGTCGTAAAAAAAGAGAAGAGAGTTTAAAACAATTAGAAAAACATCTGAAAGAATCATATATTCCATTAGACAGAAAGTGGATGGTGCTTTTCCCAGAAGGAGGTTTCTTATGTAAAAGACGAGAGACATCACAAAAATATGCTAAAAAAAATAATTTACCAATTCTTGAGAATGTAACATTACCACGTGTAGGAGCAATGCAAACTATATTTGATACAATTGGTCCATCACAGACATATAATACAACAGAACAACAATTGAATAATAGACCAAGTAAATAATTTTAAGTTTTTAGTTATATCATTATTTTAATATTATTAATAATAATGTTAAATAGTAATTATTAAAAATAATTATTAAATTATAAAATAAATTTATAGATATGATGGTAGCTAAACCAGAAATCAATTGGATTCTTGATATAACAATAGCATATCCTCAAGGTAAACCTCTTGATTTACCAACAATTATAACTGGTTCACGTCCACCATGTGAAACAGTATTATTTTACCGAGTTTTTCCTAGTTCAGTGGTGAGTTCTGAAACTTAGATTTTTATTTTATTTTATTTCATATATATAATATTTTCTGTAGGAATTTTGTATTGCATTATTGATTTTAGGTTCCACGGGAACCAGAATTATTATCTAAATGGTTATATGATAGATGGGTCGAAAAAGAAGCACTTTTGGAAAATTTTTACAAATATGGAACATTTCTTGGCACAAAAGCGCCTGCCAACGAAGGTTCTAAGATCCATCAGGATCCTTTGAGATTCCTAGTCCTTCATTTATTTTTTATAACATCTAGTTATATACATTATAATATGTTTGCGTATGTATTATCTTGCTTCTGGTAAAGCATTTTATGCTAAACAAGAAATTACGTTCAAACATAAGTAAAATTATAATGTAGTAAAGTAAAAATATTCCTGCCTCAAATATTATTCTTGATGTTGACTAACAAAACTAACGAACGTATGGATTGTAACATAATGATTGTATGAATGTTTATAATCCAAGAATGTCACGAAAAGTGAATTGCAAGTATTAATTTCATTACTCTACATTTATTTATCATCATTTGCCTATTTTATTAATCATATACATGTGTGTGTGTATATATATATATATATATATATATATATATACATACATACATATATATAATATATATACACATATATATATAATTTCAAGCATTTTTTACATTATAATAAGTCAACTTTATATAATATTGGGATATTTTCCTAAAAAAATTAATTCGAGAAAGTTGTTTATTTCTATTTTTCTATAATTATATTTCATATATAATTATAGATAAATATTTATATAAATATTTGTTTTTGGTACAAGAAATTTGTAATACATTTCTTAATCAATAAGTTAATTTCCTTTTTATTTTATTTGGATAACTATTAATGTAAAATAATTTCAATCAATTCTATCATATCTTTATGCTTAAATTTCTGAAAATATATAGAATTTTATGATATTTTGAAATATTATATTTTAAAAATTATTCAAGCTCTTCATAAAAAATTCTCTATAAAAATATACTTAAATATTATCTATAAAAAAATTATTTAATGTTTATTGATTGGATTAGAATATCTAATGCTACCAATTACATGACATTTTAAACATTTTTCATTAAATATATTTTTTATTTTTCCATTTATTACAAATGTAAAAATATAAATATCTAAATATAAATAATTATATTTATATCTAAATAAAGATATAGGTATGATTAAATATAATTATCTGTCTGGAGGACTTGGCAGCATTTCAGGCGATATTCATAATAATCCTACACGTGTGTTTTGTAATATGATATCTTAAGTAATATTTTGAAATGGAATTGTAAAATGTAATAGTAAATTGTTATTACTGTTTGTGACAGTGACAAGACAGTGATAGTGAATACTATTTCAAAGAATATCTATTTATTTGTGATATATAATAAAAAAAAAGTATTTTTCAATGCGAAAAGTCAATCATATAAACATAATTTTTTAAATTACATAGAAAATTTATATAAGTTCGTAATTCTATAAAAAAAAAGTAGATGTGAAATTTGACGTGAATTGTTTTGAAACTTGGCAGAAATAAAGATGATATCTTCTAAACTCTGTCAAAATAACTAAGATGTGTATTTTATTGTTAAACTTCAACTACTTATAACATTGTTCAGTGAAGAAGACGATATGTCATCTGTGCCTTGTTCCTGCGGACAAATCTCAATATTAATTGTATATATATATATATATATATATGTATATATATATATATATATATATATATGTAAATCTTATGCATAATTTTCATAGTCAAATCAATGCCTACAATTAGTTTTTAAGATATTCATCATTTTACAAAAAAAAAAAATAAAGCATATATGACATATATTATAATTGCATGTATGTAGATGTAATAGAATTACTAAAGACACGTGTCCTTAATGCTGCCTAATTGGTTATTATAAAGTAAAATATATAGCCCAAATTGAAAGCAATGTTTAGATTCTATTGATGGATCAGAAAAATAATTAACATGAAATGGACATCCATTTTTGAAATAATCGTAGTAATTAAATTTTTATTGTGATTCTTATCAATAAGAAAGGTTTCAAAAAATATATAAATTATGAATATGAATTTTATGATAAAATATAGTTGTATAACAAATTTAAAAGAAGATATCAAATAATAGGTGTAGATTTATTTAAGGGAATATTAATTTTACATGATACATAGTTATATTAAAAAAATATGGAAGTTTCAAATAAATTTATATAAAAAAAACATTGTGACAATGAAACACGTGAATATTTATAATATTTCTTGATATTAGCATTTAATATAAAAATATATAGACATACGTTGTCAAAGCAAGCAAATCATTTATAAATAGAGAGCAAGAAAAAAACTAAATCAAAAAATTATTTGCAAATTCAATAATTTCTTGTTTTTTTAGTTATATACAAATGCATTTTTACTTGATAAACTAATATTATTATTTTTTTAAACGAATATTTTATACTATGATAAAATAGCTCTAGTCTTGATTGCGAATTTTAAAAACAATATCCTAATAAAACAAAATCCTAAATATTATCAATTATATTATAAAAAATTATTAAATTTGTAAATAAAATTTATGTTTTTGGATTGGATCAGAATTGCAGTGCATTTAAAATTACTCAATTAAAAATAAATAATTTGTTTAAAATGTTACAAAAATATATATTAAGATTTTGCTAATATTTAATTGCGATTAATATTCTTATTTAAATCTAAGAATCTAAGAATAAAGAAAATAAAATAATGCTAATTGCATAATAATGTTTACTCTGTTATAAGAGCCAATATTTTTAAAATATTTAGCTATATTAGATTTAAAGTACAACATACTATACATTTCATATAAAAAGTTAAAATATCAAATTTCATATATTTCATATATTTTCAATAATATGAAATGATATGATTAAAAACATAATGTATTTATTAGAAAATACATTTATAATTTTATGATTATTGTATTAAGCATTTGTTTTTATACTAATTATAGAATATATTAAAAAATTGTTATATTTTATACGACATACTTTTTAACAGAATTTTAGCACAGAGTAATATAAAACAAAAATGAAAACCTGGTTGTGCTTGGTTGTGCTTTAATTTTTGTTATTAATTGCTCTCATAAGGATATTTTTATAAAAGACTACTACTATTCATATATATTATATTTTAAACAAAAATTTTATTATTGTTATATATTGAAGCATATTTTTTATTATTTGAATATATATATAATATTTTATATTTAAATAATAATTCAAAATGTTATATTTTTTTCTTAAAATGTTAGTGGTATTCAAAAATTGTAAAATATTATAATTTTATAGTATGCTAATATTTGTATCTTATATTAGTAATTTTTATTTAGTATTTTACCTTTATCTTATGTAAAAGATTGAAAGTTTTGATTTCGTATTTGTTGCAACAAATTTTTTAAAATATATATAATTAAAAAAAAAAAGATTTAACTAGTAAATAATACTTTTCAAAATAAAATCATAATAAATTTTTAATATATTTCGCGATATTTTTAGATAGATATTTTTAGAAGATACGCTTAATGCTCAAAGTAAACTTAGATCGTTTTTGTGCAATGCAGAAATAAATATTATATTTTGTATTTTTTATCGTAAAATTATTTATTCAATTTGACATGTTTTTGATTGCATCTTAAATATGATTATATATTAATCACTATATTATATTTAGGATATATTAATTCACTATATTATATTTAGTATATTATATAAAAACACAAATGTAATAAAATAACTTAGTTTAAGTTCTCTAAATTTTACAAAAATACTTTGCTTGTATCTTTTTCTTATAAGAATTTTAATAAAATTAAAATTTTCGAATTGTATGCGAAAGTTTTTTTATATTATTTTTTATTATATGTATATTATAGTATATTAGAAACTATATATAAATATATATATATCTATTTATATTTATATTATTTTTGTTATTTTTATTAATATTTATAAATTTATATGTAGTTCAAGTAAAATTTAAAATTTTGAATTTCCCAGTGATGCAGTGGCGACTTTTAGCGTTAAACGAGTAAATTACATTTATGTGACTGAGTTTGGAATTGATAGTGTCTTCATATTAAATTATATTTATTTATTTAATTTTTCATAATTTTTAAAACATGACAACTCTTAGACCTTTTACATGTAATGATTTGTTCAAATTTAACAATGTGTAAGTATTAAAATATTTGTCTGTTTATTAGTAAACTTTTAACCTAAACATGAGATAATAAATACAAAGTATTATTTACTAATTATTTTAATAACTTTATGAAATTTTTACTTTTTATAGAAATTTAGATCCTCTGACAGAAACAGTATCCTTTAAATATTTTACATTCTAACTAATATTTTACGTGATTATTATTTAATTATATGTTTATATATATTTTTCTTAATTTTAAGCTTTTTAGTATGGACTTTCTTTTTATACATATTATCTAGCACATTGGCCAGAATATTTTCAAGTAGCAGAATCACCAAGTGGAGAAATTATGGGTTATAGTAAGACTTTTTTATGTTATGTAATTAAAATATTTTATATATATATATATATATATATATATATATATAAATATTGAATATGGAACACAAATTTTTTTTTTAATATTGAAGTTATGGGAAAAGCTGAAGGACAAGGGGAAAATTGGCATGGTCATATAACAGCTCTTACAGTTTCACCTAATTATAGAAGATTAGGTTTAGCTGCAATGTTAATAGAATTTTTAGAGAAGGTTTCAGAAAAGTAAGTCTAATGAAAACTTATTAATATATATTTTGTATATTTTAATATATATGTTGTTATTATTTTAGGAAACAAGCATATTTTGTAGATCTCTTTGTAAGAGTTAGTAATAAAGTAGCAATCAAAATGTATCAGCAATTGGGATATATTGTATATAGAACTGTTTTAGAATATTATAATGGAAATCCAGATGAAGATGCTTTTGGTATATAAAATATTACTTTTTTTTGTAAAAGATTTATTTAAATATTATAAATTAAATATTTTATATATTTTTTTTTTAGATATGAGAAAGGCACTATCTAGAGATGTAAAGAAAAAATCAGTAATACCATTAACTCATCCTGTAAGACCTGAAGAAATAGACTGAATAATGTAAATATATTATTATGGATTTAATATAAATTAAATTATGGTTTATGGGAAATTTAAGAAATATTATTGTGATAAAGTTTTTAATATAATATGTAAAATAAATAGTCTTTTAAAGTATAGATCCGAGCAGTTTATTTCTTTTCCTGTACAATAGTACAATGCTTTTCGCGTACACCGCTCGTGCCTTTATGCATCGTTTTATGTGAATAAATAATAAATAGAAATATAAGATGGTAGGCTCAGTAGAATATTCCGTAGCAGCCAAACGATCGTAGGAAATTTCTACTATGATTGTAGCCTTTATCAGCTGCCATTTTTTCATTCTATTATATTTAGAAACTTAAATCTAAGTGATATTTACAGATCAATGACTCTTTTTACTGCATCATAATACAAAGGTGCTAAGCACCTAAATGATAGCATTTCATTGCGTATTATAAAAATTAAAGACAAAATGTCGTTCTTGCATATCTTTGTACTGCTCCCAGTAATCTGAGGTTCGATCGTTTCTTATTTTATATAAATCTTCAATGCGCTAAACAAAGCCGTGCATAAAATTACTTTGTCTATACTGCTCAGAGAGGCACAGTCATATCAGCCTATCTCAGGAATTATAAAAGTATAGAAGTCTTGTACACATTGCACGAAAGCCCTACTTTCAACTTTTATTTATTTCTGGATACTAAAGAGAAGGAAGACATTTGCTAGTTATGTAGGACACATCAAGCAAGTACAAAACTTCTATATATGAAGGGATTATTATTTAATTGGTACAAAAATGTTGCACATATGTTATCGCAGGAACGATATTAATTATTTAAAAAAAATGCGTTCCCATTACATCTATTTGGTCATGTCCTTATAAAACAAACTTATTTGTTTAAACATTAAATAAATATAAAATATAAGACTAGCTGTTATCAAAATAATATGATAATATGTTCTATATGTCACTTTCTGATGAAAAATTTTTTTTTGATTGAGCTTTAATTCAATTAGATTTACATTTAATATTATCTGTACTTACTCTTTCTACTGTTTTTTGAAATTATGAGTTATAAAATATATAAAAAATAATTAGATGCAATAAAAGATTATATGATATTTTTAGAATTAAAATAAATCATCGTATGAATAATATAATCGAAGTATTGTATATAAATATACAATTATAGTAAGTACAGTTATTTTAAATAAAACATTAAAAATCTGAAAATTTTTATATTTTTATGTTTTTTTTGTTCATAGCTGCAAATTAATTGCAGCTTATTGTATTGCAATTAATTTGACAAAAAATAAAAATTTCGTCGATATAATCTTACATTAAAGACAAAAGTATCGCTGCATAAGTTCTAGACAGTGCTAGACTTCTAAACATTCAGTAACTCTGATTAATTATATACATATGTAATATACCACTTTTGTTTAGTTATCTTATGCTAAATGTTTTGAATTTGGTATATAAATACGGTAGCAAAAAGTTTCAGCACAATGCTTTAGCTTTTTCAATGAAACTATTCGATGTAATTTCAGATATACTAATTTACTTAGGCAGTGTTGCAAAATCGTTTTCGATTAATTTCAGTCACCCACGTTCAAATCGCGCAACGTGGACCACAAAGTTTTGCATGCTGTCAGATATGTACACAGAAATGTTTATCAAGCATCATTTCTAATTTACACAAAACGCAACTAAAATCAACTACAGCGCACATGTTGCTGAGTGTCGTCCAAAATATCATTACGCGGATTTTTATAATACAGCCTGTAGTATCTTCGAGTATAAAGTTAGTGCCATGATAGGATCAGACTTTCATGAATCAAGTGCTGTATTCCCCTGCTTTTTTCCCCATTGACCAGTCTTTTTTTAAGGTCTTTGGTGATCTGGCGTAGATTTTAAAATATCTGGTTGCGTTGGAAGACAGCCTGAACCTAATTTAATTTTCATTTCATCAATAAAAAATAAAAAATAAAAAAACGAAATACATAAAAATATAGATTTTTACAAACCAGTTGTGGGTCGTAGGGTTGATTTTATGGATCTGTGAGATCCATTACGAGTTAATGTATTCATTTGTGGAGTACCAGGTAAAGTGTGTCCCAAGGCATTCATATAATCGGCAATTAATAATGTTATCTCCAAAATCTGCACAAATATAATCAAATGATATTTTTAATATTTAGAAATTTGATTTTTTAAATTTGATTTTTAGTTTTGATATACCTTAGGTTTCGAAAGTGCAAACAAGAGTTTCTGTTCAGCTGCACCTTCATCAGAACAAGCAACCAGCATGAAATCATCCAAACATCCTCCAAATGTAACTATATTCGCATAATTGTAACGGCACATCACTGCCATTGTTTGCAATTCTAATAGTGTAACACTATCTTCGGAAACAGCTATCCATACGGTTATTGGTTCAGTTTGCTTCAACTGAGACAAATGTGTTTAAATAATTTTTTTTTTACTTTTTTATTCATAAAAATATTACTAACCTTTGCTTGATAAAGTGTAGCTCCAAAGAAAGGCCATTTTCTAGTGCAAGTTAGATATATGCGTACACAATCTAATACACTGCGACCTTTTAATGCAAGCCACTTTTCTTGCAATTTCTCTTGCAATTCTCTATAATAATAAAAATCCATAATTTTAAATATAAATAATACTTATTAATAATTTCTTTTAATTTAGAAAACACTTGCCTCAATTGTTCGGCAGTAATATTTGTTCGATATCGTACGGGATAAAATTTATCCAAAGCTTGAAGCACCAAATGATGCGGATTACTTCCTGGGCCACTCCCTCGAGCTTTATCATTGTTATATTCTCCAAAATCGATCTGTAGCGTTTAATCATTGTATGATTATTTTTTCATTAAAAAAATTGTTATTATTTCAAAGTTTTGTTATTATTTCAATTGTTATTATTTATAATTTTACCTGTGCCATTAATGACGCAAGTTCAAATGCAAGTTCTCGATTTACCGGAAATTTGCCTTGTACGACTTGTTGATTTACTTGATAACAAAGAAGAAGTCTCTCTCTATCGGTTTCCATTTTAGCTGCCTGTCTCCAATAACATCGCGATTTATACGTTAATTGTATTACTCTGGTATTTTCGAATTTTCCCGAACCCTTTTCTCTCAATGCAGTTTCCCATTTGGAGATTATATCACAAAGCTGAAATGATAAAAAGTAGCGTATGAAAATATTTTCTTTTATTATAATTTTTTTATTATTAATTCTTATTTCTAATTTACGAATTTTTTTAAAGTGCATACTTTTGCTTGAAGATCAATGAAGTGTTCAAGATCTTTTTCAATCGGATCGTCACTGAATAACGTGAAACCTGATTGATGAACGTCTCGGCAACCAATTTCTTGATTTAAAGTATTTAGAAATTCTTCTATTGTTGTGCTACCATCAAAGCTTACAACCTGATACGTGCCATTCAAAAAATGAACTGGTATCGCGTGTGGTAAGGAATGGTGGTAAGGATTTTTCATTAATATTGATAGAACTTCCATTCTCGAAGGCTTCACCTCTCTTCCACCATTTTGAAGCGTTCTTTCCAATGCTCTTTCACAGTAAGCTGCATATTTGCCGCATTCCGTTCTAACAGAATTTATACATTCAATTATATATTATATTCAAAATTAATTAAAGTTAAAATCCAAATTTTAATTAAAACGCTTACTTGGTATCCGCATTTCTTTGCAAATGTAACTTCAGGTACCAGAGTAATCGATTATTTCTTGGTAGGAATAGAGAAACGGCAAGCGCGAGCAGCTGCCATCCCTGGATAAGAACGTACTGGGCGGGATTAGTTTTGCAGTCCAAAATCGTAGAAGTCGAATGGCCCTGCATGAGCGGAGGACTGTGAGAAGTGGAGGCCGTCGATTGTGCGTCCGCATTTTCACCGCTGCCATTTGCCGCGGGACTTTGCGTATCGCAGGTGAACAGCGATTGCGTGGCGCAGAGAAGGAGCTGCTGTAATGGTATGCTGGCATACTACTATATCCCTGGATTGAACCAGACCTAATCTACTACTTTTTTTTTTCTTTTTTTTTTAATAAGTCGCGCTCCATTGTCCCCGTTCATTGCTTTCTTTATTTTATCAGGACAATCAAGGAAATGTATTTTAAAAAACTTTGTATTCTTGCAGTTCATCGATTTCTTAATATCCATCTTAAATTATACGAGGAATTTTCGGCATAAATATTTGAATATTTTTAGATTTGATGAAACATTCTATTCGTTACACGACATAATATAATGTCTGTTAGTATGTAAGCAATCGAAATCGGACTGATTAACGCATAACTCTATGTATGTTAATCACATAAAACGCATGAACTGTAATAAGTCGAATGAATTAAAAGAAATGTGGATGAAAGAAGCGCTTTTGTATTTTTTAGGCCATGTGAGTCTACCTTACAGCTCGAAACTATTTTTTTCTCATTCGTTTGTCACGAATGAATTAGATTGAAATTTCTTCTTTTTAATATTTTCGAAGCTGTACTTAACGACATAATAATTTCTGAAATTATCGATCTAATCGCGTTCTACGATATTCGAATCTGTAAGGAGTTTTTAAATGTTACTGTTCTTTTCTTTTCTTTTTCTTCTTTAGATTATTTTTTTTAAATAATCGTTAATGACCAGATAATCAAAGACTAATTTTTCTAAGCAGCATTCAAAAAACAGAGAATATTTTGTAATGAGCTATCGAGCAAAAAAACGTACGGAAAAAGAAACAAAAAATCAATCTAGTAAAAAGATGTTTTTCTGTGTGTGGTTTTTTATGTACACCAACATACCATTCTGCAAGTGTGTGTGCCACAGAACGTATTTTGACAAATTCCGAAATCATGTTATTTTTATTTTATTAATGATTTAATCAACCGATAATGCATCGATGATAAAGTGAAAATTTGATTGATGAAATATTAAGTTTTATTGATTTTTTCTGATGAGAGGAATGAATTGTCGAAATATGTTCGGCTCACATGATAGGGCATCAGGGTACAAGGTGATCGGGTATCATGTATAAATTTTATACACAATAAAAATAAAATAAACTTAACATGACGATGTTCTATGAAAAAAAAAAAAAAAAAACGAAGAATCGAAAAAAATGCATGCGATTTTAGAGTAGCCTAGGAAGAGCACATGTAAAGCAGCAAATGAAAATGAAATGTGAATGAATGTTAAAACTAAAATCATTCTTTGTTAAATACTTTGTCAAGTATTATTATTATTATTATTATTATTATTATTATTATTATTGTTCTTGTTGTTGTTATTGTTATTGTTATTGTTATTATTGTTATTGTTATCATTATTAATAGTCATTAATACATATTGGTTTTAAAAATAAAACAACTAGTTTTATTAATTATTAATTATGAGTTAATTACCTTATAAAAAGAAAAAAAGAATAAAGATAACTAAACAGTTCACCGCTATTTTAATAAGATTATTTTGTATAATACTTGACTAAGCGTACCCGATGTACCATTTCTTTTGATTACTCAGAAAACGTATATTCAATTTTGATTATTTTTTTTTTTTTTTCAAAAAAATATTTTCGGCTCATATATGTCGTAAATATATCGTAAATTTAAAATCCCTATTAATAATAACGTTACGGCCAATAGATAAAAAATTTATTATATATTACGCGATATATGTACGTCGGCTGTAAAAATGGTACAGGGTTCAGAGTGTTTGTTAAACAATAAGCAGGACTTACAACGCGCGCAGTACCCAGCGACACAAGTCTGGCGGCCTTTTTTACCTGTACGCCCAAACGGTGTTGAGTGTGACGACTTGTCTGCTTTACCAATGCACATATGAATTCAGATTGTAATTCAGGCTGGTCTATACATTGTTGCAATGCGTTTTGCGCTAATACCACATGGTAGTCTATGCCTGCTTGCTCTACTGCCACCGACATGAACAATTGACAAGCCTAAAGAGACAAAAATATCGATTTCATAATTTTTTTCTATATGTAACGTTATCGATATATGATATTCTTAAATTATGTATTCTTAAACATGTTTACCTTGAAAAGCTTGATGGCTTCAGTTTGCAAGGCTTCGGACGTCAAACTAGTCAATGGACTAGTGATATTTTCTTTTGTGTGTAGTAACAATGGGTGTCTCCAGAGTACACAACTAGGATCCCCGTCGGTTTCCATCAATCTTTGCACTAATTGCTCGTATTGAGTTCCTGCATTAGGTCCACCTCCGGATACCACCGTCAAGTGATATAACCAATTGTCTTTATCTTGCTTATGGGGCATGAGCAAGTATGTAGGACCTTGATGAGTAGGGAAAATACCGATCGTTCTTTCATGCGGACATTCAGCGTCCCTTTCCTCGCTATCACTGTCGGACACGTGTTCGACCTCTTCCACTCTAGCATCTCTCATATTTATTTGTCCAATAGGATTCTAAAAGCAAAATAAAATAGAAGGATCGATAATATTTATACAATTTATTTTTAAATGATGCGTTCTAAAATCGACGGCTTACCGTATCATTAGGGCACTTAAAGTAAAGGAACATTTTTCCGATGAGGACGCACCAGCATTTCTTGGCGTGCCCGTTCTTCACTTTCGTCAACCATCCCTGTATCGTAGGCTTATTATCTTCTTTGCTGAGCAAAAGTTTCGTTGCATTTCGCCTTTGTACGTTTTGTAAAACTCTTATCCAATCTTCCATCGTTGCGATACAATCTGCCGTTAAATAATACGTTTTCTTGCCTGTTGCTATTTCAAATGTGGCCGCACCTTCCGCCCTATTTATCCTATTGAAAAAGTCATATTATTTATTTATCTGTATAACTTTAATATTAAAAAAAGGAAAAATAGGAATATTTAAATAATTACCTGCACACTTCATCCAGCACAATTTGACCTTGAGGCTTTCGATTTACATCGTTTTGACTTTTCCAATATGTGAGCACTCCATTCTTCAACACGAACCATCTTTTTCTCCAAGTTTTCAATTTACCACCGAGTTTTGCGAGATGGCCTGTCTTTTCCAACGATTCTTGTCGTTTTGGACTCTCACCAGAGACTCGCATTAACAAACTAGGCATGCTAGATTCAAGGGAGGTAGAGCTAAGAGCATCAGGAGGTATCGCATAATCTTCCGATAAACCAGATTCCAGAGAGGTGTCTACAAGCACGATAATCTCCAAATTGTCGGATGTACACAAATGCAAAATTTAAAAATTGTGGATAACATTTGAAATGCTTACCACGTTTCACGCTTTTGCTAGGAGAACCGCTGGAGCTTCTCTTGGCGGGACTAAGACTGCTTGTAGTTTTAACGCTCTTCGACGGACTACTTCCGCTACCAAGTGACGAGTCTGTGTTGTCCGATGAACTATTGGTGATCCTTGTATTGGTTTCCGTTTGATTAGGATGCTCTTCGCCATCCGAACTGTCGTCAGAACTGTCGCCAAAAGGCATGGATCTAATTTGACTGGCTCGTCCTAAAAATCAAAAAAGGATATATAAAAAAAACTCGATCTTTGAAAATTAACATTATTCGAGAAAAAGATAATAGAGATTTACCTTTGACCGTTGCGTAGACTGGAACTGAAATGTCGCAATAGCCTTGAGAATTGTGGGCAGTCAAGTTGTGTCCTGTCGCTTGGGAATGTTTCGACGAGCTGGTCGTATTGGTCATCGTGGAAGGTGCGGATTCCTCGTTCGTAGGTGGGCCGATGCCAAGCCCACCATCCGCTACCTATAATAGAATTTGCAAAATATAAATTCTGTTTTCTTACATATTATAACAATTTTGTTTCTTACGAAACTCATTCATTTCGCAATACGGATATAAAACGATCCTTTACTTGATATATCTTTGCCTCCCAACTAGGAAATCGGTGCAAAGGCGGGGTAGGCGGTCGAGGGCCCTGCGCGCTTTGAGCCCAATTCATCCCTTCTCTACTCGGTGTATAAATCTCCGCGTAATCGTGAATGGCCTCCGAACTTCCGCTGTCTCTGCTCGTCTCCGAGACTCCAGGTATATTCGGCAACATCACCAAATTTTCTACCGCCGCAGCGAGTTCTTCCGACAGTAAGCTAGAATGGAAAAAGAACGGCAAGCAATAAAACACGGAACTAATTCAACCGCATTCAAATCACTTGGATAGAAATATACCGATCAGCAATAGGCCCGTAACGATATACTATACGTGCCAATAAGAAGGAAAAATGAATGCAACCATATATTTTTTTTTATATATATGTATATATATAAAAAGAAGAAGAAGAAGAAAAAAAAGCTTTAAATATTCGAATCGCAACGCGGGAGGACAAACTGGGTCGACAGATCCCCGCAGGAAGTCTCAGGACGTTACAGGGTACCACAATTTCGAGAGTCGGGCGCCGCTATCACGTCGTGAGACCTCCCAAGGAGAATCGAGACACATTTACGCGACGTTACAAACCGATAAACGGCGCGCAAGCAGAAGCGAAAGAATTACGAGAATAAGCGGCGAGGTGTATACGTACATATGTATCAAGGTATAATAAGTATATAATAAGTATAAAGCGCGAAGCAAGCGTCGCGACGAGATTCTACCTTGAGTCCATGTTGGTGGTTGTAATTCCTCGTTGTATAGTTCCGCAAGCGGATAGGTGTCTTCGGTGCTTGGTGCCGGCTTGTGGTTCCGCTACAGAGCTCTGCACGCTTTCCGGTATAGCTTGCGGTGTTCCCTCCAAGCTTTCCGATCGTCTGCGTAACGTCGGGTCTACTTCCAAGGACAGAGACGCTCTCGTGGGTGCCTAGAATAGATTTTTTTTTTCATTTAGAGAAAGAGACGTATCTTTTCGAAAGAAAGGAATTATTTTTTTCTTGAAAAAGATTTTTAAAATTTGAAAAATCGATAAAACATAAGATACAAAAGAAATGAAAAATTTACAGGTGGTTTCAGGCCGATGTTGGTTATGTGATTTCTCAGTAACTCCAACTGTTGGTTACACTTGTTATTCTGTTCCCTTAGATGCTGGTTTTGCTGTTCCAATTCCCTCAGCTTATTGGTCACCCATTCTTTTATTCTCGCGGCTTTCGCCTCGACCTGTCTCGCGTCTTGAAGCCGCAACTGCCTCTGCAAAGTAATAATTATCGTTCGTAAATCGTCGATTTATCTCGCCCGAGATTTGATACGGTGAATCGTTTTATCATATTTCTCGTGACGCAACGCGACACGTTATCGGAACACTTATTCTGCAAAATAGCGCGTGAAACGAGATCCGCTCGGCGAATTCTCGGAGAGAAAAGTAACGGGATGACGCTATCGAGGGTCGAGAGGGGATTTCCAATCTCTTGGAGAATGATTCCAAGTGGTTTTTCTTCGTAGAAAACATTCGATTCCAATCGTTTTCATCGTTACCTGTTCCTCGACCTGTGTCTCTAGCTTCGAGATACAAGCACAATGGACATCCTCGATCTTGTCATTCTGCGTACCGGAAGTCGACGGCAGCGAATGCGGTGGAGAACCAACGCCGGATGTGCTCAAGCAATATTCACCCTTCACTAGCCGCTCCTCCATCATCCGTACCTGTAACAGATATTCATTCAATCATTATTTAACAAATTGATCATCCATTTCAAATTTATTCATATTACGATCTTGTACCAATCTCATTTTTACAGATCGTTTTATCTAAATTTCATTTTTTAATTCACGATAATCTCTACTTCCGTTTCTACTTCCCTTCCTCCAAATATTCTCTTTCGATTCGAAACTAACCCACGCATCGATCCGTATCCATAAAATTTTCTCTGGAACAGGGTACTTTTCAACTGGAAAAATTGGACAGATTCTATGAATTTCGTTTCGGCTCGAAAAGCGTCACGCGAGCGTACCACATTTCCGGTACGATCGAAGAAGCATGGCAGTCGCGGAGACGCGTGGCGTGAGATCGTCGAGTAAACAGCGATGACAAAGCGAGTGGAGAGAGTGGGAGAACGAGAAAGGGAGAAGAGAAAGAGAGAAAGAGAGAGAGAGAGAAAGAGAGCGAGTGTTGCGAGTTGCGTGTGGACCTCGTGCGCCCCTTTTCTGGCACGATGATGGCAGTGCTCGTTTCGCAGCAGCTGTCAAAAATCGATATCCACGTTTACACAATGTGGATACGTAAGCGCTGCACTCTGTACGTCCGGTAAACCGGTAGTGAAACGAGAGAGACGGAGAGCGATATCGAGAAAATCAATACGCCAACGTAGAAATCCTCTGGCCCAATGTTTTCCTCCTTGTACCGCGTGTGAGTGCATGTGCTTCGCGAGTCATATCGATCACCCTCCGCGTTTTCATTGTCGTCCTTGTTCACCGAGTCAAGAACCGCGGTTTCATCAAGACTTGATTCTGCCTTCTGTTTTATCTTAATTGAAAGAAATTGAAAGAGATCAAAAACGTGGAAAATGAATGAAAAAAAGAAAAAAGAAAAAAAAAAGAATAGAATAAAAAGATACAACGAATTTTTCTTATCTTTAATAATGATAACTAGGATAATGATCGAAGCAAGAGTTGCAACTATTTCGCACGATGAGTAACAAAGCTGAGACAACACCGAGACAACGCTGGCAGAGCAGTATTAATAGCACCGTCATTCCATCGAATTATCTTCCCAGATATCTCAGCATTCTTCGCTCCTCCACACGCACATATTGTATCACTGTAAATTGCATCTAGCCCACGTGCCGTATCGCTTCACGTACAATTAAAAACCATCACACGCGAAATCGTACACGATGAATCGACTTATTCGCACTTTTCTTTCCCCTCGCAAACTTTTTCAAAAAAAATCGATCGGATTTTAATTATCCCCTGTTATAAAGAAACTATTTAAAAGAAGACTATGATCCCCTTACCCGAGCTACGAGTGGCCATGATAATCGATCGATGAGATAATCGACCAACGACCTTTCTTAAATCCTTTGTTCCTTCTTCTCCTCTCGAGGGCTCTCCCACGATTCTCGAGGACACTCCCACACACACGAGGACGAGGACAGGACCAGCCACGAGATTTCCCTTCCCGGCTACGATACACAATCGCAGCCAGCCTCTTCTCGAGGGATGCGCTACTTGCTCGCGTTGTCGATGATCGAACCGAACTGAACGAAACTAATGCGCGTAAACTGTACGGGCCTTTCCTGCGCCCGATGAGTCACGTTGGCTCACAGCCAATGACAGAATTCGTGGAGGTTCTGGTGCGTGCACACTCGCCACCCTTGGGTAACGTCACGGGCCGACAGTCGACGACAGACGGCCTCCTCTCTTCGGATCCTCCGCCGGATACGCACCAGCCTCCAACATGTCGGGGAGAAAACTAACGAAAACGCGACACAATCCGATCGCGGCCACGTTGCACGTCCACGTTCTTCAGATTTATCGATCTGCTTCCACGTTTGTATCTCGCAGGCCTGCGCTCGCTCCTCCTCGCCACGCGACACGTTTCTACACGATGGACGATCGTTCACGAGACGAGTCTTCTAGCGATTGCTACGCTCTATGGGAGGGATGAGTTTTCCGACTGCGGACTTTTTCGCGTCGTTGATTCGATCCAACAGAATCGCGAACACGAACGAACGTGAAGGGAAGAAAAAAAGGGATCGTGGAATTTTTTTTCTTCTTCAAACCGAGATGAAAGTTAATTACACTCGGGATGGAGAGAGATATTCTATTGAGATATTGTAAAATTATTTGATTGATCCAAGGGATCGAAGAATTTTTCTTCTAATTTTGAAGGGATGAACGTGGACGAAAAGTGTGCAGTTGGGAATATATCAGGAATTCGACAAATTAAATGGATTAAATGTGAAATTCGACCGTGTCTTTTTCGACGCTCGGTGATTTTCGAAAGACTTTCGGAAGGAGGGAGATAAACTTGGAAGGCTGGAGTTCTGTGTAATTCAGAAACAACGACCGGGTACACTGAGTTCGTCATTCGATCGATTCGAACGATTTCTTGAACACGTTCGAACTCTATCCGAAAGATTTATCGATTCGTTTCGCCGCTTGAAAGCGAAACGCCTAGAAATAACTAGAATCTCATGCGCCGATCTCATACATCTCCTTTCCGCCATTCAATTATTCTCACGTTCTTCTTTTTTTTTTTGTGAAACTTCCTCCTGGATCACGATAATATTCTATTGATATCGGATCGAAATGTTCGAGGGAATATCAAATTTCATATTAGATGCATCTAACGAAACTCTGAATCCCGAGCGTTTTCTCTGGAGGATATCTTGGAGTACGGTTCAATGGCCAGAAAGGCCACTTTGTTTTTTCTTTTTTCTTTTTTTTTCACGAAGGGGACGCGCTTGAGATCGTGGGGAACAGAAGGGTTCCATTGGAGAGGCTGGTCCCCTTATCTTTTCACGATGGTTCGGCGCACGTGCGCGTACACGCGACAAAGCGGTATCACCTCTCACGGGTGCATCGTCGAATTATGGCTGGCTTCCCGCCAAAAGCAACCCGTGCAACGTGCACGTATACACGCAAAAACATTCATTCAGCTGCGTTCGTTCGAGGGAGACGACAGAAAGAGAGAGAGAGAAAAAAAAGAAAAAAAAAAGGGAACAGACGACCGCGGTTGGCTTAAATGGATCAACGACCGACGAACGCGTGAGAAATATGCAGTCGAGACTGAAGGGCTCGACATTGTAACGAGCGCATTTCCACGTTAATGAGGAATTGTGAATGACGGAGAAGATTGAAGAATTTTCGGAGTAAAGCCAAATGAAAATTTCGTGACGCGTCGAAAAAAAATATTTGAAAGATACTCGAATGATAAACTTTACAATTATCTTCGATTTTAATTGAAAGTGAAATTCTGCCGAACTCTTCTCAAGTTCTTCTATTTTCACTACGAAACAATTTTCGTTCTCAAACGCACGAAAAATAATTCTCGAAAGCGTATTTTTTTTATTTTCTAAGATTATAATAGAAAAAAAATGTAAGAACAAAGTGGAAGGGTTAAACGATGCGAATCGCAAGACGGAGAAAGTTACGTCCGCGATGGGTCAAAAGAACACCGTTGAAGGGCAAGCTGGAGGAGATCGAAGGGGGAGAAGAAACAGCAAGATTGGAACGGGTCCGGCGCCACAAACGCTTTGAAATATTTAAAGGAACTGTGCGCGGGGAAGAAAGAAAGGGGTACGGGTGCGCGTACCTTTATTTTGTTTGGTGCGCGGGTGCTCACGGGAAACGAGGATTACTCATGAATTGGCGTTAAGCCAATTCTATACGCGACACGTCCCGTCAAAGCGGGTCGTTAAGTCGACCCGCTTCCTCCAAGCCCCTCTTCGTCTCTTGTCTCTTCCCTTGCGACACTTTGTGTCCACTCACACTTGCCTCGATCTCGTTTCGATTCAATCCTGATTCAAGCACAAACACCCGTGCGACCCTTCTCGTTAAACTTTCGATTCCAAGAATCGAACAGTCGTCGTCGATTTTGCTCCGCCCTTAGATAGACCATTTATCTTTATCATCCTCCCTTGTACCGTTAAAGGAAAATTACTTTACACGCCGATCGACGGACACACCAGTGTTCCAAGTTAAGAATTCTCACTTACGATGAACGACACGTATTAAACGTATATACGTATATATGATTTTAGGAGAGAAAAACGAGAAAATCGGCTCGAATGAAACGAAACGAAAAGAACGACGAAGGACAGTGCACGCGACAAGTGTACAAGTGTATCGACGTCAATCGTTGCCTCGAAGGCGCTAACTACCAAAAACTAAAACGAAATCGATGAGGGGGTATATAAGTATATAGCGTGGACACAGCGTGTCGTGACAGGTTTACCTTTCATCGGTGTCACCTGCCGGGCTCCATAATTCTCGTGAACGCGGTGGTTGGTCAACGCCGCTGCCCCGGCCGCGATCCTCCTCCCCGTCGCGATCGAGGGGTGCCACCAGCAAGGATCGAGAGAAGCAACGACGATCGCGAGATATCTGTCGGCGGTATGCACGTGGATCACCACACAACGCCCGAATTTTTCCCTCCGAATTTCGAGGTCATAACAAAACGACCGTGTTGCCGGCCGGTCGTACGGCCATATTGTCGCCTCCTCTTTCTCTTTCTCTCTTTCTCTTTGCTCTCCTCGCCTCTTCATGCTCCCTCCTCGTTTGTCCATCACCGGTCCCAGCTGGTCGTCTTTCTCCCGTCCCCGTGGCACCCCTCCTCGCGTCTTTCTCGCGCCACCAGAACCAGCAAAAATCAATGCGACGTAACATGCGCCCTGACACCCGGATCTTCCGGTGTACCGACCGAACTTTCACTTTTTCACCCGTTTTCTTTATTATTTACCCGAGAGTAAACTTGAAACTTCTTCTCCCCCTCCCCTTCCCCGAATATATAAATTCGCGTATACGCTTTGGAAATTGAGGAAAGGAAGAATCGTTCGAGGAGGGAAATTTAACGAATTTGAGATTTGAGATCGGTTCGAAGAGTGGCGAATATTAAGAGAGAAAACTAGGGCAAGGTTGCACGCTCTGTGGATAACGTTTCGAATCGTTCCCCCCCGAGAACTCAAGAGAGGAATTAACGTTGATCGAAAGGAAAGAAGGTGGTTATACGGGGTTCGATGGGAATGGACTCGTTCGATCGAGCAGCGCGTGTAAAAAAAAGAAAGACGGCGAAGTGACGAAAGAGAAATTGCCTACTGTTGGTACAAAGTCAGGGTCGCATCGCGTATGCGAAATTCCGGTATCCGTCGGTAAAGGGCAAGCGATGGGGGTGCAAGGTCGAGGGAGAAAATCGATGAGGAACTCGGTGGAGACGATAGATCAGCTTGGCCTGGTTTTTCACCCTCCGAATAGAGAATTCCCTGGTCGGTAACGCAGTATCGATGATATTTTTGGAAAATTTTCCAACTTTTCTCGACTCTTCGTTTTTAAATTCATTTTTTTAAATTCATTGCGAAGTTTAAACACGAAGTTTAAAAACAATCGCTAAATCTTTCTTTCTAAAAACGTTAGAGAGGAGACGCGCCCTTTTAAATAAATCCCCCCAAGGGAGGAAAGATTTAATTTTTCGTCCACGCTGATAGATGGAGGATCAAGTAGTAAGAGCCCGGGCTCGACGTTAATTCTACCGGAATATGGATATTCTACTTCGCAACTTATGCACGAACTTCTAATTAACCTGGTTCACTGAATTTCACGTCTCGCAAAATAGAAATTTCCCGGGGCAAAGATTCGGGGGGCAAGGTTTTAAAAATGTCAAAGGTATCCACATATCCGCACTGCTGTTTCCATTATATACACCATTTCTCTCGATCGATCAAACGAATTGATCTTTCGTGCAATTTCGTTGCGATGAAGAAAGTGCGAAATTATTTTTAAACGAATTCTTCGAACAATTTCCAACGACGCAATTTACAACGCAACACCCGATATATATATATATAGAGAGCGGCCGGGACGAGTCATTTCGAAGGGAAAGGAAGGAAGGTCTCGCTAGAAAGACGTCGTTATCACTCGCTAAATTAATTATTTATCCTTGGTATCTTGGAGCTGGTTGGCCGAGCGTTAACCGAGCGACACCAGCGTCCCGTTAATAGCCATCAGGCGTGATCATTTACACATGGAATCGATCGGGCGCTCGTGAACAACGACATCGAAGCAGACAGGCAGAACCGATTTCCTAGCGTTTCGATTTCTCTCATCGACCTGAATTGCTATTTACGAGCTCAAGGAAACGTTAACGAGTCGAGAATCGAGAGGCACGATCGGTTGTTGTATCTCTTAAAGAAAAACTGGAGGAGGGATCTCTCCACGATTGTAATTTATTCTCACCTTGTCCTCCGCCTCGTCGGCTCGACCCTCCGCTTCCAACACTCGCTGCTCGAGTTCCGAGAGCTGGAAAAAAAAAAGAAGAGAAAGATCAGCTAACATTTTCTTTCTTCTTTTAGATGGAAAATAAATTTTCTCTTAATTTAAATTTTAACTTGTCGAGAACAATATTTTTCTTTTCAACTCAATTTTTCTTTCGCAAAAATTCGATCGAAACGACGATCTTCCAAATCTCGAATCGTCCCGATTCGTGTACGCTCCGCATCTATTTCGGCGTAAATGTTGGATTTTGGGTATGAAAAGAGCGCAGTAGACGCGTCTACGGGGGAGAAAAAAATGAAATATTCATAATCCGACGAGATATCGAGAAGCGAAAGGGAAGAGAGAGATTTCCACGACGGTATCTCGCCGTCATCTAATTTTCCTTCCAGCGGGAAAACTTCCATCAAAGTTGCTCAAGTCCATAGCCCGATGGCTGGATGCCTGGCTGACGAGAGTTTAATGGATACCATGGACTTAAGCGGTACCACGAAACTTGCTTGATCCGTCAAAGATTGATACGAGCGCCGCTCCTCCGCCACGACGTGGACATATTCCCGTGGTCTACCAATCTTCAACGGTAAACCGACGTTTCCTCCTCCGGCGATTGATTCTTCCACTAAACGATACCAAATTATACTCGAATCTAAATTTAAATCTAAATTAAACGAATCAAAATTAAAACGCTAACACCTCGAGCGTTCCACGATCCATCGAGTCAGCATTCGAATTGTTGCGGCAACTTGAACGGCGATAATATTTATTTATTTTTTGATTCTTTTAGAATATCGCTTCATAAATAGGTTCCTAAGCCCTTCACGTATAATCTTATGAGGTGTAATCTTATCTTATGAGTAATTATCTTATGGTAATCTTACGAACGCACCGAATGCGCGGGTCTGAGTTGCTGGTTCGACCGAGCGAAACAGGCGTGCCAAAGGGTCAAGTTCCATTAAACGGACGAAAGCTAGCGAAAAACTCGATCTCCTCGGCCGGTGTCCCAGAAGAGTCGTGCGGGGAGGTCTGTTTTCTCTCCGCGGCAACTGTTCGCAAAAATAATGGGCAATTCATTCGATACGCGGCCGTGATTTAAGTCTCCCCGGAATTAGCAGGGCGGGCCATTAAACCGAGGCGGAGAATCGGACTCCCCGCGCCCGTTCGCTCTTTCCACCGTTGAAAACCGGCTAAAAAGTATCTCCCGCGGTTGACCCCCGGGACACTATGAATTGCTCTTTAAACCCGCGCCTCGACCCGTATATTAACCTCCGTTTTAATTAATCACCGCGGCCGGGCCGGCCACGGCGACGCCTGCGTCGTTTCCGCGACGCGCGTGCCGCGAAACGAAACTTATTATCCCGTTATACGCGCTCCAAAATTTCTCCCTCCCCTCCCCCTCCGCTCCCCCAAATTTATCTCGCGTCCACGGAACCGCGCGCGTGCGTTTACACAACAAGGGCCAGCCGCCGATCAAATAACCCGCCTACTACCTACGGTTAACGAGAGAACGATTCATCGTCGCTCGACAATTGACACGGGTGAAACGTGCGAAACCGTCTGGTGGCGAGGGCCGTTCGAAACGCGGTGCATACTTTAGTGCACGCGTCGGCGATGTATATATACGGGCAGAGTGGAGAGTACGGGCGAGTGTTAACGAGTGTACCGATGTATCACGGTTGATCGGTAAATAATAGGTGCCCAGTTGCGCATTTATAGCAAACGAAAAGCGGGGGTTGTACAGTGGCAATGCACTAGTACTGTGGCAAAAGATAGAGAGAAAGGGAGAGAGAGAGGGAATAGGCAAAGTCCTCCAATTACACGAAGCGAGTTTTCCACCGATAGATAAGCGCTGCCAGCAGGCTTGCCAATCATCGGTGATGAAGGAGGGAGAGCGACGCGTTGGGTCGACGACGCAAATACAACCGCAAATACGGGGGTGGCGGGGAGCAGGGCGAGGGCAAAGGGCGTCGAACGAGACGTTCGATCGCGGGCCTTCTGGTCTTGGTCGTGCGTGAGAATTGAGTCGCGAGGACGGGCTCGACGACGGGCTCGGGGAAAGAAAGCCGAAGCAGGCAGCCGAGAGGATCTCATCAGGAGGGTGCACGGTTAGTGGCATCTGGCGTTGAGAGGGAAGGATAGAGAGAGAGAGAGAGAGAGAGAGAGGGAGAAAGTCGAGAGAGGTATGAAAGGAGGGAAAGAAGGAAAGAAAGGAAGTGGTACGGTATCGAGACACGTAGAAAAGGGGGATTCCTGGAAAAAAGAGGGGGAGGGATAGGCGCGGATTTCCTCTGGCGTTAAAGTCGCGGCTCGACTCGAGAAGAAAGGACGTCTACGACGGAGGGATAGAAGGAAGGGTACATTAGCCGCAAACGGGATGCTCGGGGAATCTCTCAAACTGTCGTCAACGCTTAAGCTCTCCCTCTTTTCTCCCTCGACTCGCTCCGATTCGGCAATAACGGCTTATGAAAATCGTGGCCTCTCGTGTTTCGCCCATGTTTCTTTCTTCTTTCCTCGAAGGAGGAACGAACGAACGAACGAAAATTTTCCTCCTCGATCTTTCAACGAGTGACCCCTAAAATGATCTACGAGATCAAACGATTCGTTGGGATCGTTGTTCGAAAGCTAACGAGAAATTTCTCTTAAATTTCTTGAAGCTGTACCTTGTAAATTCTTTCGAATCGAAGAATTCTTTCAAGAGTAGTAGAGTAAAAGTAAGATGTACGGGCATGAGTCGTCATCGAGAGAGAACGCATTCGTTATGGGAATTCGTGCGTACTTGGAGTCATCTCGGTTGAAACAGGTGACAGTTGGTAAGGAAGAATGAAAGAAGGGAAAGAAAGAAAGGAAGAAAGAAGAAGCAGACTGAACGGTCAAATGAAAACGTCTGCGCGGAGTGGTATTCGATGTCGAGTGCGTCGCGGTATCGTTGGAATTCAAATCGAATCCCTCTCGAGCACTGGATACCTCGAGTGGAAATACAAAGAAGATTCACCGCGAATTGATAGAACCTGTGAGCAGCAATTTAACAAGCTTCACTTTATTCTTTTCTTTTTTTTTTCAACTCGTTACAGTTCGAGGAAACGAACGAGTCTCTTAGAATTCTCTAAAACGACGGATCGTTTAACCAAATACACTTAGACGTTTGCGAATGAAAGTTGACCGCGTCTGGCGAGCTCTCGATTATCCTTCGAGGAACAAAACTATTTACCTCGAAGAGAAGTGACTTTTAAATTCCATCGACGAAACGTCGAGACAGACGATGATGATGATTTCGTTATAAGCTCGAGGAACGTTGTTAAGAGGACGAGCCAACGTCATCCGGGACGAGGAAAAGTGGGCCAAAGAAGAAGATTAGAACGAACGAACGAATGAACAGCGTAGTGTAAAGGCAAAAGAATAGCCGAGAAAAAAAGAAAGAAAGAAAGAAAGAAAGAAACGATAAGTTTCGTCCCCCGTCGTTTTCAAAAGAGGGTGGAAAAAGGGTGGGGAAAGGCGGCGAGATTGGTTCGTTAATGTTATCGGTGGGTCGCGTGATGCGAGACATAAAGCACGGTGCGCGGCTTCTTGGGTTTCGTTTCTCTTTGTGCCCCCGGCGAATTTATGGCGGGCCGATGGTGTCGCGTGAACGAAAAAGAACGCGAGGGAGTATACGATACTACACGGCGCTGTCACCCTCCCTCTTTGAAAAATCGTCACGCGAATTCACGCTTTGTTCCTCATATATGGATAACGATCACGTCCAATCCAAGAGAATTTCTTCGAAACGCTTCCCCGATCAATGAAACAACGAAATCAATCCAACGTGGAATTTTTCATTTTTCCTAAAATATTTCCTCTTCTTCTTCTTTTTCCAAGCTACTTTCGTAGCTACACTTTCGTAGTCGCGTATTTTACGTATACAAACGCTCTAAATTATATCCGACAGATCTTCTCAACGTTTCCCTTCCGGTTAAAATCGCGAGCTGGCTAGAGGGAGCGGGTGGAAAAGCTGGCGAACGCTTTCATTTTTTATGAAGAGGGCCGAGCACAGCGTGCAGGTCTTTACGGAAGCGCATTAGCACTTCATGGAGGCTCGGTCGGCCTCCCTCGAAGAGAGAGAGAAAAAGCTTTCCTTCGACCGAGATCCCCACGGATCGCTCTCCCGTGCCTTGTATATTAATTATTTCGAGCGGAAAAGGGTAGAGCGGCACGGTCGGCGCGCCCCTCGCCTCAGCCAGAAGAAAATTACGGTCCGCAGGTGGACAGCGGCAGGCACCGTTGACCCAGATTCGTCACGTTCACCGCGCGTTATCAATTTCCATCTCGTCCCTATTAATTAACGTCATCGATTTACGATACAAAGCGATATGATACACAGCTCGCATATATATATATATATATATGTACGGATATAATATTATTTGAGAAGAGCACGCGTCGATAAATGAACGACGGCCAATCGATAACGGAGTGGATCGCCTCGTGATTTATTCTTTGTTACGAGAGGAGGGGAGGGGATTGAACCGGGAGATAATTGGAGGAACGTAAGGAGACGCTACGCAAGGACGAGAGACGAGTATTAATAATATTAAATAGGATGGTGGTTACAGAGTGGTTACAGAGTGGTACGCGTGTTCCTCTCGCCTTTGAAACGTAATTATAAGAGATAGCAAAGAAACGCTGTGTTTGATAACCAATAGAGGGAAGGGTAATCTTTTATCTTTCGAAGCGGTCTTCTCGCTTCGCGCCCAAGATCCCACGTGCGTGTTCCGAACAGGATATTCCGGTTAGAGCGACAGGAAGAGGCTCGAAGAAAAGGCGGGGATTAAGGAAACAGGAGGAGGGAAACTAGTTTCAACAACGGTGGATCGTGACCGAAACGAGGAAATTGTCACTTCCAGCCATTTTCCCGCGCGTTGACTTTGCCACAGGCTGGACTTTCCAAGTTAAATCTAATTCAACTTCCAATCTCAACTTGCACTTGGTTTTCAACGAGGCGCCAAGTTCGTAGCGGCGGAAAATTGTTTTAATCTTCTTTCCCGACCAGATTTTCCTCCTACACGTCCAGGAGAGGGAAGAAGCGTAACTTATATTCTGGTAAAACAAAAAAAAAAAAAAAAAGAAAGAAGAAAATTTTTATGCAAGGAAAGCGAAAAGTACCGAGGAGTCTTTTGTTCCATTCGTCTTTCATTGAAGCTTGTAGAAAAAAAAAAAAAAAAAAAGTGTCTTTAAGAGGAATGCTACCTGTTGTACCTTACCTTTCACCTCCAACGAGGTTTCATCCCGTTCCTTCTCGTCCCCGTTATCGCAGTTGAAATCTACCTCGTCTTTGAAATTATCGCGGTTGAAACCGTTACTACTCCCTCGACCCCTCCCTATCCCACCTCTTCGTATTAATTGCCCGTTTAAGAAACGACAAGGTACAAACCACCCTTGCGGGGAACGAATTCACCCTTTTCTCCTGGACACCCGTTTTTCTTCACTCGCCTTTTCGTCAAGAAATATCGCCTCCACTCGTTCCTTTCTTCGCGAAAAGGAAGAGGAGGAGAGGAGAGGAGAGATTAATCTCGCGCGTCCCATAAAAATCTCGAGATTCGATGAGATTCGAGATCGGGAGGAACGAAGCGAAATTCCCGAGGAGAGCCGGGCCAGAATCCTTTCTGGGACGCGTTATTTATTCAAAGCGGGGCGTCTGAATTTTTCCCGCTGGAGCGTGGGATTCGTAAAAATAGGCCGTCGAAAGATAGTCGAGATTTCTCTCTCTCTCTCTCTCTCTCTGGAAATACGTATATCCTGATTTCGAGCGTATCGGGGAGCATATCCTCGCAAGAGGTGTTGTTCGGAGGGCGCGAAACGGGACACGGAGAGGCATCCCCCAGTTAAAATCGATAACTGGATTTTCCGCGCGTAGGACGGGCCGAATTAATTTCCGACCATGCAAATTTCGTTATAACCGTGGACAATGCGGAAGGAGTGGAAGGCCGCGATGATATTAGCGCTTCTATTAGCGGATCAATCAATTACAATGGAAGCTACTAACGAGCGGATCGCGATCAACGATCCGTTTCACCTTTTTCACGCTCGACGGGCCGCGTGAAACGCCGCGATTCGACGCGTGCCGGTTGGAATTTCGATCCCGCCCCGGCCCTATTCCTAGGGAAACGTCACGTGTCACGCTTTAATTGGGAACGAAGCGGATAGTCGCGTCCCAATATCCCCGCTTTCATCCGATTAGAATTCGAAATCGGGGATCGGGATGTGACGGAAAACGAGAACGCGATAATAGCTCGATCGTTTAACGCTTCCAGTGATTATTATCAACCGACGTTGCTCTGTCGTTTACAATTAAATATGCACTTCTGATCTCCCCTTCGAATCGTGGAAATCAATGGGAATATTTGTTCGCGTTCGGGGATTGGAAATTTTCTGAGATCGTGTGAAAAAAAAAAAAAATTGAAGAGAAAAAATTCGAGCTTGTGTTAAACATGCACGGATTTGCAATATCGCGAAATGGGGTGGAAACGGCGGAAAATTTGATAGCGTGTAAAAAATACAGGAGGAGAATAATTGCGGGGTAGGGGGGTCGGAGGGAGGGCGGGATTGCGATGGGAATTGGGCACGTAGGCCGTTGAGAGGCGGGAAAATGAGCGCAACTCGTGGCCTGGCCACGCGATGCAATAACAATAACGCGACGATCGCGCTAACGATCGCGAGAACGGCGATGACGGCTATAATAAAGCCTCGCCACGGGACAATCGAATCTCGAGCAGTGGAGGAGCAGGAGCAGGGCGCGACGATTCGATCCGATACCCGCGTGGATTTCTCGCCGTGGAGTTCGATCCGCCTCGACGAGCACCTTTTCTCTCGCACCTGAGGAGAAGAAGAAGAAGAAGAAGAAGAAGAAAGAGACGAAGAAGTTGCTTCGAAAAGGAAACGAGCGGATTTTACTATCGCGAAGGAGGTAAAAAAAAAAGAAAAAAAGCTGCGAGGAGAAGATGTGTTTCGATATCGATAACGATACTACTCCCTTCCCCTGGACGTTTTTCCCTCGTCCCTCCCCCGTTTATTTGAATTTTAAATTTGAAAATTTAAATTCAACTCCTCCCACCTCTCCTCCCCTCCCCATACATTTTTTATCGCTTTAAACGATATCCGGACACGTCCAATCATCGACCGGCCAATTTTTTAACCGCCAGGTCGGCAAACAATTTCCTCCCTTTTTTTTTTTTTTTTTTTTAAACTTTACAAAAGCCTTTACACGCGGAACAATGTAATTTTGTCCCTCGTTTTTTTTGTCCTTCCCCTCCTCCGCTACCCTTATTGCCAGAGTACGTAAAAATAGGAGGAGGCCGTAGGCGCGTCGTTTTTTTTTTTTTTCATTTCGCAATATCCGAGAAATTTAATTTTCATTTCACGGTATTGAAAGCTTGTTCCGGGCGCCGGTTAATTTGCAGGGCGATCAACTCGATTTTTCGCGACGGTCAGGCGGCGAAAATCGGCCAATGGAAAATGCATTATATTTGCTTTATTTATCGCCGGCAGTGCGGTCAGATCGATTTATTTTGCATATTGAAAAGCCGGAGTGGGCGCATTTT
Source organism: Apis laboriosa (assembly GCF_014066325.1). Taxonomy (NCBI): domain Eukaryota; kingdom Metazoa; phylum Arthropoda; class Insecta; order Hymenoptera; family Apidae; genus Apis; species Apis laboriosa. The sequence continues at coordinate 2,236,631 of NW_025222233.1, forward strand.
GTTTGCGCCTGTCGCACGACTAAGAGGCGGCCTTTTGCTCGCCTCGTGTACAACACGGGGTCATGAATTTTTCAAGAGCACGCATCGCATTTTCCACGCGCCTGATAACGTTCGATCCAACATTTCGATCCCACTCTTTCATCTTCCGATCCTTCCGATGTCTTTAAACTATGCGCCGCTGTTTACGATTCTTCTCTTTTTTTACCTCTTTTTTTTTTTTTCCCCATTTCCGATTCTTCCGCATCGTTAGATTCCCTTAAAAAATAAATTATTCAAACTTTTAACGTTCGTATACGAGATAAAGATACGCGCCAACAACCTCGTCTTTTTTTTT